>NC_083314.1:21445468-21778390 GCF_963455315.2 Globicephala melas | reverse complement strand
TGATATGATGAGAAAACAGAAGACATGCCTGCTTTTAAAGAGCTTACACTCGAGACAGGAAGACAAAATGTTCACATTAGGCACTTAGCAACATAAAAGTCATAACGAACCTCGACTGAGCACTTACAATGTGCCGAGCATGGTGCGGACTTCAGGAATAAGGTCTCATCGAATCTGCTT
Organism: Globicephala melas; assembly: GCF_963455315.2. Lineage (NCBI taxonomy): Eukaryota > Metazoa > Chordata > Mammalia > Artiodactyla > Delphinidae > Globicephala > Globicephala melas. The sequence goes on along the minus strand of NC_083314.1, from coordinate 21,778,210 downwards.
AACAACCCAATGAAGTAGTTACTGTTATTCCCCATTTTCCAGATGAGGAAACTGAGGCTTAGCAAGGTTCAGTTGCTTACCCAAGGTCACAGAGCTCATATATAGGCTCTGAACTCAAGCAATCTGAATCTATAGATATGACTTAGATACAACAGAGTCTTGGGTGAACTCGGAGGTAGATTAAGGTAGAGTTAGGCTAGTGACACAAGGCTTTTTGGAGGAGTTGAGCTGGGCCCTAGAGGAAAAAATGGGATTTGGACTGGCAGAGGAAGCAGAATGAGTAAATCACAGGAAAAGCCTCCCACTGAAGGCACCAAACGACCACAGGAAGAAAGGGAAACTTTCTTAGGGAGAAAGGAAACTAGGAAGGGAATCCCTTTACAAAATGCTGCTTGGAACCAAGAATTTCAGCTGGCCTGACATATAAGAATAATGTTGGACTTGCATGGTGGCGCAGTGGTTAAGAATCCACCTGCTAGTACAGGGGACACGGGTTCGAGCCCTGGTCCGGGAAGATCACACACGCCATGGAGCAACTAAGCCGGTGCGCCACAACTACTGAGCCTGCGCTGTACAGCCTGCAAGCCACAACTACTGAGCCTGTGCTCTAGAGCCCGAGCTCGGCAAGAAAGAGAAGCCACTGCAATGAGAAAGAAGCCCGGGCACCTCAACGAAGAGTAGCCCCTGCTCGCCACAACTAGAGAAAGCCCGCGCACAGCAACAAAGACCCAACGCTGCCAAAAATAAATAAATTTACAAAAAAAAAACAAAAAAGAATAATTTCTCACATCTTTAAAGAACACACCAGGGCTTACAAAATGCTTACACAAAATCATCCCACTTGGTGATGACAAGAAGTAACATTTATTGAGCAACTTATAATAAAGCAGGCACGGTACTAAGCTCATTCCAGCCTCAACAGGACCCTGTGAGTTAGGTTCTATTATTGTCCTCTCCAGATGAGAAAACAGACGCCAAGGTCAGCTAACGTGGCAACAGTAGGGTCTGAACCCAGATCTAACCTTGGGAGGCATCATTCAACCACGTGGTCCTCAGAACAGCCCATTTGGTAAGCAGGGCAAGTATTACTGCCATTTTTCAGATGAAGGAAGTGAATCTCAAAGAAAGGAAGTGGCACCTACTCCCCGATATCCCCTCCCCCACCCAGGACAGGCCGCCCAGTCCCCTTCCTCCTTCCCGTGACCAGGTGTAAAATAGGACTCTTCTCGAAGAAGGGAGCGCCTGTTTGCCTTCCCACGACCCAGGGGTCTCCGGCTTCCCCGCGCCCCACCCTCCCGGTAGCCGGTTGCCTGGCGGCCGCCAGGGCCCGGCATTTGTGCCTCTGGGCCGGGCCTGTTATTTCACAGGAGTTGGCACTCCCTCCGCTGCCGCTGCCGCTGCCTCTGCCAGAGAGAGGGGCTGGGTCGGTTTTCCTGTCTATCTCCCCTGCAACAGCTGTGTTTTCAATAGGGACTCTCCTGCTCGTCTCTCCTCGTGGGAGGACCGCACTCCCCTCCACTTATTAAATACCAGGCTCCGGTGTGCAGCCGCCGTGGCAGGGCTGTGCGAGGATAAGATTAGGAGGGGGGCCCCCCCGCCCCTGTGCGGTGGGCGGGCACCGAGGAGGCGCCGGGCTGCGGCTGGCTCTGGACAGCCCAGAGCACAGGCCTCCCCTGGGCCGCCGCTTGTGCTGCTTTGGGGGCTGGGAGGCCCGGGCTGTCAATTTCAGCACCTGGAGACCCAGGGGCCGCAGGCAGCGTGGCCTTCGCTCTGCAGGGAACCCCGGGGCTTCGCCCATGCCGCGAGGAAGGAAATGAAAAGGGGGAGCGAGACAGAGACAAAGGGAATGAGGAAAAGCCAGGGAGGAAAAGACAGAGGAATTCCGGGCCAAAAGACTAACACGGGAGAAAGAGGCCAGTAAATGTGCTGCCCGCCTGGCTTTCAAACAAGTGTGAGGCCCGTGTCTCATACCCTGCGTAACAAATAGGAATTTTAACTATACAACGTTAAGTTTTACACAAAAGGTACTATGTCGTGGCCTAAATAGTGTACTGGCTTTGAATGCAAAATAAAGACCGTTCTCTTATCCTCCTCCCAAAAGGGTGGTGATTTCACCCTTGCAGAAGTCTCCCAGGTTTCCGGGACCAGGTTCTCTCCCCGGGAGGGAGCCGTGTGTCTTAGAACAGATGCTGTTCCTCTTCCTCCCGAGGCTGGCACCTGGCTTCCTTCCCGCTCCGCCTCCTCCCCCTCCCCAGGCCCTACCCCGCCTTCCTTTGCCCCCCACCACTCTACCTGGCAACTCACACATTTTCATCATCCATCTCACCCTCCCCTCCACCTTTTCTATCTCTCTGGCTCTGTTCCTCACCATTCATATGGTGTTTTTGTTTGTTTTTGCTTTTTTTTACATCTTTATTGGAGTATAATTGCTTTACAATGGTGTGTTAGTTTCTGCTTTATAACAAAGTGAATCAGTTATACATATACATATGTTCCCATATCTCCTCCCTCTTGCGTCTCCCTCCCTCCCACCCTCCCTATCCCACCCCTCTAGGTGGTCACAAAGCACCGAGCTGATCTCCCTGTGCTATGCGGCTTCTTCCCACTAGCTATCTACCTTACTAAGTTTGTTAGTGTATATATGTCCATGCCACTCTCTCACTTTGCCCCAGCTTACCCTTCCCCCTCCCCATATCCTCAAGTCCATTCTCTAGTAGGTCTCTGTCTTTATTCCTGTCTTACCCCTAGGTTCTTCATGACATTTTTTATTTTTTAAATTCCATATATATGTGTTAGCATACGGTATTTGTCTTTCTCTTTCTGACTTACTTCACTCTGTATGACAGACTCTAGGTCTATCCACCTCATTACAAATAGCTCAATTTCGTTTCTTTTTATGGCTGAGTAATATTCCATTGTATATATGTGCCACATCTTCTTTATCCATTCATCCGATGATAGACACTTAGGTTGTTTCCATCTCTGGGCTATTGTAAATAGAGCTGTAATGAACATTTTGGTACATGACCCTTTTTGAATTATGGTTTTCTCAGGGTATATGCCCAGAAGTGGGATTGCTGGGTCATATGGTAGTTCTATTTGTAGTTTTTTAAGGAACCTCCATACTGATCTCCACAATGGCTGTATCAATTTACATTCCCACCAACAGTGCCAGAAGGTTCCCTTTTCTCCACCACTTCCTTTCAGTGGTTCGAGAGGGGATAAAAGCTTTCCTTTAGGTTTGCCAGTGTTTAAATTGCTTCTGAAAACACCCAGTGGTAAAGACTATGAAAAGGGGACACTCTTTTTCAACTGATTGTTTATGTAGAACTCAGAGGGACTATAGGCAGGGGGTGCTCGGTAATATCTAGACTCCATCCACCTGGTCCGCATCCTGGCCCTCCCCCTAACGCTTCCTGGTGGAACAGGGCTGGCTAGTGTAAGGTCACCTTCACTGGGGCAAAGGTTTTGCCCTCTGCTCTCCCAAGCCAGGGGTCTCTGAAGCAGGCAATGTGGGCTTAGCTATGAAGGAAGGAGTGAGCCTCCAGATCAGAAGCTCTCAACTCCTGCTGCACTGCTGCCACCTTTCAGGAGACCTTGGCTTTCTGCTTCCATGGATGCCCCTCTTCTCTTCCCGCTACATCATCCACATGGAGTTTCTACAAGGAGAGGCCCTCCGCTGCCCAGCTGCTTTCTCATAGGTAATTTCTGGCCACAGTCTCACCACTTATTTTATCTTTGCAGATACTCACTTGGGATTCTAATTTCCATTTCATCAAGCCAGTAAAATGACTTGATTCCCTCATGTGTGAGGACTCCAGGGAGACAAGAGCCTCAATCAGGGTGCTGTACTCAGCAGCACTTTGGATTCTGCCCACAAGTGGTATCCCAAAGGAAGACCCTACTCTGGCAAACCATCCTGAACAAGGCCCGGCGTTTCCTAGCCCTTCTTCCTTCTTCCCGACAGTCCCAATGTCCATTTAGGTGTCCATTCAGTTCTGGGGAAAACTTTTGATGTAAGGAGGAACCTTGTAGCAGCACATCTCACTACCACAGGGTTTGGTGCAGGAGTAAACAGATGACATAAACAAGTCTAATCAGATTGACGATGGGTTAGGAATGCTGGGGCAAAGACGTTCTGTCTTTCTTTAGAGACATGAACAAAGAAGCACAAAGCCCAAGAGTTGCTGGCAATCATCTTGGGACCATGAGAATCAGACAGAAAAAAATTGGGTCCTTGGGGAAATTGTTGAGCTGCTGGACCAAGCGCTGCCTGCAGCTCACACTGATAATGGCCTTTTTTTTTTTTTAACCCAGGAGCAAATAAATCCCTGTATTGTATGAGCCAATTTGAGCCTAGCTTTTCATTTCTTGATGTTCAAGAGATGACCTGAAATCATGTATCGCAGGAATTTGGGGGGGGGGGGCATGGAGGGATGTAAAAGACATTGAAACTTGAAAGGTATTAGAGGGTTAAATCATGAGAGGCATAGGTTCCTTGTCCTATGCTAAGGGATTGGAGTTCATGTAGGCAGTGGGGAGACCCACTGAAGATTGTTGAGGAGGGGAGGTGGCACGATAGACTCTGTTTAAGGAAATTAACTCTGATGGCAGGATGAATGATAGACTGCAGGGAAGAGAGATTAGAAGCAAGAAAATGTGATTAGTAATGAGTCTGGGAAAAGGACATTTTATCAAGTAACCCCAGATGTCAACCTTGCCAGGAGTGGGGAGGGGTAAGCAAGCAAAGATACTCCTACGGCAACCCCTCTGATCAGTACCAAAGGCCTTTCCTCTGCCCTTAAGGGCATACAGGATACAGCTGAGGGTCCAAAGCCTAATATTGTGATGCCTCAGAAGGCTATCCAGTTGTCTTAGAAGTTTCAAATAACAGGAATTTTTAAAATTTTAAAATCTAAGACAAAGTTAATTCTAATTTACTTTAATGTTACTTAAACCAAGAATACTTTTAAAGGGTAGGGAAAAGAATACACCCCCAAACAACAAGCTATTACAAAGTGTCTTCACCCCCAAGTGTGTGAATCACTGATCTAAATCATGGTGCTCCCAGGTCCCTTCCTGCTGGGGGCATCCATCACAGCTCGGGTTCCCAGGCCCCCTGGCAGCCGCCAGTGTGCTAGGACTTTCTGGAGCCTGTGCACAGTAAGGGGCCTCCAGCACTCACGTGGCTCCATCCCTTACACACACGAGAAGATAGAAATCTCTCCTGGAGCAATGTAAGCATCTTCACTTTCTCATACTAGACCTAGAGAGCCCCCGTTCCCTGCTGCCCTTGCTGCCCCACCGTCCAGCGCTGCCTTGGGCTGATAATGCCAGGGCAATGATGGTCCACACCCCCATATATTGCCCCCTGCCTCACAGTTCCTCCCCAGTGCTGTACCGGTGGCTTGATAACCTGGCTGTTCCCATCCTGCCTCATTCTCCAGTCTTTCCCACAGGCAGACTGCCACCTGCATTCCAAAGCGACTGTTTGATTTACATAATTCCAATAGCTTTCATTGCCAGCTTCCTGTTTTTGTAAACTCCTGGACAATTTTTTCGTTTCATAAGAAACAAGAGCCTTGGCTCACAATCAACCCTCAACCAACCTAGTCCCTCTGCATCAAAGGAGACAGGGAAGCTTCTATCTGATGGTTTCCCTTCTTGTTTTAGAAATAGAAGCTTAAAAAACACCCAGTGGTTTCCAATCCAGAGGGTTTCATACAAGCTTTTGACTTCACTGGTTACTGGCTTCCTGTTAACAGAAAGAAGTTTCAGGCTGAGTCAGAGAAGAGAGCCAGGCCCAGCCATGATTCATTAGTGTTACTAATGACACCCCTGCCACCACCAACGACCACTATCAGTGCTGCCTCTGCTGAGGCTGCTGTGGCCTCCACGTTAGCCTAAACCTAGGAAAGCAAGCAACTGAAGCTGTTTCCCTGACTTTCTCTTCCAGATGGTATAGCAGTCAGCACAGGCAAGCTGGCCTTGGGATAAGGAGACCAGATGGGCCCTGAATCAGGGTGATCGCAAGGTTGCCCAGGAAGGCACCACTGCTTCCAAATAACTTCCCACTTCACCCCACCCTCCCTTTTCGCAGGGCCTGCTGATTCCTCCCTCTGAGTTTTTTTTTTGGTCTTCCTTTAAGATACAAAGACGGCTTAAACAGGCCACTCACACCCTAATATGATTCATGTGATGAACTCACTTTGGAAAACACAGATCACTTGAGAAAAGCAGATGGAAGAGATGCAGAAATGATAACCCAAAAGGCTACCAGGCCAGCAAAGTGACAGAGATGTCAATTACTTCTCAGTGTTGGCCAGGACCAGGCTTGGCTGCCAGGTCAGCAGCTGGGAAGTCACTCACCCCTTCGCCATGACTCTAGTTTGGGGATTTCTCCTAATTTCAAGGTCCTCTCAAAGAGCCCCAGCAAAGAGCAATCCATGCAGAAGTTGCTTAATAAATGCACGAATGGGCTTCCCTGGTGGTGCAGTGGTTGAGCGTCCGCCTGACGATGCAGGGGACGCGGGTTCGTGCCCCGGTCCGGGAGGATCCCGCGTGCCGTGGAGCGGCTGGGCCCATGAGCCATGGCCACTGGGCCTGCGCGTCCGGAGCCTGTGCTCCGCAATGGGAGAGGCCGCAGCAGTGAGAGGCCCGCGTACCGCAAAAAAAATAAATAAATAAATAAAAATAATAAATGCACCAATAAAATGAGGGGGTTCCACTCCTACACTGTTGGTAGGAATGGAGAACAGTATGGAGGTACCTCAAAAAACTAAACATAAAATTACCATATGATCCAGTAATCCCACTCCTGGGCATATATCTGGATAAAACTATATTTCAAAAAGATACATGCAGCACTAAAAAGATTCATAGCAGCACTATTCACAGTAGCCAAGACATGGAAACAACCTAAATGTCCATCGACAGATGAATGGATAAAGAAGATGTGGTATATATATACAATGGAATACTACTCGGCCATAAAGAAGAACAAAATAATGTCATTTGTGGCAACATGGATGGACCTAGGGATTATCATACTAAGTGAAGTAAGCCAGAAAGAGAAAGACAATACTATATAATATCATTTATATGTGTAATCTAAAATATGACACAAATGAACTTATCTACAAAACAGAAACAGACTCACAGATATACAGAACAGACTTGTGGTTGCCAAGGGGGAGGGCAGGTGGGGGAGGGATGGATTTGGAGTTTGGGATTAGCAGGTGCAAACTATTATATATAAAATGAAGGGCTTCCCTGGTGGCACAGTGGATAAGAATCTGCCTGCCAATGCAGGGGACACGGGTTTGAGCCCTGGTCCGGGAAGATCCCACATGCCACGGAGCAACTAAGCCCGTGTGCCACAACTACTGAGCCTGCACTCTAGAGCCCATGAGCCACAACTACTGAAGCCCGCGTGTCACAACTACTGAAGCCCATGCGCCTAGAGCCCGTGCTCCGCAACAAGAGAAGCCACCTCAATGAGAAGCCATGCACTGCAATGAAGAGCAGCCCCTGCTCAACGCAACTAGAGAAAGCCCGTGCGCAGCAACAAAGACCCAACGCAGCCAAAAATAAATAAATAAAATAAATTTATTAAAAAAATAAAAAAAATAAAATGGATAAACAACAAGGTCCTACTGTATAGCACAGGGAACTATATTCAATATCCTGTGATAAACCATAATGGAAAAGAGTATTAAAAAGAATGTATGTATATGTATAACTGAATCACTTTCCTGTACAGCAGAAATTAACACAACACTGTAAATCAACTATACCTCAATTAAATAAATAAACAAACAAATAATAGGGTTCCAAACCATGCTGTAACCATAACGATAAAGAAAGCTCCCAGGTCTTCTTACAGCCAAGTCTATCCCATGGGTTGTCCTGTCTAATCTTCACAGCCACCTAGGAAATATAGCTTCTCCTGATTCTAGAGGTGAAGGGTGAGGATGACTCCACAAGGAAATTTGACCCAGGTTTTCTGACTCAAAGTATCATAATACATCGCAGCATAATTGATGAATTCCTAGATTTATTACAAATCAAGATATAACTCACACAACATAAAAGTCACCATTTTAAAGTATACCATTCGATAGCGTTTGTAGATTCACTGTTGTGCGACCACCACCACTATCTCATCCCATGTGCCAGTGGCACCTGATGGACAGATGTGAAAGTCCTTCCCCAGGCCCATCTGTGGCCAAATGGGCCAATCAGCTCCTCCTCAGGTAGATGGTAGTGGGCAGACGCCAGAAGACACAAGAGAGGAGGCAGCAGCAGAAGCCTCGAGGAAGCAGAAGTTCTGAGGTACCCAGAAAAAGGGAAAGGCGTTGCCTGGTAACCATTTTGTCGGTGCAGAAGATCAGAGATGAACAAACTCCTGCAGCCAGAAAGCCAAGCGCTGACTCTCTGGAATTACATGAGCTCTCCACTAATTTTTCACTTCCCCGGTGGTGTCCACTCCACCTAAAAAGAGCACGTCCTACTGCTTAGCTGGTATCTCTCTACCCATGGATATCTCATAAACGTCTTCAACTTGACTAAATACAAACTCAAATTCTCCATTTTTCTCCCCAAAGTCTGCTCCCTCCTCCTCCCCCCTTCCACTCCACCTTTGTCCTCCAAACTCGCTGGCCTTCTTTCATCTCCTTTGACTCACGCTGCTCCTCTTGCACCAGAGAATCGGCACATGCTGCACCTCCACTGGGGATGCTGCTCACCTTGTCATTTCCCTGAGCCCCGCTTCTCACCAGTGCCCAACAGCTCTTCAGCTAGAATGCCCACTCCTCCTGGGAGCTCAGCTCAGTGTCACTGCCGCAGGCAGGATCCCTTGGAGCAACAGGGCCCCTTCTAGGCTCTCACGGCTGCTCTAGGCACAGCTTCTTTGTAATAGTACATGCAGAGTGTGATTACTTCACTAACATCTATGGCCAGCTGAACTAAAACTCTACTAGAGCAGAGACCCTGTCTATTTGCCTCACCTTTGTACCCCAGCACCTGGCACAAAGCCTGACACCTAGCAGGGAAATAGATATTTGATAAACAAATGAATTCAACTGGCGGCGGTAGGTATTACCTATCTATTTATTGATATTTATTGAAGTATAATTGGCATATAACATTATGTTAGTTTCAGGTGTATAATACAATGATTCAATATTTGTATATATTGTGAAATGATCACCACAATAAGTCTAGTTAACCTTCGTCCCCATACATAGTTACCAAAAAAAAAAAGGGTTTTTTCTTGTGATGATTAGGACGGAATCCCTCAGAGCTCTCTAAGATAAAGTGGCTGCAAAAAGAACCTCAAAAGAACCACAGGAGTTAAGCTACAGAAACCGTATTTAGTACTATCAAGCTGCTGACCACATGGCTTCAGCTACAAGCAAAGGTTCAGCAGAAATGCAGATTCAAGGACAGGGGTTGTCAGGCAGTGGGTTGATCAAACAGTGACTGCTTTGGTCTACTTTATCACCCTCCCCTTTCTGCTTTCAAAATGTAGGTTGGGGGCTTCCCTGGTGGTGCAGTGATTGAGAGTCCGCCTGCCGATGCAGGCGACGCGGGTTCGTGCCCCGGTCTGGGAAGATCCCACCTGCTGCGGAGCGGCTGGGCCCGTGAGCCATGGCTGCTGAGCCTGCGCGTCCGGAGCCTGTGCTCCACAATGGGAGAGGCCACAACAAGTGAGAGGCCCGCGTACAGCAAAAAAAAAAAAAAAAAAAAAAAAAAAGTAGGTTGAAGGAGGACCTGAGTATGTGACAGTGGCTACTGTCAGACATATATTCTCTCAGCCTAGTGGTCTGAGAGCATTGGAAGGACACAGGGATAAAGTGGCAGGACTTGGCCTGCTAAGGAGATGTGAGCAGAATTCGTTCATGCTAATCACTTGGACTACACAGCATTTCAAGGGGCTTGGCAATTTTTGAAATTCTGTATGAAAATGATATGAGATCTAATTTTTCAAGTCCTTTTAGTCAATTTTATCAATAAAGGATCTGAAATACCAACACTGCTGATTTAGAGATTATATGACCACAGCTTTTGACCCAACACCTACGATAAGACATTTAAAAATCGACCCTGGTGACTTTTTTTTTTGCGGTACGCGGGCCTCTCACTGTTGTGGCCTCTCCCGTTGTGGAGCACAGGCTCCGGACACGCAGGCTCAGCGGCCATGGCTCACGGGCCCAGCCGCTCGGCGGCACGTGGGATCTTCCCAGACCGGGGCACGAACCTGTGTCCCCTGCATCGGCAGGCGTACTCTCAACCACTGCGCCACCAGGGAAGCCCGACCCTGGTGACTTTTAAAGACTAAAAGCCTGAAAGACACTATAACTGGTTCTGCAGTTCATCTGAAGAACCATACCTGATTTTACATTGTCCTTTCTCATCAGATCAATATGTTCAAGTTTATTGTCTGTTAAAATGCTGCAGTACAGCAGCTAATTTACATGGCATTTTGGTTCTAGGGCAGTGATAAACACAAAGCAGAGTTAATGAAGGAGCTCTAGCCTGTCCTTCGCAGATTGGAGAGGAAGTATATGAGTCTCCATAACCAGAGGTGCCAGAGGAGAAAGGAATTGCATTCTGTCCTTCCTCACTCTCTTGGCCTCCAACCCCTACATACAGCTTTAGTCCTACCCTTGTTACTGGGCTCCCAAAAAGCACTCGGGAGGGCCAGGTGTGAGAGTGACCTGAATTATCTCTAATACATGATGAAAGCAAATCATTCACAAATTACAATATTTTGATAATAACGTTAACAAATCACTTGTGATGCACCTTGCAACCCATCCGGACACCTTGTTGAGAAACTTAATAAGGAGTTGATTGCTTTCCTGGGGGGAAAAAAAAAAAAAAAAAGATACACTTGTTTACCAGCCCATGTTTACACATTACCACTCCCTGCTAACAAAGCGGATAATTCTGCTTCTTTTCAACCTCTTTGTAGTTGTATCTCACTTAACACAACAGCTATGTTCCTGGAAACCTGTGTGCATTTCATGTCTTGGGAACAGTGCCAAATTTGAAAGGCACTAAGGGAGCTTCCTATTTAAAGGAATTCCACATTAAGCAAATACCAGAACTATGGCTACCAAGACTTTGTGGCAACATGAAAAATGCTTATGACTCAGTGCTAGGAAGAAAACACCATAATCAAAATTGTGTGTACACAATGATTAAATTTTTTACAAAACAGATGTACATATGACAAATTCTGGAATAAAATTTACCAAAACTGATAATAGCTACATTAGAGAGATGGGATATGGGTTATTTATGTTTCATTCTACTTTGCAAACTTTCTGGAATTATGTTTTTAAAACTGAAAATGTAAAGTAAAAGAATTATGTGCTAGGTCTTATAGAGTTGAACAGTTATTCAATCATGCTATCAGTCTGGATCTTTCCATGATGAACTTCACTTAAGTTCAGGCAAATCTGTATTTCAAAAGGTTTTAAAACCATTAATTTAAACACATTTTAAATTTAACAATTAGAACAACCCTAAAGTCAATCAAAATTTGCTAAGGACAATTTTAAAAGCCAAAAACGGCTTGTAAACTTCCTTTATGCTCTGCAAATATAAAATTTCCGCATGTCTATTACACAGATCAGTCACCTACCCACCTCTTTATTACCACCATATCAAGTTGATATACATAGACTAAGCAAATAACTTTCAACAAATTGATTCCTTTAAAAAATAAATAAATAAATAGAAGAAAGATTTTATTAGTAGGCTTAAAACACCCTTGTCAACTGATGACAAATGAAACACATTTTATGGGTTGAATTAAAGGCCCTGGGATTAATGCCCTCCCTATCCAGGGAAATTATTGACTAAATCTTTGTAAACTGATTAGATGGCTCACTCTCCTCCATTTTCATTTTGTTGGATATTAAAATAAAATAGTTGAAGTCATTCAATCTTGTCATAAACAGATGGCAGTCTGCCTTTCCCTCACACTTGCTTAAAGGCCTCTGCTATAAACTCAGAAGAACAATTGAAACTTTTGGAAGTAATCTCAAAAAGAGATACAAGAAAAACTGTAACAGGTACTCCTAACTATTGATAGTACAGTGAACAGACTCATAAGTGCAGGCTTCCCAGTCGAAGCTGACATCCACAGACACCTGTCCAGTCTGTATCAAGGACAGAAGGCCTCCAAGCTCAGAAACACGTGACTCCATGAAAGCTCCGTGACAGCTTAGTCTGAGATCAGCAAAATAAAAATGAATTTCCTGGGATTACGGAAACTGATTTAATTGTGGTTGATGTTCTGAAGAAAAGGAAAACTCCTTTTCTTTCTCCTTTATCTCTATCAGTCTAAGAGGACATACTTTCATAAATTGGAATGAAATATTCTTTAAGTGGTAAATTATTCCAACATCCCTCCTTAGAATTCAGAGGAAAAAAACTTCTTGTGAAAATTCTTAGTATATATTTTCAACCTAAAAAAAAACACTTAGAAAAACTCTAAAATAGTGATTCTGTAGAATACATTAATAGACTTTATGTACAAACTACCCAAAACAATAGTAAAAATGATTAAATATTATTCAAAATGCTTTTTCTAAATTCCTTTACTTTTTGTGATAATGTAGTTATTTACTCAGGCTCAGTAAAAATCCATTCTCCTTCCTATAAGACTGAACTGGATAAATCAAATTTGCAACAATAAGACACAAGCTCATTTCATTTTAAAGATATGACAAGCTGCTACTAGGACTAAGGACTGTGCTTTACAAGTTGAAGGGAAATGTGTGTAAACAGTAATATGTTGGTAAACATTTAACAACTGGCTCTCTAAAATAAAAAGAAGTACTTCTTGGTATCATTTGCCAATGTCTGTGTTGTAAATTGTCCTGTCATGGCCAATTTTAACATGACACCACTGAACATAGAATTGGGAAGAGACATGCAATAACGCACAATTATATAGAATTTCCACCACAAAGATACAATACATATATAAAAAACCTCAAGAGCATACTTTTCTTTTAAATAAATTTACTTTTTTATTTATTTATTTTTGGCTGCATTGGGTTTTCGTTGCTGAGCACGGATTGTCTCAAGTTGCGGGAGTGGGGGCTGCTCTTTGTTGCGGTGTGCAGGCTTCTCATTGCGGTGGCTTCTCTTGTTGTGGAGCACGGGCTCTAGGTGCACGGGCTTCAGTAGTTGTGGTGCACGGGCTCAGTAGTTTTGACACACAGGCTCAGTAACTGTGGCTCGCGGGCTCTAGAGCACAAGCTCAGTAGTTGCGGCGCACGGGCTTAGTTGCTCCGCGGCATGTGGGATCTTCCCAGACCAGGGCTCAAACCTGTGTCCCCTGCATTGGCAGGCGAATTCTTAACCACTGCACCACCAGAGAAGTCACAAGAGCATACATTTTTTTTAAAAAGGTCATACAGAGTGATTGGTTCAAGATGGCAGAATAGAAGGACATGCGCCCACTCCCTCTTGTGAGAGCACCAGAATCACAACTAACTGCTGAACAATCATCAACAGGAAGACACTGGAATTCACCAGAAAAGATACCCCATATCCAAAGACAAAGGAAAAGCCACAGTGAGATGGTAGGAGGGGCGCAATCACAATAAAATCAAATCCCATAACTGCTGGGTGGGTGACTCACAAACTGGAGAACACTTGTACCACAGAAGTCCACCCACTGAGGTGAAGGTTCTGAGCCCCGCGTCAGGCTTCCAGGCATGGAGGTCCGGCAACAGGAGGAGGAATTCCTAGAGAATCAGACTTTGAAGGCTAGCAGGATTTGATTTCAGGACTTCTACAGGACTGGGGGGAACAGAGACTCCACTCCTGGAGGGCACACACAAAGTAGTGTGCGCATCGGGACCCAGGGGAAGGAGCAGTGACCCCAGGGGAGACTGAACCAGACCTACCTGCTAGTGTTAGGGGGTCTCCTGCAGAGGTGGGGGGTGGCTGTGGCCCACCATAAAGACAAGGACACTGGCAGCAGAAGTTCTGGGAAGTACTCCTTGGCATGAGCCCTCCCAGATTCCGCCATTAGCCACACCAAAGAGCAGGGTAGGCTCCAGTGTTGGGTCACCTCAGGCCTAACAACCAACAGGGAGGGAACCCAGGCCCACCCATCAGCAGACAAGCAGATTAAAGTTTTACTGAGCTCTGCCCACCAGAGCAACATCCAGCTCTACCCACCAACAGTCCCTCCCATCAGGAAACTTCCACAAGCCTCTTAGATAGCCTCATTCACCAGAGGACAGACAGCAGAAGCAAGAAGAACTACAATTATGCAGCCTGTGGAACAAAAACCACATTCATTGAAAGATAGACAAGATGAAAAGGCAGAGGGCTAAGTACCAGATGAAGAAACAAGATAAAATCCCAGAAAAACAACTAAATGAAGTGGAGACAAGAAACCTTCCAGAAAAAGAATTCAGAATAATGATAGTGAAGATGATCCAGGACCTCGGAAAAAGATGGAGGCAAAGATTGAGAAGATGCAAGAAATGTTTAACAAAGATGCAGAAGAGTTAAAGAAGAAACACCTAGAAGAATTAAACAACAGACAAACAGAGATGAAAAATAAAATAACTGAAATGAAAAATACACCAGAAGGAATCAATAGCAGAATAACTGAGGCAGAAGAACAGATAAGTGGCCTGGAAGACAGAATGCTGGAATTCACTGCTGTGGAACAGAATAAAGAAAAAAGAATGAAAAGATATGAAGACAGCCTAAGAGACCTCTGGGACAACATTAAATGCAACAACATTCACATTATAGGGGTCCCAGAAGGAGAAGAGAGAGAGAAAGGACCCAAGAAAATATCTGAAGGGATTATAGTTGAAAACTTCCCTAACATGGGAAAGGAAATAGCCACCCAAGTCCAGGAAGCACAGAGAGTCCTAGGCAGGATAAACCCAAGGAGAAACACGCCAAGACACATAGTAATCAAATTGACAAAAATTAAAGACAAAAAAATTATTGAAAGCAACAAGGGAAAAATGACAAATAACATAAAAGGGAACTCCCATAAGGTTAACAGCTGATTTCTCAGCAGAAACTCTACAAGCCAGAAGTGAGTGGCATGATATATTTAAAGTGATGAAAGGGAAAAACCTACAACCAAGATTACTCTACCCAGCAAGGATCTCATTCAGATTTGAGGGAGAAATCAAAAGCTTTACAAACAAGCAAAAGCTAAGAGAATTCAGCACCACCAAACCAGCTCTACAACAAATGCTAAAGGAACTTCTCTAAGTGGGAAACACAAGAGAAGAAAAGGACCTACAAAAACAAACCCCAAACAATTAAGAAAATGGTCATAGGAACATACATATCGATAATTACCTTAAACATGAATGGATTAAATGCTCCAACCAAGAGACACAGGCTTGCTGAATGGATACAAAACCAAGACCCATATATATGCTGTCTACAAGAGACCCACTTCAGACTTAGGGACACATACAGACTGAAAGTGAGGGGATGGAAAAAGGTATTCCATGCAAATTAAAATCGAAAAAAAGCTGGAGTAGCAATACTCATATCAGATAAAATAGACTTTAAAAAAAGAATGTTACAAGAGACAAGGAAGGACACTACATAATGATCAAGGGATCAATCCAGGAAGAAGATATAACAATTATAAATATACATGCACCCAACATAGGAGCACCTCAGTACATAAGGCAACTGCTAACAGCTATAAAAGAGGAAATTGACAGTAACACAATAATAGTAGGGGAATTTAACACCTCACTTACACCAATGGACAGATCATCTGAACAGAAAATTAGTAAGGAAACACAAGCTTTAAATGACACAATAGACCAGATAGATTTAATTGATATTTATGGGACATTCCATCCAAAAACAGCAGATTACATTTTCTTCTCAAGTGCTCATGAGAACATTCTCTAGGATAGATCACATCTTGGGTCACAAATCAAGGCTCGGTAAATTTAAGAAAATTGAAATCATATCAAGCATCTTTTCTGACCACAACACTATGAGATTAGAAATAAATTAGAGGGAAAAAAAGGTAAAAAACACAAACATATGGAGGCTAAACAATATATTATGAAATAACCAAGAGATCACTGAAGAAATCAAAAAGGAAATCAAAAAATACCTAGAAATGGGCTTCCCTGATGGCGCAGTGGTTGGGAGTCCGCCTGCCGATGCAGGGGATGCGGGTTCGTGCCCCGGTCCGGGAGGATCCCACGTGCCGCGGAGCGGCTGGGCCCGTGGGCTGTGGCCGCTGAGCCTGCGCCACTGAGCCTGTGCTCCGCAACGGGAGAGGCCACAGCGGTGAGAGGCCCGCATACCGCAAAAAAAAAAAAAAAAAAAAACCTAGAAACAAATGACAATGAAATTATGATGATCCAAAACCTATGGGATGCAGCAAAAGCAGTTCTAAGAGGAAAGTTTACAGCAATAGAAGTCTACCTCAAGAAACAAGAAAAATATCAAATAAAGAATCTAACCTTACACCTAAAGGAACTAGAGAAAGAAGAACAAACAAAACCCAACCTCAGTAGAAGGAAAGAAATCATAAAGATCAGAGCAGAAATAAATGAAACAGAAACAAAGAAAACAATAGCAAAAATCAATAAAACTAAAAGCTGGTTCTTTGAGAAGATAAACAATACTGATAAACCATTAGCCAGACTCTTCAAGAAAAATAGGGAGAGGACTCAAATCAATAAAATTAGAAATGAAAAAGGAGAAGTTACAACAAACACCGCAGAAATACAAAACATCCTAAGAGACTACTACAAGCAACTCTATGCAAATAAAATGGACAACCTGGAAGAAATGGACAAATTCTTAGGAAGGTATAACCTTCCAAGACTAAACCAGGGAGAAATAGAAAATATGAACAGAACAATCACAAGTAATGAAATTGAAACTGTGATTAAAAATCTTCCAGCAAACAAAAGTCCAGGACCAGATGGCTTCACAGGTGAATTCTATCAAACATTTAGAGAAGAACTAACACCTATCCTTCTCAAATTCTTTCAAAAAATTGCAGAGGAAGGAACACTCCCAATCTCATTCTCTGCGGCCACCATCACCCTGATACCAAAACCAGACAAAGATACTACAAAAAAAGGAAATTATAGACCAATATCACTGATGAATATAGATGCGAAAATCCTCAACAAAATACTAGCAAACAGAATCCAAC
Source organism: Globicephala melas (assembly GCF_963455315.2). Classification (NCBI taxonomy): domain Eukaryota; kingdom Metazoa; phylum Chordata; class Mammalia; order Artiodactyla; family Delphinidae; genus Globicephala; species Globicephala melas. The sequence continues at coordinate 21,761,001 of NC_083314.1, read as the reverse complement.
AACACATTAAAAGGATCATACACCATGATCAAGTGGGATTTATCCCAGGGATGCAAGGATTCTTCAATATACGCAAATCAATCAATGTGATACACCATATTAAGAAACTGAAGAATAAAAGCCATATGATCATCTCAATAGATGCAGAAAAAGCTTTTGACAAAATTCCACACCCATTTATGATAAAATCTCTCCAGAAAGTGGGCAGAGAGGGAACCTACCTCAACATAATAAAGGCCATATATGACGAACCCACAGCAAACATCATCCTCAATGTTGAAAAACTGAAAGCATTTCCCCTAAGATCAGGGACAAGACAAGGATGTCCACTCTCGCCACTATTATTCAACATAGTTTTGGAAGTCCTAGCCACAGCAATCAGAGAAGAAAAAGAAATAAAAGGAATACAAATTGGAAAAGAAGTAAAACTGTCACTATTTGCAGATGACATGATACTATACATAGAGAATCCTAAAGATGCCACCAGAAAACTACTAGAGCTAATCAATGAATTTGGTAAAGTAGCAGGATACAAAATTAATGCACAGAAATCTCTTGCATGCCTATACACTAATGATGAAAAATCTGGAAGAGAAATTCAGGAAACACTCCCATTTACCACTGCAACAAAAAGAATAAAATACCTAGGAATAAACCTACCTAGGGAGACAAAAGACCTGTATGCAGAAAACTATAAGACACTGATGAAAGAAATTAAAGATGATACAAACAGATGGAGAGATATAACATGTTCTTGGATTGGAAGAATCAACATTGTGAAAATGACTCTACTACCCAAAGCAATCTACAGATTCAATGCAATCCCTATCAAATTACCAATAGCATTTTTTACAGAACTAGAACAAAAAATATTAAAATTTGTATGGGGACACAAACGACCCCAAATAGCTAAAGCAGTCTTGAGAAAGAAAAACGGAGCTGGAGGAATCAGACTCCCTGACTTCAGACTATACTACAAAGCTACAGTAATCAAGACAATATGGTACTGGCACAAAAACAGAAATATAGATCAATGGAACAGTATAGAAAGCTCAAAGATAAACCCACGCACCTATGGTCAACTAATCTATGGCAAAGGAGGCAAGGATATACAATGGAGAAAAGACAGTCTCTTCATTAAGTGGTGCTGGGAAAACTGACAGCTCCATGTAAAAGAATGAAATTAGAACACTCCCTAACACCATACAAAAAAATAAACTCAAAATGGATTAGAGACCTAAATGGAAGACCAGACACTACAAAACTCTTAGAGGAAAACATAGGAAGAACATGCTTTGACATAAATCACAGCAAGATCTTTTTTGATCCACCTCCTGGAGTAATGGAAATAAAAACAAAAATAAACAAATGGGACCTAATGAAACTTAAAAGCTTTTGCAAAGCAAAGGAAACTACAAACAAGATGAAAAGACAACCCTCAGAATGGGAGCAAGTATTTGCAAATGAAGCAACTGACAAAGGATTAATCTCCAAAATATACAAGCAGCTCATGCAGCTCAATATCAAAAAAACAAACAACCCCATCCAAAAATGGGCAGAAGACCTAAATAGACATTTCTCCAAAGAAGACATACAGATGGCCAAGAAGCACATGAAAAGCTGCTCAACATCATTAATTATTAGAGAAAAGCAAATCAAAACTACAGTGAGGTATCACCTCACACCAGTTAGAATGGGCATCATCAGAAAATCTACAAACAACAAATGCTGGAGTGGGTGTGGAGAAAAGGGAACCCTCTTGCATTGTTGGTGGGAATGTAAATTGATACAGCCACTATGGAGAACAGTATGGAGGTTCCTTAAAAAACTAAAAATAGGATTACCATATTACCCAGCAATCCCACTACTGGGCATATACCCACAGAAAACCATAATTCAAAAAGACACATGCACCCCAATGTTCACTGCAGCACTATTTACAACAGCCAGGTTATGGAAGCACCCTAAATGCCCATCGACAGACGAATGGATAAAGAAGATGTGGTACATATTTACAATGCAATATTACTCAGCCATAAAAAAGAATGAAATTGAGTCATTTGTAGAGACGTGGATGGATCTAGAGACTGTCATACAGAGTGAAGTAAGTCAGAAAGAAGAAAACAAATACCGTATATTAACACATATATGTGGAACCTAGAAAAATGGTAAAGATGAAGCAGTTTGCAGGGCAGAAATAGAGACACACATGTAGAGAACAAACGTATGGACACCAAGGCGGGAAAGTGGCGGGTGGTGGTGGTGGTGTGATGAATTGGGAGATTGGGATTGACATATATACACTAATATGTATAATATGGATAACTAATAAGAACCTGTTGTTTAAAAAAATAAATTAAATTAAAAAAAAGAACTTGCTGTATAAAAAATAAATAAAATTCAAAAAAAAATAAAAAGTTAAAAAAATAAATAAAAGGGTCATACAGAAAAGATGCTCAGGACTTCCCCGGTGTTCCAGTGGTTAAGAATCCGCCTTCCAATGGACACGAGTTCGATCCCTGGTAGCGGAACTAAGATTCCACTTGCCCATGAGGCAACTAAACCCTTGCGCTGCAACTACTGGGCACACAAGCCACAACTAGAGAGCCCGTGTGCCACAACTACAGAGCCCATGCACTCTGGAGCCCGCGTGCCACAACCAGAGAGAAGCCTGCATGCCACAACTACAGAGAAGCCTAAGCGTTGCAACAAAGATCCCATGTGCCACAACTAAGACCCAACGCAGCCAAAAATAAAAAAATAAATAAATATTTTAAAAAAGAAAGAAAGAAAAAATGCTCAACATCACTAATTATTAGAGAAATGCAAATCAAAACTACAGTGAGGTATCACCTCACATCAGTCAGAATGGCCATCGTTAAAAAGTCTATAAATAATAAATGCTGGAAAGTGTGTGGAAAAAAGGGAACCCTCCAACACTGCTGGTAGGAATGTAAATTGGTGCAGTCACTATGAAGAATGGTATGGAGGTTCCTTAGAAAGCTAAAAATAGAGTTACCATATGATCCAGCAATCCCACTCCTAGGCATATATCTAGAAGACAAAAACTAATTCAAAAAGATACATGCACCCAATGTTCATAGCAGCACTATTTACAACAGCCAAGAATGGAAGCAACCTAAGCGTCCATTGACGGATGAGTGGATAAAGAAGTTGTGGCATAGCTAGAGATATAGATATATATCTGTGTGTGTATAGATAGATAGATAGATAGTATATGAATACTACTACTCAGTCATAAAAAAGAATGAAATAATGTCATTGTAGCAATATGGATGGATCCAGAGATTATCATACTAAGTGAAGTAAGTCAGACAGAGAAAGACAAATATCATATGATATCACTTATATGTGGAATCTAAAATATGATACAAATGAACTTATTTACAGAACAGAAACAGACTCCCAGACATAGAAAACAAACTTATGGTTACCAAAGTTGAAAGGTGGGGAGTGGGGATAAATTAGGAGTTTGGGATCAGCAGATACAAACTACTAGATACAAAATAGATAAACAAGAAGTTCCTACTGTACAGCACACGGAACTATATTCAGTATCTTATAATAAACTATAATGGAAGAGAATATGAAAAAGAATATATATATGTATAACTGAATCAGCTGTATACCAGAAGCTAACACAACATTGTAAATCAACTCTGCTTCAATTTTAAAAAATAGTTTTAAAAAAGGTCATACATAATTAGGAGGTGATAAGTTTTGAGCATTTATTATCACTGATTTAAATATAATTTATTTAATTGTAAGTTATAAAGTTTAATTTCCAATAATGGCCATGTTTAACAAGCAGCTTACAAAATTCCTATAAATTTAACAACGAGTTCTCATGAATCAGTAGGAGCCAGTTCCAGTATACCAGTCCCAGGAAACTGTCCTGGAACTTATTCTATGGCTTAAAGAATATCAGCTTTGGGACTTCCCTGGTGGCGGAGTGGTTGAGAATCCGCCTGCCAGTGCAGGGGGCAAGGGGTCGAGCCCTGGTCCGGGAAGATCCCACATGCAGCAGAGCAACAAAGCCCGTGTGCCACAACTACTGAGCCTGCGCTCTACAGCCCGTGAGCCACAACTACTGAGCCCACGTGCCACAACTACTGAAGCTCGTGCACCTAGAGCCCGTGCTCCAACTACAAGAGAAGCCACCGCAATGAGAAGCCCACGTACCGCAACGAACAGTAGCCCTCGCTCGCCGCAACTAGAGAAAGCCCGCATGCAGCAATGAAGACCCAACGCAGCTAAAAATTAATTAATTAATTAATTTTTTTAAAAAAAGAATATCAGCTTTACAGGTAATAAAGAATTTTCTAGCAGGTCAGGAATTTGACAAACTTGAGTGTCTCAGACAGAGAGGGACCCTTTCAGGCTACTACAGGTAAACTTCATAGAAGCAAATTGGAAGGCCCTTGTTCCTTAGTTCAGTAGATGAGCAGATAAAGGCAATAAAATAATTCTGATACATAAAAGTAAATTACAACTGTAGAGGATTTACAGGTTAATTCTTAAACCAGAACTGCTCTGGTTTTATTAATATATAACAAGGATGTCTTTGTATATTAACATCTCTTATATGCTACATAAATAAAACCAGTTAAATAAAACAAATTGAATGAATAATAGTGAATCAGATAATCTCTAAACAATTTATGAGGTCAAATCTGCATGTGAGAGTGGGAGTTGACCATAAAGAATCCCAGTGACAAAACACACACACACACACACAAAACATACACAAAAAATGTGATCACTGTGTATAATTCTAGTCCTCAAAATATGAAATCTTGATTCTTTCCTGTAGGTTAATGCCTCCCTAACAAAAATATCTCTATCCCTAACTTTTGTAATATCAATGTCTGAAGATATATCTCTACCTTTGTAAATGTTAAAGTCATGCAAGAAAACTACTGTTTTTCCACCATAAACAGAATGACAGTAAACTCAGTAATTTGGTGATTTTTTTCCTTTAAATTCCTGCTGCATTTTTTTACTTGATAAGCCTGTTTTTCTGAAGCCTGGACTCCCTTGCAAACCTCTTCATAAGTAAAGTTCTTTTCTTTTCTAAATGCTTTTGTCTCTGAGTCTTTATTTGACAGTAGCTTGCTTATTTGACCCTATGTTTTTTTGGTCGTACATACCTACTTAGGTACTGCTACTAGTCATGGCCATGTGGCTCCTGTGAGACCAACCTTCTTGCAGATAACAAATATAAACTCTGAGATAAATACAGAAACAACTCTGAAGACACTGAAAAGCAACCAAAAACAGGTAGATACTGAAAGGGAGTCAACATCTGGATGAAGAGAAAAGCACTGGTGAGTTTTTCACTTTTTTATGACTTTTATCCTGAGGGAAGTCCTCAAATTGCACTACACAGTGCAGCTAAAAGTCAGAAAGAAAACCCCAAAATCTTACTGGCTTGAAAAACCAGAAGACAGAGTTTGAGGGAAACACAGCTGCTGGAAAACAAAGGGAGAAATCCTAAAAAGTAGAGAGCCAGAAAGGAGGAGCCCCAAATCATGTGTATAAATTCTAGCCAGATCCCTGGCACGTGTTGGAACCATACATGTGTGAGGCAGACTTCAAGTAGTCTAGCTAAGACTGAAAGAACTGAGCAGAAAATTGAGCCACCATTCACTGCAAGGAAGATAAAGTTTAGTTTGAATTCAGCCAAGTTAACTTCCTACTATTAAAAAAAATAAAAAATACTCTTCAGGGGAACACAGCAGAACTGAGAATCTCTATAACATATCATTCACAACATCCAGGACAGAGTTCAAAATTATATAACAGTCAAAGAAACAGGAAGACATTACCTATTCTCAAGAAAAAGTAAAATCAATGAAGGTCAGTCCTGAAATGACTCACATATTGAAGTTAGCAGGCAATGGTTATAAAACAATTATTATAAATAAGCTCAAGGACACAGGGGAAAATATGCTTGTATTGAATGAAAAGTATCAACAGGTAACTAGAAACTATAAAAAAGAACGAAATATAAATTCTAGAATTTAAAAATATATACCTGAAATGTTAAAAATTACTGGATAGGCTTAACAGAAGAATGATGATAGCAGAAGAAAGAGTTAGTGAATTTGAAGAAAGATTAATACATTAATTATCCAATCTGAAGCACAGAAGAAATGATTGAAATAATTAACACAGTTTCAGGAACCTGTGGGACATTATCAAAAGATTTAACATGTACAACTGGAGTCCCAGAAGGAGAAGAGGAATAAAATGAAGTAGACAAAGTATTTGAGGAAATAATAGCCAAACATTTCTCATAATCGCTCTGTCCCCATCTGGACTGCAAGCTCAGTGAAAGCAACGGATTCCGAGTTATACCTCTTTAGTGGTCCACGTAGCACCTAACAAAATCAGGCTACATAGCAAATTCTCAACTAATACATATTTATACATTCAGCATCAAAAATAATTATTTATTGAGTGCCTACTGTGTGAAAGCATGACAAAAGGTGCTAGAGACACAAAGATGCTTTAGTTACAGCCACTGTGCTTAACGAAGAAGATTTTGAAAAAGATAAAAGGAGAAGTCCCATTGTTTCTGAGGGAGGAAAAGGTTTTCAATGGCTCTTGTTTTTCATTCTTTCTTTCCTTTTTCAATTCACCATGATTTTAGTTAACTTGCTTATAGTGATCCCTGCTAAAAGGAGAATGTAACATTGTAAATCCAGAGTGAGAGGGGATCTCACATCAGAGGCCATGGTTACAGGTATATCATTCCAGAGCCTCTTTAAACAGTCCTTTTCTTTGTTTTTTTAAATTTTTTGGATGCGTCAGGTCTTAGTTGCGGCACATGGGATCTTTCGTTGCGGCGTGCGGGCTCTTCGTTGTGGTGTACAGGCTTCTCTCTAGTTGTGGCTTGCAGGTTTCTCACTAGTTGTGGTTTGCAGGCTCTGTAGTTGTGGCGCACGGGCTCCAGAGCGCGTGGACTCAGTAGTTGCAGTGTGCGGGCTTAGTTGCCCCGAGGCATGTGGGATCTTTGTTCCCCGACCAGGGATCAAACCTTCATCCTCCGCATTGCAAGATGGATTCTTAACCACTGGACCACCAGAGAAGTCCCTAAACAGTCCTTTTCTCCCCAACTTTGTTCAATTAGGACAAAAAAGGGAGACTCTTCTATATAATTTTCACTGGTTTTTTACATTTGCCTTTACTTTTCGGCAGAACTTATGTCCTCTAGACACTTACAGATGATTAAATAAGGACATATTTTTATACTTCAGCAAAATATAGTGGGAAACAGCTGAGAAAGACATTTCTCCACTTTGGAAGAGTACACAGAGGTGTGCATATGTCTCCAGAACCTGGAGAGTGTAAGATCAAAAGAATTGTGTGTGTGTGTGTGTGTGTGTATGTGTGTGTGTGTGTGTGAGAGAGAGAGAGAGAGAAAGAGAGAGAAAGACAGAGACACAGAGATAGAGAAAGAGGACAAAGAGAGAGTCAGAGAGACAGAAACACAGAGAGAGACATAGAGACAGAGAAAGTAGGACTCAACATTCCTTTCTCTGTGTGAAAGCTTGAAGCACTTTGCTCTGTTTAAAAACAATCCACTAACAGTCTGTGATTCCGAGAACCAGTCTGTCCACAAATAAACTCAGCAAAACGCCACAACAGAGATGTGCTGTTCTGATATGCTCATTTCAAATATTACTGTGGATGTAAGGACATGGTTTGGGGCACAAAGCCCAAACCTAGATGCGTGGAACCATAAATTTAGTAAATCCCCTTGAAATGAGCTGCTGGAAATGTTTTGTTTCTATTATAAAATAGAATTCACCCATAGATATAAGAAGAAATTAGATTTTGGTATGTTTGCAGGAGGCTCTGAGTCCAGGAAGTGGCATTTATGACTTTGGTTATGGATCTGTCTGTGACTTTAGTCAGTATTTTAGTCTCTCTGGTGCCTATTTAGTCAGTCAATTAGGGATAATACTCTTTGCTATCCATTCCACAGCACTGTTACATCTGTCAATCATAATAGCTGTCATTTATTGAGTTACTACTATGCAACAGGCACTGTGATAAACACTCTTGTTGTATTATTTCTAATCCTAACCATCATCCTGAAGGTGGGTGTTATTCAGTTTACAGATGATGATACTGAATCTCTGAGAGGTTTAGCAATTGGAAAAGTCACACCAACTAGTAAGTAGCAGTGCCAGGATTCTACCAGAGACCTGTCACTACATTATGCTAACTTGTTTTTATTTATTAAGCATAATTGCTACATAAAGAACACTCTAGTTATGTGTCTGTGTATATATATATATACATACACACTTAGGGGGAAAAAATCTTAGAAATCTTAGGAACTGTATTCAAGGAGCGTGAACATAGATTAAATATGAGATATGACCTAAATCAACCAGAGACTATAAACAAAGCACAGAGCAAAGGCTACAGGCTGCAATTAAGGACTATGTATAAAACACAAAGTGACAGAGTATTTGAGATGCTTGGGGAATCACTGGAGACTCTTAGTCTTCATGTTGTATGCATCCTAACCTGGATAAAAGCCAAGAGTCCTACACACACAACCCTCAAGACAAAATGGGTTGTGTATTCCCTACCACATGATTTCTAATGTAACTTGAAAATAAGTTTCTAACGTTTGTAAATCAGAAGCATTAGAAAAATACAGTTTCTAAATCAACTATACCTCAATTTTAAAAAGAAAACACTGTTTTTTAAAAGAAAAATATAGTTTCACAAATTAATGATTATTGATTGGTAGGTGGGAATACCTATTATACCAGTCTCTCTATCTTTTTGAAGGCTTAAAATTTTCCATAATTAAAGTTTTAAAAGAAAGAAAAGGGGAAAAAAAGAGAGAAAAAGGAGAGGAAGAAAAAGAATGGCAATCTGCCTAAGATGGAAGAAGAGTGACGCCTGAAAACAAGGAAGAAATTCTAATAAAATAAATGACTTATGAAGGAGCTTCTTTCCCCCAGTTCACCAATAGTTGTAGGATTTCCAGAGGAGAAAACTCAGGGAAGAAAGCAAAAGATCCTCCTGTTAAAACCTGAGAGTGTTCTTACAAGAAATGAAGGACTCTAAATGACCAAGAATAGCCAGTATCTTGGAAGATACACCAGAGTGGCCCAATAGGGAGAAGCTGAGAGTGGCTACACAAGGAGTTCATGAAAAAAGGGCAGGTTTGTAACAGAGGACTGTTTCCAATGAACTTAACGGCATCTAAGAACAAAGTTCAAAAATATTAATAAAATATATTAATATATATGTATACATATCAAAAATATATCTATACTGATTTCTCAGCCCATCAGTCTGTTTAAGCACTTATCAGGGCTTCCACGCGGTTATTTTGCCCTAGTTGATCTTGTTGTTTGCTGCCACTGGCATGAAGTGGCCAATTGTGGCTGTTACGGTTGTTCTTTCATTCAATTCTAACTTGTAAACCAGTGATTTCCAAACTTTTTCAAGTTAAGACACATTACCATTGCTTATTTGATTTTATGAAACGTGTTCCTTCTTTTCTCCTTAAAGGAAAAAAGCTATATGACATATTTTTAATAAAACTAAGCAAAAATAAGTTCTGATAATTCTTTTAAAAATTTTTTTCAATATTAATAGGTATATAAAAATACCCAGCATTCAAAATGGTAAAATTAACAATTTCTGGCATCCAATCAAAGATTACCAGACACACAAAGAAATAGGAAAACTTACCCTTAAAGAGAAGAATGATCAGTCAAGATTAACTGAGCCAGAACTGAACCAGATGTTTTGTGTCCAAACAAGGACGCAAAAATAGTCATTATAGTTGTAGTACATATGTTCAGAATTTAAGTAGACATATGAAAGATATTTTTTAAAGATCCTTAGCAAACGAATCCTAACAATCATCCTGACACACATAGACACACATAGATCAATAGAACAGAATAGAGAGCCCAGAAATAAAACTATGCATATTTCGGCAACTAATTTGTGACAAAGAAGCCAAGAATGTACAATGGAGAAAGAATAGTCTCTTTAATAAGTGGTGTTCAGAAAACTGGATAGCCACACACAAAAGAATGAAACTGGACCACTGTCCTACACCATGCACAAATATCAACTCAAAATGAATTGAAGACTTAAATTTAAGACCTGAAACCATAAAACTCCTGGAAGAAAACATGGGCAGTAAGCTCCTTGACATCACTCTTGGCAATGACCTTTTGGATTTGACACCAAAAGCAAAAGCAGCAAAGCAAAACTAAACGAGTGGAACTACATCAAACTGAAAAGTTTCTGCACAGGAAAAGGAACAATCAACAAAATTAAAAGGTAACCTACAGAATGGAAGAAAATAATTGCAAATCTTGTATCTGATAAGGGTTTAATATCCAAAATATATAAAGAACTCACACAATTCAATAAAATATCCAATTTAAAAATGGGCAGAGGTACTGAATAGACATTCTTCCAAAGAAGATATACAAAAGGCCAACAGATACATGAAAAGGTGCTCAATATTACTAATCATCTAGGAAATGCAAATCAAAACTACAATGAGATATCACTTTACACCTGTTTGAATGATTTTCATCATAAAGACAAGTGATGGGCTTCCCTGGTGGCACAGTGGTTAAGAATCCGCCTACCAATTCAGGGGACATGGGTTCGAGCCCTGGTCCAGGAAGATCCCACATGCCACGGAATAACTAAGTCCGTGTGCCATAACTACTGAGCCCACGTGCTGCAACTACTGAAGCCCGTGCACCTAGAGCCCATGCTCCACAACAAGAGAAGCCACCACAATGAGAAGCCTACACACTGCAATGAAGAGTAGCCCCCACTCGCCACAACTAGAGAAAACCCATGCAGAGCACCAAAGACCCAATGCAGCCCAAAAATTTTTTTAATAAAATTTTAAAAATTAAAAAAAAAAAAGACAAGCCATAACAAGTGTTGATGAAGACATGGAGAAAAGTGAACCCTTGTGCACTGTTGGTGGGAATGTAAATTGGTGCAGCCACTATTGAAAAAAGTATGGAGGCTCCTCAAAAAATTAAAAATAGAACTACCATATGTTCTAGCAATTCCACTTCTGGGTATATATCCAAAGGAAATAAAAACAGAATACCAAAGAGATATCTGCACTCTCATGTACACTGTAGTATTATTCACAATAGCCAAGATATAGAAATAACCTACAGAATCAACAGATGAATGGATAAAGATGTAAGATACATATTTTTAAATGGAATATTATTCAGCCATGTGAAAGAAGAAATTCCTTTCATTTGAGACAACATGGATGGACACTGACAGCATTATGCCGAGTGAAATAAGCCATACAGAGAAAGACAAATACTACATAGTATCACTTACATGTGGAACAACAACAACAAAAAGTCAAGCTCATAGAAACAGAAAGTAGAAAGGTGGTTTACCAGGTATAGTGGGGTAGGAGAAGTAGTGAGAAGTCGGTAAAAGGGTATAAACTTTCAGCTATAAAATGAATAAGGTCTGAGTATCTAATGTAATGCATAACATGATGACTATAATTGATAACACTGTATTATAAAATTGAAAATTGAAATTTGCTAAGAGAGTAGAACTGAAATGTCCTCACCAAAAACAACAACAGCAAAAAAGATAAATAAATATGTGATATCAATGTATTAATTAACTAGATGGGAGGAATCCTTTCATAAAGTATATGTATATCAAATCATCTCAATGTACACTTTAAATGTTTTACAATTTAATTTTTCAATTATACCTTAATATGCTGGAAAAAGTAAAATAAAATAAAATACCAATCTACCAACCAACATCTAAATAATCCTGGTGGGGGGGCGTCTAGAGATGAAAACTACATTATGTAAGATAAAAAAAAAAAATAAGTTGGATGGAATTACTGGCAAAGTAGATACTGCAGAAGAAAGAATTAGTGAATTTGAAAACATAGCAATAGAAACTATTCAAAATGAGACAGGGAGAGGGGAAAAATAAGAATTTAAAGAAATGAAATCATCAGCGTGCTGTGGAACAACTTCAAGCAGCCTAATATATATGTAATGGGAATCCCCAGAGGACTGTCACAAAGGAGACACGGGGATGCAAAAAAATTTGAAAAATGATGGCTGAAATTTTTCCAAATTGGATGAAAATTATACAGCCACAGATATAAGAAGTTCTATGAATCCCAGCACATGAAATATGAAGAAAGCTACACCAAGACACATCAGATTCTCAGCCCAAAACTAATGTCGAAGGGAAAATCAAATGGATAAATGGATGTCCATAGGCCAAGAAAAAAAAAAACTTCAGCCTAAGCCTCGCACCTTTTACAAAAAATTAACTCAATTAACTCAAAATGGATCACTGATTTAAATGGAAAGAGTAAAACTATGAAAATTTTGAGAGAAAATCTTCAAGATCTAGGACTAGGTAAGACATGCTTAGACTTAATATCAAAAGTATGATCCACAGAAGGCAAACTTGATAAGTTGGACCTCTTAAAATTAAAAAATTTTTGCTCTGTGAAAGACCCTGTTACAGACTGGGAGAAAATATTTTCAAACCACATATTCAACAAAGGACTTGGTACCAAGATGATACAAAGAACTCTCAAAACTCAACAGTTGACAAGCAAACAATACAATTAGAAAATGGGGCAGGGGGAAGAAGGATGGACTGGGAGTTTGGGGTTAGCAGATACAAACTGTTACATTTACAATGGATAAACAGCCAGGTCCTAATGTATAGCATAGGGGACTATGTTGAATATCCTGTGATAAACCATAATGGAAAAGAATATTAAAAAAAATAATGTCTATATGTGTATAAATGAGTCACTTTGCTGTACAGCAGAGATTGGCACAGCATTGTAAATCAACTCTACTGCAATAAAAAAAATTTTTTTAATAAGTAAAGTAAAACTCACGCTCAAAAAAAAAGAAAGAAAAAGAAAATGGATTAAGAATATTTCAGTGGGCTTCCCTGGTGGTGCAGTGGTTGAGAGTCCGCCTGCCGATGCAGGGGACGCGGTTCGTGCCTCAGTCCGGGAGGATCCCACATGCCGCGGAGCGGCTGGGCCCGTGAGCCATGGCCGCTGAGCCTGCGCATCCGGAGCCTGTGCTCCGCAACGGGAGAGGCCACAACAGTGAGAGGCCCGCGTACCGCAATAAAAGAATATTTCAGTGAAGGGAATTCCTTGCCAGTCCAGTGGTTAGGACTCTGTGCTCTCACTACCAAGGGCCTGGGTTCAATCTCTGGTCAGGGAACTAAGATACCACAAGTCGTGCAGCATGGCCAAAAAATAAATAAAATAAAATTTGCTTTTAAAAAAAAGAATATTTCAGTGAAGGGGATATACAGGTGGCAAATAAGCCAATGAAAAGATGTTAAACATCAGCAACTAGGGAAATGCACATTAGAACCACAATGAGACATCACTTTACAATAGCATCAAAAAAATATGAACCAGTAGAAATAAATCTGAAAAAAAAAATTCAGAACAGGTACACTGAAAACTACACAACACTGATTAAATTAAAGAAAAACTCTTTTAAGAAGTAGAGGGAGAAATAGACTTTGTTCTTGGACCAGAAAACTCAATATTAAGACATCAACTCTTCCCAGATTGCTCTATAGATTCAATACAATCACAATGAAAATCTCAGTGGTATTTTCTGTAGAAATTGACAAGCTGATTTTCCAATTTATATTAAAATGCAAAGAACTTAGAAGAGCCAAAACAAGTTTGAAAAAGAGTAAAGCTGGAGGACTCACACTACCTGACTTTAAAGGCTATAAGAGTCAAAAAGTGTGGCTTGGTGTAAATAAGGCAAATAGATGAGTGGAACAGAATAGAGAATCCAGAAATAGATCCATCCATACATGGACAACTAGTTTTTGACAAAGGTGCCAAGAGAATCCAGTGGAGAAGGAACAGTGCTGGAACAATTGGATATCCATATGCCAAAAAATGAACTTCGATCCATACCTTGCACCACATATAAAAATTAGCTCGAGATGGAGCATAGACTTAAATGTACAACCTAAAACTATAAAACTTCTAGAAGAAAATATTGGAGAAAAATTCTGTGACATTGGAGTAGGCAGAGATTACTTAGATATGACACCAAAGTGTGACCCATAAAAAGAAAATTTAATAAAATGAACTTTATCAAAATTTTAAACCTCAGCTCTTAAGAGAATGAAGACAACCCAAAAGGTGAGAGAAAATCTTTGCAGAGCATATAACTGATAAAGGACTTACGTTCACACTATATAAAAAACTCACTATATAAAAAACTCTCGGGACTTCCCTGTTGGCCTAGCAGTTAGGATTCTGGGCTTTCACTGCCCAGGTTTGATCCCTGGGCAGGGAACTGAGATCCCACAAGCTGTGCAGCGCAGCCAAAAAAAAAAAAAAAAAAAAACTCTCAAACGTTGACAAGAAAACAAACGACAATTTTTCTTAATGGGCAAAGGATTTGAACAGATACTTCACCAAAGAAAATATACAGATAGCAAATAAAAACCAAAAGATGCATTAGGGAAATGTGAATTAAAACCACAACGAGATCCCACTACACAGCTATTAGAATGGCTAAAACTTAAAAGATTGATCATCCCAAGTGTTGGAAAGGATATGGAGGAACTGGAACTCCCGTACACTGTTGGTAGGAATGTAAAATGGTGCAATCACTTTGTAAAACAGTTTGGCAGCTTTATAAAAAGTTAAGCATAGCACAGATGATTTTCAGGGCAGTGAAACTATTCTGAATACTATAATGATGGATACATGTCATTATATATTTTTGTCCAAACCTAGAGAATGTAAAACGCCAAGCGTGAACCCTAATGTAAACTATGGTTGAGTGATAATGGTGTGTGAATGCAGGTTCATAGATAGTAAAAAATGTACCATTCTGGTGTGGGATGTTGATAACAGGGGAGGTCGCGCGTGTGTGTGGGCAGGGAGTTTAAGGAAAGTCTCTCAATTTTGCTGTGAACCTAAAACAGCTTTAAAAAATAAAGTCATTTTTAAAAAAATGTAATGAAGTACTGATACATGTTACAATATGGATGAACCTTGAAAACATCATGCTAAGTGAAAGGAGCCAATCACAAAGGACCACATATCAGACTTCCCTGGTGGCGCAGTGGTTAAGAATCCACCTGCCAATGCAGGGGACACAGGTTCGAGCTCTGGTCTGGGAAGATCCCACATGCCACAAAGCAGCTAAGCCCGTGTGCCACAACTACTGAAGCCCATGTGCCTAGAGCCCATGCACCACAATAAGAGAAGCCACCGCAATGAGAAGCCCATGCACCACAACGAAGAGCAGCCCCTGCTCACCGCAACTAGAGAAAGCCCGTGTGCAGCAACGAAGACCCAATGCAGCCAAAGATAAATAAATTAACTAAGTTTTTTAAAAAGTAAGTTGTAAGTGTAATAAGAATATGTGATTGGAAAAAAAAAAAGCTAAGCATACTCCTACCATGTGATCTAGCCATTCTAGTCCTCTCTATACATCCAAGAATAATACAAAGACCTGTACACAAATGTTCATAGCAGCTTTAATAGCCAAAAACCAGAAATGATCCAAACATCTATCAACAGGTGAATGGATAAACAAGTTGTGGTATATCCATAAACGGAATATTATTCAGCAATAAAAAGGGATAAATTGATACATGAAAAAGATGGATGAATCTAAAAAAGATTATTCAAGTGAAATAGGACAGAAAACCAGAAAAAAAAAGAGTACATGCTATATGATTCCATTTACATAAAACTTTAGAAAATGCAAACTAATCTGTCATGACAGAAAGTAGTTCAGTGGTTGCCAGGGGTGGTATGATGGATTACAAAGAAAACTTTAGAGGTGATGCGTCTGTTCACTCTATTGATTGTAGTGACAGATTCACAGATGTCAACACATGGCAAAACTTATCAAATTATCCAGTTTAAATAGGTGCAGTTTATTGTATGTCAATTATACCTTGATAAAGCTGTCGGGTTTTTTTTTTTTTGAGATGACTCAAAGATCAAGAAAAATATGGGTCATCTGACACTAACAAGCTCACCTCCCTGGTGTGCAGGGGAACGGAACCAAGGGCCTCACCTCTGCTTTCTCTGAGCTCAGTACCAGAGCTTTTTACAAGCTCCAAACATGCCTGCAGGATCTTAGTTCCCTGACCAGGGATTGAACCCGGGCCAGGGCAGTGAAAGCACCAAGTCCTAACCACTGGACCGCCAGGGAATTCCCCAAACATGCATTTTACAAAGGCAATGAGATCAGCCTGGTTTTCTCCTCTGCGACCTTAGTAGCCTTCGTCACCGCTCTCCACCATACTTAAACCAAAGCTAAGAAACACGAATGTGTGCTTTTGAAACTCCAGCTCTTCCCCACCCCTACTGTGAGAAAGACTTAAAATCAATAATTCTAAGAACAACAGCACAACCAGATCTATTTTGCTGTGTGCACAGAGTCCAACCAGAGGAAAGCCCCGCCAGAGATTCAATTTGTATTATTTCTGCTCTTTATTAAGAACTATTTGCCCCTATGCCATAGTATAGACGAGAACAAGAAAACACCTGGATATCACGGAGGGTCGCTGTGTATGTTACGGTTAGGTTTGGCTGCAGATAATAGAAAGCCCAGTCATTCACATAGGTGGGAGATTATTCTCCTACTTTATTGAGGACAAGAAGTAAGTAGTCGAACTGTTTTGGCAGCTCCACGTGAGTCATCAGGGTCTCAGCCTTTTTCTGTCTCCCCAAGCAGGTGGTTTCCATCCTCAAGGTTACATGGTGTGTGCTGGAGAGCTTTGATCCGAGCAGTAGGAGAGAAGAAGGAGGAAAGGAGAGGTACCCTGATTGTCCCGGAAGGTAGAAGGGTGCTACCTGGAGGAAGGAGAGGTGGATCACCAGGAGGTCAGTGCCTGGCTCTGGGAGTCAAAACGATGGTGGACACCGGAACCGATCCTGGCAGAGCACTCATGCTGTCTTGCGCCTTGAGGTACTCCCCAAAAGAGTTAATCACTGGAGCTGAAACATGTTCTCTGGATATAAAGACCAACAATTGAGTGGGGTGCTATGATTTTCTTTCCCGGGAGAGCCGCTTCAAAAGAGTTCCACTCCTGTGTCCTGGTCCCATCCTCAGGGACTGCGTTACAAGGACAGCAGGACCTCTCTCCTCCCTGTAGACCAAACCTGGCCCTGGGAGACTCCCCTGGGGCTCTGCCCCTGAATGTCTTGCATCTTCCTCTCAGGTCACTCAGCCCCCCGGTGTTTCTGGGCTACTGGTTGGTAAGCCGGGTGAACGGGCACAGTCAAGTGAGAGCAATGTCTGCTGTCCTGAGCACATACTTGGAAAGTGGTTACGTGCAACACATTCGTAAAAGTATGTTATCTTTGCGGGGGTAGTGGGAAAGCAGTGGGAGGTCTGTTCAAGAATGGAAGGAAATGTTGGTATCGCACAGTAAGAGGCATAGAGAAGCTAGTCAGAAGGTAGCCGCTTTCATCAGACCGGGCTTTCCTGCCAGCCAGCCCCAGGCCACATCCGCCCCCAGCCCTGCTCTCTGATGTTAGAGCCCGGGGAGCTTCTGCCTCACACCCCGAGTGGCCTCACCACGCCTTGTGAAACTTGGCTCCTGGCGCCTCGCACCTGTGAGGCATCGGAAACTCGAATGAATGGTTGGCTCTCCAACCACTGCTGAGCATGACCTTGGGAAGTGGGCAGCCCACACCTGACAGGAGCACTGCTTCCTTCACTCCTGTGACCACCAAGGGAGCTGGGAATTTTTCCCAGCTTCAGCACTCCGGCCAGACAGCTCCCTAGGACCAGTTTCTACTCAGCTGCTGGGCTCCTCCACCACCATCAGTGAACAAGATCAGAGGGAGAAATGGATACAGCCACTATGGAGAACAGTATGGAGGTTCCTTAAAAAACTAAAAATAGAACTACCATACGACCCAGCAATCCCACTACTGGGCATATACCCTGAGAAAACCAGAATTCAAAAAGAGTCATGTACCACAATGTTCATTGCAGCACTATTTACAATAGCCAGGACATGGAAGCAACCTAAGTGTCCATTGACAGATGAATGGATACAGAAGATGTGGCACATATACGCAATGGAATATTACTCAGCCATAAAAAAAGAAAGAAATTGAGTTATCTGTAGTGAGGCAGATGGACCTAGAGTCTGTCATACAGAGTGAAGTAAGTCAAAGAGAAAAACAAATACCATATGCTAACACATATATATGGAATCTTAAAAAAAAAATGGTTCTGAAGAACCTAGGGGCAGGACAGGAATAAAGACACAGATGTAGAGAATGGACTTGAGGACATGGGGAGGGGGAAGGGTAAGCTGGGACGACGTGAGAGAGTGGCATGGACATATATACACTACCAAATGTAAAACAGATAGCTAGTGGGAAGCAGCCGCATCACATGGGGAGATCAGATCAGCTTGGTGCTTTGTGACCACCTAGAGAGGTGGGACAGGGAGGGTGGGAGGGAGACGCAAGACGGAGGGGATATGGGGATATATGAATACATAAAGCTGATTCCTTTTGTTATACAGCAGAAACTAACACAACATTGTAAAGCAATTATACTCCAATAAAGATGTTAAAAAAAAAAAAAAAGATCAGAGGGAGTCCAGCCGTACTCCATGCCCTCAAAACACGTGAAAGCACTACAGGTCCTTGGACACAAAACCAGGAGAGGGTAGGAGCCCTGGAGGGGAATATCCTGGACTTCTGGACCTCCTGCCCAAGTGGGGTACTTCAGCCACAATTAAAGTAACACATCCATTTTGTTTAAAATTAATTTCGAAGAGAACTAGAAGGTGTAAAGTAAAATAAGTCTCTCCTCCCCCCACACCTAGCTTCACTTCCTAAGGACTATGACATGAAGTTTCCGGTATATCTTCACAGAAATTTTCTATTCAAGTGTATTCTGTTGAATGCATTTGCAAGAATTTTACTTATAAATAATTCAATTAGTAATAATAACTAATGTATAAAGTACATGTTATTTACATTGAAATCATAACTGGAAAAACAAAAATAACTAAAAGTGATCGAAGTGGACCTTGGATCCTTCCAGAGTGCAGTTTTTGAAGTGACCACCAGGTGTCAGAGTTATCAATAGTATTCCCCAAATCACACTGGAAAGTTACAAGAAGGGGAAGTGCCCGGCTGGAAATGAGATGGCGAGATCCTAAACAGGATTATTTGGCCCTTCGGCCCAATATTTTGTCTACTTAGGGTTAGGTAGGGAGAGAGTAAAGGGAGCTGCGGAAAAAACTATTACATTCTCCGACCATAGATTCCCATTCAGTTGGGCACCCCTGGATCTTTGGCCATGGCTCACGCGCCCAGCCGCTCCGCGGCATGTGGGATTTTCCTGGACCGGGCACGAACCCGTGTCTCCTGCATCGGCAGGCGGACTCTCAACCTCTGCGCCACGAGGGAAACCCCGCACTCCTGGGTCTTCAGAGAAGCTGTCAAAGCGCTGGTGAGTTTCACGTAGGAAATGTAAAAATGGCTGGGCAGAGTCGGGCCTCCTATAGTTGTGAGGCTACTTTTGGAATCCAGGGCCATCTCTCCTCTCTTCAATCAGGAGACCAGAGGAGGGGTGACCACAAGAGGAGGACACACACACGAGAAGTGTTCAGCTATGGCCATCCTTGTTTTAAAAGGGAAAATCCAGTTCTGTATCAAGAGCTCTTCCTACCTAACCTTGAACATCATGGTCTCCTATTCACTTCCAATTTGATCTCCTCATGTATACTTCCTTTAGCAGGCCTGACCCGGCTGTTGTCCAGAGCTGCTGGCCTAGAAAACATCCGCCCTCCATGCTTGAGAGCTGCGGGCAGGGCACCTGCCATCGCAGTCTTGAGGCTGTGGGGTAGTTACACTCGTCTTCCTCCAGGGGCCCAGCCACTTCTCTGGCTCCCCCCATCTGGCTCTAGAGGAGTCAACATCCTCTGGAGGATTCCAGACGCCACCCATGGCAGGCCTCATCCTTCTGGAATCACCAGCGTCCACCCCAGCAGAAAGGGGGATGTTGATGCAGTCACAACACAGACTTGTGCAAGGAGGATGACCTAGGCTCCTCCTCCCTGGGAGGGCACAGCTGAAGGGTGTCAAAAAGGAAGGAGAACCCTTGCCACGTGTCCCAGTTGGCACTTGTCTAGGCTGTTCCCTGGACCACATCCCATTTCTGGCCATGGGTCCAGGGAAGGGTTCAGACCCACTACGTACCGGGACTTGTCACTGGTGGAACTTTACTGTGAATAACAATGCCAAGCTTGTGGAAGAGGTAGGAAGTGGTGTAAGGAGAGGGGAGAAGGAAAGAAGGATTCAACATTTCATGGACAATGTTATTGATATTTAAATACTTCTCAAGACCTGTGATTTCCATGAATTTGGACAGGCAGATTAAGGGGACTTTTTATGTGATCTGAATGACATCATCTGCTAAATTGGTACATCCTATATAGGCCAAATGAAGCAACAGTAATGATTTCAGTCACTATACACCTTAAGTGCTATATACATAATTTAAAATGATACACCTGTGGTACCATACACATAATAAAAATCCCAGTTATCATTAAAACATAGGTAGTATTCATATTCAAATATGATCATGCATTATGTTTGATGTTTCAAACAGAATATACAAGCCAAATGGTTCATTGAAAAACAAAAATGGATAAAACAATGTTTATATCAGGACCCATGTTAATTTACCATGACTAGTATATTAACTGTTGCTTTGATGTGGCCAACACTGGTATGGCAACTGAGGGGTTTTTTTTGTTTTTTGTTTTTTCCATTATCCTGTTACATATGATATAAGAGGGATGGAACAGAAAGAATCTCTCCTAATGCTAACCATAGCCTGACTGTTTCAAAGACAATGCTCTCCAGACCAAAGCCAAGGATAGGGACCATGAAGCTCCACCCTAATCTCTCTGGGTTTATCTCCCTCAAGGAGACCCCAGTCATTGTGACTCCTGGATAATCCTGGACCCACTGGATCCCCGTAAGTCAAAGAGCCTCCCACATCCCTGAAAAGTCTGGCTATCCATCACATGTTCCACCTCATTTGGCCACTCAAACAACAAGGGTTTCACAAGTCCAGGACAGACTTCACTGGTCAAGGTGTATCTTGAGATCCCCAGACTTCTAGGTCCTCTGGAAAAGGAACAACCAATGGGGTCCCCAGGCTGGGAAGGGAAAGGATTCAGGCCCCTGCCTCACCAATGCCTGCTTACCACCCGCCCCCTCCAGTTTAATCATGCTTTGTGTCGGTGAGTCACAGAGGAGATGGGGCCGGTTGCGTATGGTCTGGCCATGTGTGTGGTATTCTAATGACAATGACTCCTCCCCCTACTTAATCCTTCTTCCCAGCCCTGCACTCAGCCAGGCAAAAGGCCGGATTCAGAATCTCCTCACGGGTACCCAAGGCTGTTTCCCTTTGATAAAGCGAGTAAGGAAATCGTTGATGTGAACACACAAAAATAGAAGACTTCCTGAATCAGACGTGAGTTTGGGTGCAGAGTAAGGCCAAGCTAAAAGCTCAAACTCACTGACCATAATTATCCCTCCCGTAGTGCAGCCTTCCTTACCTGTAGCCAAGCAGCTTCAGAGGCTGTGACAAATAGCTGAGCCTGTCGGAACTCCAGAAGAAACATTCCTCATCAGGCCTCCCAGCCCCAGCTTCAGCGACAGGGCACCAGGAAAGTAAACAGACTAAACCCATCGCAACAAGAGAGAACTGGTTCTTCTGCTCTCCAGACACTGTTCATGACACTTCAATCAACTTCAACACAATATAGCTGAATTATTTTTAACCTTTATGGAGGCTCCTGGCTTCACAAACGAAATATTAGTCAGCAGAGTCGGTATAAAAATCTCTTTGCGGATTTCCCTTGTGGCGCAGTGGTTGAGAGTCTGCCTGCCGATACAGGGGACACAGGTTCATGGCCCTGGTCCGGGAAGATCCCACATGCCGCGGGGCGGCTGGGCCCATGAGCCATGGCCGCTGAGCCTGCGCGTCCGGAGCCTGTGCTCCTCAACGGGAGAGGCCACAACAGTGAGAGGCTCGCGTACCGCAAAAAAAAAAAAATCTCTTTGCAAAACTTATCAAGCGTATACCACAATGTCACAGTGAAAAGACATATCCAAAGTTCTTCTGATCATGGTATTAGATCCTTCCACAAGAGTTGCAACTTCCAATGCCTTACAGATGCCAAATAGATCTGCTTCCTAATATCACCTTGAGCTGTATTCTTTCGACCTGTATAAAGGTAGAAGCCACTGTTAATACCGATAATCCTGCAGGAGTGTGGACTCAAGTCTTTCTGGAGAAACCAGAAATCCAGATGTTTATGTGTAATCTCCCAATTTTTAAATATGGACTACTAGCTTAAAAAAAACACACTTTGCTACCTCCCTTCAGTGACTAAAGGCAGTATGACTGGGAGTCAGGAACCCAAGTTCTGACACCAACTCACTGTCTGTCCCTGGGAAAGACACCTAACCGTCCTGGTCTGCAGTCACCTTGTCTGAAAAGTTTAGACACCCAAAATTCCTTTCAATCCTAAATTATTACACTGTATAGTTAAGTAAGTGTTCTAGATGGTCAATTCTCCCAAGAACAACCAGAAACAAAAATAAAGGAAAAAAAACCCACAAAACATAGATCACTGTGCCATAGCGGGGTCTATTACGATGCCTAGACATGGCCTTGGTGTGGCCAAGCCACTTGGTTAATATATCCACAAGAATGTGAACACTTTTATCAGACCAGATCTCCTCCATGATGGCCACCCACCCACTGGGGAAGATAAAAATTGTATTATCACCATGACTGTGGCAGGGAACACCTCTCTATGAAACAGAACACTCTTGGGTCTTTTGAACCCAAACCCAAGGTTTCAAGGGAACATTTTGAGTTGGGAAACAAAGCTGACCCGCAGGCTGCCCTGAGCCATGACTCCTGACTTTCAAGTTCATGCTCAGCCTACCTGCGATGAAATTCGGAGTTGCCAAATTTGGAGTTGCCTTCGGTATCAGCCAACTGTACTCGGAACAGTTTTGTTACATAATCCTCAGCTGTGCCCCACGTGTGTACATGAGCACACGCTCACCCTGTACAAAAGCCCACAGATCTTCAGATACAGCACCTTTTTTTCAGCACAGGAAGGGAATAAAAAATATTAAGCTGGAAAATAATGAGGGACGGGTAAATTAAAGGCCCTTTCCCACTGTAAATGTTAAAAAATAGACACATTTCAGAGCAAATAAAAGTATTCACATTCTTTTGGTTATATTAACTGTGGCTTGAGAAAACTGCCCAAAGAAGAGAAAGCCAAGTGGATTACAACTGGGCAGTTTCTTCACACAGGCCACCTTGACACAGATAGCCTGGCTCCAAGTGAAGTGGGAAGGGGTATTCCACAGGCACCTACATTCCTAAGGGCTTTTGTGCATCAGTTGTGAACAACAGGGCCTTTTTATTTTGCTATTAGTAGCTGCCAATAAATAGTATGGTGTAAAGAACCTTTGACTCCTAAACCAGCTGTAACCTATCGCTTCAGTTCTGCCTGCTAGAGACATTTTCTTCACTGTGCCCCACTGTTGCCCTGGCTTTAGGTAACCAGTGTTTATTCTAAGTCAGCTTGCTCTTACCCTAAGGCCTTTGTATTATCCGTTTCCTCTTCTTAGAATGCTCATTACCCTGACCTTCACCAGGTAGTTCATTCAGACCTCAGCCTCCAGGCTGCCCTCAGAGAGGCCCTCTCTGGCCATCCAACATAAAGTACACACCCATGCATTCTGTGTCACATGACCCTACTTTAATTCTCTGCCTACAAGTCCTACCACCTGATTTATTTCCTCTTTCTTTCTTTCTTTCTTCTTGCCTGTCTTCTCTCACTGGTATATAAGCTCCATGGCAATAAGGATTTTGTGTCTTTTTCAGCATGGCTTTGTAGCAACTAGAACAGTGCTTTGCGTATAGCAGTTGCTCAATGATTATTAGTTGAAAGAAAGATGGATGCTTGGATGAATGGAAGAATCCATCCAGCAAATACCTGTGAAGCATTTATGGTGCACTGGGAATAGATGAAGAATGAAATCCTCCTTCAAGGACTCCACAGTCTACCAGGGAAGACAGATGTTTATACAGTGCAATACTGTGAGAGAACTGCTTTTAGAAGCATACCGTGCCTTCTACCCAAGGTGAGTACGAAGACAATCTCTAAGGAAAGTTAAGAGTTGGCTGAAAGGGCAAAGGTGAGAAAAAGCGTGGCAGGGAAGTCACCCTGTTGAGAAACATCACAAGAAAGGCACCAAATCTGAAAACAGACCGTGGGTTCCAGGAGCCCCAGGAGGTCTAGGATGGTTGGCGCCACAAGTGACAAAATGAGGGAGACGGGACCTCGAAAGAGAGGTCTGGGCCAGTTCTTAAGGAGCCTTGTAGACCAGCCTCTGGATGTTAGATTTTAATCCTCTGTGCAATGGGAGCCATTGAGATGTTTTTAAGTAGGGAAGTGACATGAGGGTTTTATGCTTTATAATGTTGATGGCAGTGAAGGCAACTACTCAGAGAAAAGAACAAAGCATTCAGGAGGCTATTGTCCAATCCAGGTGAACAAATGTCAAGGATCCCAACTAGTGGCAGTGGAGAAGGAAAAGAGAAGACAGATGTGAAAGCTATTAAAAGGGTAGAATCAATAGAGCTTAGTGACACATGAAACGTGGGAGGTGAGAGAAAGGATAGGGTCAAAGGGAACTCCAGGCTGCGGTTAGTGTCATCAAAATTAATGGTTCTCCTGCTTCAGGCCTGGGAAGCCCTAGGTTCATTCTGTTTGTGATGTGACTGGATCTGAGTCTGCTCGCTTACATGAGCTCATGGACACTTGCCCAGGTGGCTATCTACGGTCCTAGCACAAAGGTTCATTTCCCTGCTTAACAAATAAATTTGTATAGAAGTCCCTCTGATGTGTGTGCATCCAATCTACAACGTCAATTATTTATTGGTTCGCAAAGAACACATGTTATTATTTCGATGCATGGCCATTTTTGGAGGCACACACTTATCCATCACCACAGAAGCATGACTATTGGTCTAAATATAGATGTGCCTGTCACCTCAGAGAAACAACAGACCAGAAGTCATGATTCCACTTATTCCAAGGAAATTTTAAAGTGATAAAATTGAAAAACAAATCAATGTCATGTTTTGAAGTCTGTAAATCTGATCTACAGATCCCATTATGATTACCTCACCACTTCTCTTGAGGTTAATTGTTAATTTAGCCCCCAGACCCCTCGAAAGCAGCCCTCACCCCCACCCCAAGATATTGCTTACAGCCCTCACGGGCTATCTCACAGGTGCTGAAAAACAAGTAGAGTAGGCTCCTGGCCAGACACCCTTCAAGGATCCCCAGTTTATTCCTTTTCTCCTACTCTAGCCCCCATCCGCTGCTGCCACCTGAGAGGCTATATAATGTGAAGAGATTGGGCGCTGGTGCCTGCTAGCTTGAGTTTGAATCCTGGATTTACCACTTATAAGCTGTGTGACCTGAGGCAAGTTATCTAGCCTCTCTGTGCCTCAGTTTCCACCCTTGTAAAATATGAATAATATTATCTAATTTACCTCATGGGGTAGTTGTGATGATTAAATGAGTTAATGAGTTAATGTTTATAAAGTACTTAGAACAGTACCTAGCACGGTAACAAGTAACAAGCACTCAATAAATGTAAGCTATTATTCCTACTACCACTGCTCCTGCTGGCACTGGGGAAGCCTCTGGTGACTCCTGCCATAAGGTGCCAAAGCGACAGACAGGAGTTCTGTTATAAGGTAAGGGACAATGTCCTCCTTTTGTAATATGATATCAAAGGGGTCACACAGCAGTACAGCGCATGCCCAGTGCTTTCTGAAATTACCAGTAAAAGAGTTCTTTGCATTTTTCACTTGCAGCCTTCCCTCCTCACACCAAAGGACTGAGACTTGAGTCCAGGAGCACCCAGGCTTGAAGACACATGAGTGACAGACACCACGCGATCTCCCCCCCTTGGAGCAGGGCTTTGTTACAGGGTCAAGTGGGTCCAGCCTGGCTTCCACTCCCGTAGGATGAGCTCTTCCCAGGAGAATCCTTCGATCCTCGCCTATATTTCCTTCTGGAGCCACCCACTTCTCAATCCCTCCAAAGGAAGCATTTAAATCTGATCCTTTAAAAGAAGGAGACCAGCTGTATTGTTAAATTATTTGTAAGTAAAAAGCAAACATAAACTGTAAAAACATGCTAAATTCAAGACTAAAGAATAGTTCTGATATGGACTTTTAATTTATCTTTGATGATAAAGTACCTGTCCATAGTCTTAACATTGGGACAGGCAGAGGAAAGTCTAATTTTGAACATGATGCCATTTATATTAGCATAAAAAAATCCAATACATGGAACAGAATCGAGAGCCCAGAAATAAACCCACACATATAAGGACAATTAATTTACGACAAAATAGCAAAGAACATACAGTGGAGAAAGGACAGTCTCTTCAATAAATTGTGTTGGGAAAACTGGACAGCCACATGCAAAAGAATGAAACCAGACCACTATCTTACACTAGGCACAAAAATTAACTCAAAATGGATTGAAGACTTCAATGTAAGACCTGATACCATAAAATTCTTAGAAGAAAACACAAGCAGTATGTTCTTTGACATCAGCCTTAGCAATATTTATTTGGATCTGTCTCCTCAAACAAGGGCAACAAAAGGAAAAATAAACAAATTG
The DNA here is from genome assembly GCF_963455315.2 of Globicephala melas. Lineage (NCBI taxonomy): Eukaryota > Metazoa > Chordata > Mammalia > Artiodactyla > Delphinidae > Globicephala > Globicephala melas. The sequence continues at coordinate 21,734,133 of NC_083314.1, read as the reverse complement.
GAGCTAATCAAACTAAAAAAACCTTTACACAGCACAAGAAACCATCAAAAAAAAAAAAAAAAAGGAAAAGGCAACCTACTGAATAGGACAAGATATTTATAAATGATATGTCCAACAATGGGTTAACATCCAAAATATATAAAGAACTCACACAACTCAACAGCAAAAAAACAAACCATCCAATTAAAAATGGGCAGACAAACTATTTACAATAGACAAGACATGGAAGCAACCTTAATGTCCACTGACAGTTGAATGGATAAAGAAGATGTGGTATACATATACAACAGAATACTACTCAGCTCTAAGAAAAGAATGAAATAATGCCATTTACACCAACATGGATGGACCTAGAGGATATCATACTAAGTGAAGTAAGTCAGACAAAGACAAATACCATATGATATCACTTATATGTACAATCTAAGAAAATCATATAAATGAACTTATTTACAAAACAGAAATAGACCTAGACATAGAAAACAAACTTATGGTTATCAAAGGGGAAAGGGTGTAGGGGAGGGATAAGTTAGGAGTTTGGGATTAGCAGATACAAACTACTATATATAAAAGAGATAAGCAACAAGGTCCTACTGTATAGCACAAGGAAACATATTCAATATCCTGTAATAAACCATAGTGGAAAAGAATCTGAAAAAGAATATATATGTGTACACACACACACACACACACACGTATGTATGTATAACTGAATCACTTTGCTGTATACCAGAAACTAACACAACATTGTAAATCAACTATACTTCAATTTTTAAAAAATGGGCAGACAAACCGAATGGACCTTTTTCCAAAGAAGACATGCAGATGGCCAACAGACATATGAAAAGATGCTCAACATCACTAATCATCAGGGAAATGCAAATCAAAACCACAATGAGCTATCACCTTATACCTGTCAGAATGGCTACAATCAAAAAGGCAACAAATAACAGCTGCTGGCAAGGATGTGGAGAAAAAGGAACGCTTGTGCACTCTTGGTGGGAATGTAAATTGGTGCAGCCACTACGGAAGATGGTATAGAAGTTCCTCAAAAAACTAAAAATAGAACTACCATATGATCCAGCAATTCCACTTCTGGGTATATATCCAAAGAGAACAAAAACACTAATTTGAAAAGACACATTCACCACAATATTCATAACAGCATTATTCACAATAGCCAAGGTATGGCAGCAACCTAAGTGTCCATCAACAGATGAATAGATAAAGAAGATGTGATACTGAGATAGATGATAGATAGATAGATATACACAATGGAATACTACTCAGCCATAAAAACGAAGGAAATTTTGCCATTTGCAACAACATGGATGGGCCTGGAGGGTATCATGCTTAGTGAAATAAGTCAGACAGAGAAAAACAAATACTGTATGTTATCACTTACACGTGGAATCTAAAAAATAAAACAAACTAGTGAACATAACAGAACAGAAACAGACTGATATATAAAGAATAAACTGCTGGTTACCAGTGGGGAGAGGGAAAAGGGGGAGGGGCAAGACAGGGGTAACGAATTAAGAGGTACAAACTACTATGTATAAAATAAATAAGCTACAAGGGAATATAGCACAGTGAATATAGCCAATGTTTTATGACTATAAAAGGAGTGTAATCTATAAAACTTTTGTATCACTATGTTGTATACCTGAAACTAATATAATATTGTAAAACAACTATACCTCAATTTTTTTAAAGATATATGCACCCCTATGTTCACTGCAGCATTACTTACAATAGCCAAAATATGGAAACAACCTAAGTGTCCATCAATGGATGAATGAATCAAGAAGATGTAATACATGTATACAACAGAATACTACCCAGCCACAAAAAAGAATGAGATGTTGTCATTTGTGACAACATGGATAAACCCTGAGGGTTTTATGCTAACTAAAATAAGTCAGAAGGAAAAAGACAAATACTGTATTATTTCACTCATATGTAGAATATTAAAAAAAAAAACCCACAAATGGAGAAATAAAACACATCAAAAACAAACTCATAGATACAGAGAACAGATAGGTGGTCACCAAAGGGGAAGTGGGCTAGGGAGTGAAGAGGGTCAATTGTATGGTGACAGATGGTAACTGGACTTTTGGGGTGGATCACTTTGTAATGTATACAGATGTTGAATTGTACTGTTGTACACCTGAAACTTATATAATTTTTTTAAATCCAATACATAGGAACCCAGCAATTCCACTCCTGGGTATATATCAAAAAAAACAAAAACACTAATTTGAGAAGATACATGCACTCCAATGTTCATAGCAGCATCATCAAGCAATGTGGATGGACTTGGAGGGCATTATGGTAAGTGACATAAGTCAGACAGAGGAAGACAAATACTATATCACTTATATGTGGAATCTAAAAAATACAACAAACTAGTGAATAAAACAAAAAACAAGCAGACTCATAGATATAGAAAACAAACTAGTGGTTACCAGTGGGGAGAGGGAAGGGGGAGGGGCAATGTACGGGTAGGGAATTTTTAAAAGGGGTTACTATGGTATTATATGAAATCATGTGTGTGAAACTCTTGAAAATTGTAAAGCACTATAGAATTTAAAGAATCCTTCATTCAATTAAAAAAAATCCAATACATAAGAATAAATCTAGTAAAAGATGTACAAGATCTACCCAGAAAATCAAGAAACATTACTAGGAAAAATGAAAGACCTATATAAATGGAGAAATATGCCATAGTCCTAGATACAAAGATTCAATATTACAAAGATATTTGTTCTCCCCCAATCGATCTACAGATTTTACTTACTTCCAGTCAAAATCTCAGAAATTTTTTTGTGTAAACTGACAAGATGATTCTATTTTTCTATGAAATGCAAAGGGTCAAGAATAGCCAAGACAATCTTGAAGAAGAAAAACAGTTGATACATTTACACTACCAGATGGCAAAACTTATTATAAAATTATAGCAATTAAGGCCGCATGGTATTAGCACAAACTTTTGTCAATTAAAGCATAGAGTGGGGAGCTTCCGGGAAGATGGCGGAAGAGTAAGACGCGGAGACCACCTTCCTCCCCACAGATACACCAGAAATACATCTACACGTGGAACAACTCCTACAGAACACCTACTGAACGCTGGCAGAAGACCTCAGACCTCCCAAAAGGCAAGAAACCCCCCAGGTACCTGGGTAGGGCAAAAAAAAATAATAATAAACAGACAAAAAGATAGGGACGGGACCCGCACCAGCGGCAGGGAGCTGTGAAGGAGGAAAGGTTACCACACAGTAGAAGCCCCTTGGCGGGCGGAGACTGCGGGTGGCGGAGGGGGAAAGCTTCGGAGCCGCGGAGGAGAGCACAGCAACAGGGGTGCGGAGGGCAAAGCGGCGAGATTCCCGCACAAAGCATCAGGGCCGACCGGCACTCACCGGGCCGAGAGGCTTGTCTGCTCACCCGCCAGGGCGGGCGGGGCTGGTTGCTGAGGCTTGGGCTTCGGTCGGAGCTCAGGGAGAGGACTGGGGTTGGTGGCGTGAACACAGCCTGCAGGGGGTTAGTGCGCCACGGTTAGCCGGGAGGGAGTCCGGGAAAAGCCTGGACCTACCGAAGAGGCAAGAGACTTTTTCTTCCCTCTTTGTTTCCTGGTGCGCGAGGGGAGGGGATTAAGAGCGCTGCTTAAAGGAGCTCCACAGACGGGCGCGAGCCGCGGCTAAAAGCGCGGACCCCAGAGACGGGCATGAGCAGCTAAGGCTGCTGCTGCCGCCACCAAGAAGCCTGTGTGCGAGCACAGGTCACTATCCACACCCCCATTCCTGGGAGCCTGTGCCGCCCGCCACTGTCAGGGTCCCGGGATCCAGGGACAACTCCTCCGGGAGAACGCACGACGCACCTCAGGCTGGTGCAACGTCACTCCGGCCTCCGCCACCGCATGCTCGCCCCGCACCCCGTACCCCTCCCTACCCCCCGGCCTGAGTGAGCCAGAGCCCCCGCATCAGCGGCTCCTTTAACCCCGTTCTGTCTGAGCGAAGAACAGACGCCCTCAGGCGACCTACACGCAGAGGCAGGGCCGAATCCAAAGCTGAGCCCCTGGGAGCTGTGCGAACAAGGAAGAGAAAGGGAAATCTCTCCCAGCAGCCTCAGAAGCAGCGGATTAAATCTCCACCATCAACTTGATGTACCTGCATCTGTGGAATAGCTGAATACACAAACGAATCATCCCAAATTATGGAGCCGTGTGGATGAAAAGCTCTTGGTGCTGCAGCCAGGAGTCAGTGCTGTGCCTCTGAGGTGGGAGAGCCAACTTCAGGACTCTGGTCCACAAGAGACCTCCCAGCTCCACATAATATCAAATGACAAACATCTCCCAGAGATCTCCATCTCAACACCAGCACCCAGCTTCACTCAACGACCAGCAAGCTACAGTGCTGGACACGCTATGCCAAACAACTAGCAAGACAGGAACACGACCCCACCCATTACCAGAGAGGCTGCCTAAAATCATAATAAGGTCACAGACACCCCAAAACACACCACCAGACACGTTCCTGCCCAACAGAAAGACAAGATCCAGTCTCATCCACCAGAAGACAGACATCAGTCTCCTCCACCAGGAAGCCTATACAACCCACTGAACAAAACTTAGCCACTGGGGGCAGACACCAAAACAACGGTAAATACAAACCTAGAGCCTGCAAAAAGGAGACCACAAACACAGGAAGCTAAGCAAAATGAGAAGACAGAGAAGCACACAGTAGATGAAGGAGCAATGTAAAAACACACCAGGACCAAACAAATGAAGAAGAAATAGGCAGTCTACCTGAAAAAGAATTCAGAATAATGATAGTAAAGATGATACAAAATCTTGGAAATAGAATAGACAAGATGCAAGAAATATTTAACAAGGACCTAGAAGAGCTTAAGATGAAACAAACAACGATGAACAACACAATAAATGAAATTAAAACTACTCTAGATGGGACCAGTAGCAGAATAACTAAGGCAAAAGAACGGATAAGTGACCTGGAAGATAAAATAGTGAAAATAACTACTGCAGAGCAGAATAAAGAAAAAGGAATGAAAAGAACTGAGGACAGTCTCAGAGACCTCTGGGACAACATTAAATGCACCAACATTCGAATTATTGGGGTTCCAGAAGAAGAAGAGAAAAAAGAAAGGGACTGAGAAAATATTTGAAGAGATTATAGTTGAAAACTTCCCTAATATGGGAAAGGAAGTAGTTAATCAAGTCCAGAAAGCACAGAGAGTCCCATACAGGATAAATCCAAGGAGAAACACGCCAAGACACATATTAATCAAACTGTCAAAAATTAAATACAAAGAAAACATATTAAAAGCAGCAAGGGAAAAACAACAAATATCACACAAGGGAATCCCCATAAGGTTAACAGCTGATCTTTCAGCAGAAACTCTGCAAGCTAGAAGGGACTGGCAGGACATATTTAAAGTGATGAAGGAGAAAAACCTGCAACCAAGATTACTCTACCCAGCAAGGATCTCATTCAGATTTGATGGAGAAATTAAAACCTTTACAGACAAGCAAAATCTGAGAGAGTTCAGCACCACCAAACCAGCTTTACGACAACTGCTAAAGGAACTTCTCTAGGCAAGAAACACAAGAGAAGGAAAAGACCTACTATAACGAACCCAAAACAATTAAGAAAATGGGAATAGGAACATACATATCGATAATTACCTTAAATGTAAATGGACTAAATGCTCCCACCAAAAGACACAGTTTGGCTGAATGGATACAAAAACAAGACGCATGTATGTGCTGTCTACAAGAGACCCACTTCAGACCTAGAGACACATACAGACTGAAAGTAAGGGGATGGAAAAAGATATTTCATGCAAATGGAAACCAAAAGAAAGCTGGAGTAGCAATTCTCATATCAGACAAAATAGACTTTAAAATAAAGACTATTAGAAGAGACAGAGAAGGACAGTACATAATGATCAAAAGATCAATCCACGAAGAAGATATAACAATTGTAAATATTTATGCACCCAACATAGGAGCACCTCAATACATAAGGCAAATACTAACAGCCATAAAAGGGGAAATCAACACTAACACATTCATAGTAGGGGACTTTAACACCCCACTTTCACCAATGGACAGATCATCCAAAATGAAAATAGATGAGGAAACACAAGCTTTAAATGATACATTAAACAAGATGGACTTAATTGATATTTATAGGACATTCCATCCAAAAACAACAGAATACACATTTTTCTCAAGTGCTCATGGAACATTCTCCAGGATAGATCATATCTTGGGTCACAAATCAAGCCTTGGTAAATTTAAGAAAATTGAAATCAAGTATCTTTTCCGACCACAACGCTATGAGACTAGATATCAATTACAGGAAAAGATCTGTAAAAAATACAAACACATGGAGGCTAAATAATACACTACTTAATAACAAAGTGATCACTGAAGAAAACAAAGAGGAAATCAAAAAATACCTAGAAACAAATGACAATGGAGACATGACGACCCAAAATCTATGGGATGCAGCAAAAGCAGTTCTAAGAGGGAAGTTTATAGCAATACAATCCTACCTTAAGAAACAGGAAACATCTCGAATAAACAACCTAACCTTGCACCTAAAGCAATTAGAGAAAGAAGAACAAAAAAAAACCAAAGTTAGCAGAAGGAAAGAAATCATAAAAATCAGATCAGAAATAAATGAAAAAGAAATGAAGGAAACAATAGCAAAGATCAATAAAACTAAAAGGTGGTTCTTCGAGAAGATAAATAAAATTGATAAACTATTAGCCAGACTCATCAAGAAAAAAAGGGAGAAGACTCAAATCAATAGGATTAGAAATGAAAAAGGAGAAGTAACAACTGACATTGCAGAAATACAAAGGATCATGAGAGATTACTACAAGCAACTCTATGCCAATAAAATGGACAACCTGGAAGAAATGGACAAATTCTTAGAAATGCACAACCTGCCAAGACTGAATCAGGAAGAAATAGAAAACATGAACAGACCAATCACAAGCACTGAAATTGAAACTGTGATTAAAAGTCTTCTAACAAACAAAAGCCCAGGACCAGATGGCTTCACAGGCGAATTCTATCAAACGTTTAGAGAAGAGCTAACACCTATCCTTCTCAAACGCTTCCAAAATATAGCAGAGGGAGGAACACTCCCAAACTCATTCTACAAGGCCACCACCATCACCCTGATACCAAAACCAGACAAGGATGTCACAAAGAAAGAAAACTACAGGCCAATATCACTGATGAACATAGATGCAAAAATCCTCAACAAAATACTAGCAAACAGAATCCAACAGCACATTAAATGGATCATACACCATGATCAAGTGGGATTTATTCCAGGAATGCAAGGATTTTTCAAAATACGCAAGTCAATCAACATGATACACCATATTAACAAATTGAAGGAGAAAAACCATATGATCATCTCAATAGATGCAGAGAAAGCTTTCAACAAAATTCAACACCAATTTATGATAAAAACCCTGCAGAAAGTAGGCATAGAGGGAACTTTCCTCAACATAATAAAGGCCATATATGACAAACCCACAGCCAACATCATCCTCAATGGTGAAAAACTGAAAGCATTTCCACTAAGATCAGGAACAAGACAAGGTTGCCCACTCTCAACACTCTTATTCAACATAGCTTTGGAAGCTTTAGCCACAGCAATCAGAGAAGAAAAGGAAATAAAAGGAATCCAAATCGGAAAAGAAGTAGTAAAGCTGTCACTGTTTGCAGATGACATGATACTATACACAGAGAATCCTAAAGATGCTACCAGAAAACTACTAGAGCTAATCAATGAATTTGGTAAAGTAGCAGGATACAGAATTAATGCACACAAATCTCTGGCATTCCTATACACTAATGATGAAAAATCTGAAAGTGAAATCAAGAAAACACTCCCATTTACCAGTGCAACAAAGAGAATAAAATATCTAGGAATAAACCTACCTAAGGAGACAAAAGACCTGTATGCAGAAAATTATAAGACACTGATGAAAGAAATTAAAGATGATACAAATAGATGGAGAGATGTACGATGTTCTTGGATTGGAAGAATCAACATTGTGAAAATGACTCTACTACCCAAAGCAATCTACAGATTCAATGCAATCCCTATCAAACTACCACTGGCATTTTTCACAGAACTAGAACAAAAAATTTCACAATTTGTATGGAAACACAAAAGACCCCGAATAGCCAAAGCAATCTTGAGAATGAAAAACGGAGCTGGAGGAATCAGGCCCCCTGACTTCAGACTATACTACAAAGCTACAGTAATCAATACAGTATGGTACTGGAACAAAAACAGAAATATAGATCAATGGAACAGGATAGAAAGCCCAGAGATAAACCCACGCACATATGGTCACCTTATCTTTGATAAAGGAGGCAGGAATGTACAGTGGAGAAAGGACAGCCTCTTCAATAAGTTGTGCTGGGAAAACTGGACAGGTACATGTAAAAGTATAAGCTTAGATCACTCCCTAACACCATACACAAAAATAAGCTCAAAGTGGATTAAAGACCTATATGTAAGGCCAGAAACTATCAAACTCTTAGAGGAAAACATAGGCAGAACACTCTATGACATAAATCACAGCGAGATCCTTTTTGACCCACCTCCTAGAGAAATGGAAAGAAAAACAAAATAAACAAATGGGACCTAATGAAACTTCAAAGCTTTTGCACAGCAAAGGAAACCATAAACAAGACCAAAAGACAACCCTCAGAATGGGAGAAAATATTTGCAAATGAAGCAACTGACAAAGGATTAATCTCCAAAATTTATAAGCAGCTCATGCAGCTCAATAAGAAAAAAACAAACAACCCAATCCAAAAATGGGCAGAAGACCTAAACAGACATTTCTCCAAAGAAGATATGCAGACTGCCAACAAACACATGAAAGAATGCTCAACATCATTAATCATTAGAGAAATGCAAATCAAAACTACAATGAGATATCATCTCACACCAGTCAGAATGGCCATCATCAAAAAATCTACAAACAATAAATGCTGGAGAGGGTGTGGAGAAAAGGGAACCCTCTTGCATTGTTGGTGGGAATGTAAATTGATACAGCCACTGTGGAGAACAGTATGGAGGTTCCTTAGAAAACTACAAATAGAACTACCATATGACCCAGCAATCCCACTACTGGGCATATACCCTGAGAAAACCATAATTCAAAAAGACTCATGTACCAAAATGTTCATTGCAGCTCTATTTACAATAGGCCGGAGATGGAAAGAACCTAAGTGTCCATCATCGGATGAATGGATAAAGAAGATGTGGCACATATATTCAATGGAATATTACTCAGCCATAAAAAGAAACGACATTGAGGTATTTGTAATGAGGTGGATAGACCTAGAGTCTGTCAGAGTGAAGTAAGTCAGAAAGAGAAAGACAAATACCGTATGCTAACACATATATATGCAATTTAAGAAAAAAAATAATGTCATGAAGAACCTAGGGGTAAGACAGGAATAAAGACACCGACCTACTAGAGAATGGACTTGAGGATATGGGGAAGGGGAAGGGTGAGCTGTGACAAAGCGAGAGAGAGGCATGGACATATATACACTACCAAACGTAAGGTAGATAGCTAGTGGGAAACAGCCGCATAGCACAGGGAGATCAGCTCGGTGCTTTGTGACCGCCTGGAGGGGTGGGATAGGGAGGGTGGGAGGGAGGGAGACGCAAGAGGGAAGAGATATGGGAACATATGTATATGTATAACTGATTCACTTTGTTATAAAGCAGAAACTAACACACCATTGTAAAGCAATTATACTCCAATAAAGATGTAAAAAGAAAAAAAGCATAAAGATACACAAATAGACCAACAAAACAAAGAGAGTTGAGAAACAGACCCACACATGTACAGTCCTCTAGTTAGGATAATGATAGCACTGCAGGACAGAGGAGAAAGGAATCTTTTCAACATGGTGCTAGATCAGGAATTTCCTAGCAGTCCTGTGATTAGGACTCCACACTCTCACTGTGGAGGGCCAGAGTTTGATCTCTGGTCGGGGAACTAAGATCCCGCATGTCCCACGCCATGGCCAAATAAATAAATAAATAAACAATAACTAAAAAATGGTGCTAGATCATCTGGGTATCCACATGGAAAAAAATTAACGGGGGCTTCCCTGGTGGCGCAGTGGTTGAGAATCCGCCTGCCAATGCATGGGACACAGACTCAATCCCTGGTCAGGGAAGATCCCACATGCCGCGGAGCAACTAAGCCTGTGCGCCACTACTGAGCCTGCGCTCTAGAGCCCGCGAGCCACAACTACTGAGCCCACACGCCACAACTACTGAAGCCTGCGTGCCTAGAGCCTGTGCTCTGCAACAAGAGAAGTCACTGCAATGAGAAGCCCCCGCACTGCAACAAAGTGTAGACCCCACTCACCACAACTAGAGAAAGCCCGTGTGCAGCAACGGAGACCCAATACAGCCAAAAATAAATAAATAAATAAAATTAAAACAAACAAATTAACACTGACCCCTATCTCACACTCGTCACAATCCTAAATTCTCGAAGGAGTGTAGACATAATTTCGAAAAGCAAAACACTGAAACTTCCAGAGGATAACTTAGAATATCGTCTTGCCCTTGAGGCCAGGGGATGACTTCTAAAGCAGGACACGAAAAGCACAAATCATAAAGGGAACAACTGATGAATTGGATTTCATTAAGAACTTCTGTTCATTAAGACACCGTTAAGAGAGTGAGGGCAAGCCACACAGTGGGAGAAGAAATATGCAGTACATACATTCAACAAAGGACTCGTATTCAGAATATATAAAGAATTCCACAAATCAATAAGAAAAATGAAACACAATTTTAAAAGGGAGAGAGAGGAGCAAAAGATTTGTAAAAGGCACTTCTTTAAAGAGAATATACACATGCCTCCAAAAAAATATTTTAAAAGGACTTAGCGTCATCAGTCATCAGAGAAATGCAAATTAAAACTACAGTAGGGTACTACTGGGGTCCTGGTAAAGTTCTATTTCATAGGTGGTGGTTTCATAAGAAAAACTTCACTGAGTTGTATATAAGGATTTGTGCACGCCTCTCTGTATATTATACTTCAATAAAAATTTTTCCTTAAAAAAAGTGAGATTTTAGAAATATATCAACCAAATGCAACGCGTGGATCCTGTTTGGACCTTGCTTCACACGAGCCAACCATTAAAAAAGAATATGTGAGACAGCTGGGGGAATTTGAAGACTAACTGCATATTTGATGATAATTAAGGGATTACTAAGTTTTTTAGGTATGATGATGGCATTGTGGCAATGTTTTCAAAAAGAGTTCTTATCTTTTAGCGCTACATAGTGAAGTATAAATACATATATTATAAATAAAATAATAGCTTGGATTTACTTCAAAATAATCAGAAGAGGGAGGATGGATGAAATGGGAATCTCTGTACTGTTCTAGCTTTGTGTATGTTTAAAATCTTGCATAATAAAACCTTTTTTTTTTTTTAAAGCTGTGGCATAGCCAAGGTTTTATGCTTTGGGGCTATATATGACTCCTCTTTTCTACCCCTCTGCAACCTAACGAAGTAATATTATGTAGTGACGATGGAAACCAGAAACATTGAACCCTTAGGCTACAGGGACCTCAGAAGTCATCTAGGCCATTTCCTCGTTACCAAGCAGAGTATCTGAAACAGGAGAACCCACACCACATCTGCTGCAGAGACTAGCATAGGAGACATAGTGTGACTACTCTCAGAGAAGCAGTTAAAAAAGAAACTTTCCAGGGACCTGGATGTGGCAGAGCAATCATTTACCCACATTCTTCGGGGCGCATGCCAATGTGAGGTCTCTAAGCAGCCTGGCTGCCCTCCCTACAAAAGTAAACTCTCAACAGGAGCTCTGGTAGCCTCCCTGAGCTGGCCCTTCCTGTCCTACCACTGGATGCTATGCATATGCTGTCTGACCTCATCTCAGTTAGGTATCTATCTTCCTTTGCCAGCTGACCTGGCTGGAGCTGTTAAAGGAGTAAAGCAATGAAGTATGAATTCCTGTATAAATCAAGGCTGGTTCTTCCTTATTCCACGATCCTAGACGAGTACAGGCTTACACAGTTTAGAAACCCTCACTAGATAGATACAAGTAGTTGCAAAAACAAGCTGGATGAGGCCTCCTGACTTAATGTGTCTCCCAAGAAGCCCTCTAGGTTTGGAGCTTTCCTGCTTTGAAAGAAAATTAAACTCATTGATTCCTTCTGGCCCTCATTCACTATTTTAAGATGAAGTCGTTTAAATGGATAAACAAATCTCCAGGTTACACCTAGTTTTAGTGTGCTATCCCTTCTATGCAAAACGCTGCATTTCAACAAGGACTTATTGGAGAAATGAACTGTATCTTTGATAAGGAGCTTTCAGGCACTCTCAGTGGTAGCTTCTGGAGGGAGGAAAACCTTTTACTGGCCCTCACATACTCACTTATCTACCACTAATTAGGCCAATGAGATGATGAGGGCTTCAAAGGTGAGGGACCATGTTTTCATGTACACAAAAAGGGCAAAGTTGAAAAATCAATTTATAGGACTTGTTTATTTCTTCTTTTGGCCCCTTTAAACAAAGGGGACTTTTCAGACTGATACCAGTTCTGAAGCCTGTGCATCCAGCTCTCCCACACACCAGCTATGTGACCTCAAGTTTTCTGTACCTCAGTTTATCAACTGTAAAATGGGGGTAATAATAGTACATACCTCATAAGGTTGGTGAGAAGGCTAAAATAGTACAATGCATGTAAAGCACTTAAAACAAAGGCTGGTTAGTATTAACTCTTCGTATTGTTTGATTATGACGGAAGCCCTGCCATGGACATGTGCCATCACAGGAAAGAAAGGATAAGAATGGAAAGAGTGGACACTAGGAAACAAAAGGAAACGAGCGGTGTTGTTGAAACTCTGTGGCTAAACCTTACAAACACACCTATTTCTAGCTATTTTTATAATATATGTCAGTAATTCAGGAATAGAGAAAAAGATACTCCGAGATAAAGGGTCAGAGGTGTATAGCAAGAAAGTGGACATCCTTGTATTTCAGATATGTATATAGAAAGGGTACTCTTAAGTGAAGATACAAACCCCATTAGTATAAAGGGACTGCAAGTCCTGTGGGTCTTGATTTAGCCAAGGACCGCTCCACAAGCCACAAAAAGAAGCTAAGAGCTACTGTTTTGCTCTTTTGTTGTCAACGACTGGCATTCACGAGTTCATTAAGCTTTTTTATCTTATTTATTTTTTGGCTGCGTTGGGTCGTGGTTGCTGCAAGCAGGCTTTCTCTAGTTGCGACGGGCTACTCTTCGCTGCGGTGCACGGGCTTCTCATTGCAGTGGCTTCTCTCCTTGCAGAGCACGGGCTCTAGGCGAGCGGGCTTCAGTAGGTCCGAGGCATGTGGGATCTTCCCGCTGCAGGAATCGAACCCGTGTCCCCTGCCTTGGCAGGCAGATTCTTAACCACTGTGCCACCAGGGAAGTCCCTCTTTCTTTTTTCTTTTTTTTTTTTTTTTTAATTTAGGCTACTATGTCACATTTGCATATACATTTAGTATTATTTAGTAAAGAGCACAATTTTGAAATAAAATTAATTGAATAAATGCAGGGACCCTTTAAACAGTTTTCTTTTCAACTTTATGAATAATCACCTACTACAGTCTTTAACATTTTTAATTTTTAAAAGTCTAGTCATTAGACCATTACCTCTATATGGGCTGTGTATACATAATCAGAACACATATTTTCTCATAATAATTAGCATTTGTTTGTTAACAATCATAATTGTGTTTTCCCATTATTATTTACTATTATCATAGTGCCAGAGGGATGAACCACATATAGGAACCTGAGAAGAAGGAAGACTGCCCAAAGGGCCTGCTGTCCACTGTCCATGGACTCTAGGGGCTATTAATTATTTATCTACTTTTCAAAGTTAATAAATAGGAATGTCTTTTTGCCCTTTATTCCCCAGATGAATTTAACCAAATGAGAGATGGGTGTGTGTGTGCGCGCAGCATCTACAGTCTGAGAATATAAGAGGTGCAGGTAATGGGAAAGAAGGAGATGTTTAAAAAGCAAATAGGGCTTCCCTGGTGGCACAGTGGTTGAGGGTCCGCCTGCCGATGCAGGGGACACGGGTTCGTGCCCCGGTCCGGGAGGGTCCCACATGCCGCGGAGCCGCTGAGCCTGCGCGCCCGGAGCCTGTGCTCCGCAACGGGAGAGGTTACAACAGTGAGAGGCCCACGTACCGCAAAAAAAAAAAAAAAAAAGCAAATATATTTAATGTCATCAACTATACACAACACTGCTTCCTCTGGCATTTTTTATTATGATTAATTTTCATGAATAATTTGATTGGTTTTGAGTGTGCTTTTAAGAACATGAGTGCTTTAAAAACATGATACTTATTAATACCAAAAAAAGCAAAATCCAAATAACCCTTATTGACACTTAAAAAATACTTACATATGGGCTTCCCTGGTGGTGCAGTGGTTGGGAGTCCGCCTGCCGATGCAGGGGACGCGGGTTCATGCCCCGGTCCGGGAAGATCCCACATGCCACGGAGCGGCTGGGCCCGTGAGCCATGGCTGCTGGGCCTGCGCGTCCGGAGCCTGTGCTCCGCAGCGGGAGAGGCCACAGCGGTGAGAGGCCCGCGTACTGCAGGAAAAAAAAAAAAAAAAAAAAAAAAACCTTACATATAGTTAGAAAATGCAAACCCTGCAGAAAAGTATCAAATGGAAAAATAGGAACCTCCCTCCTCAACCACCCAAGTCCTTCCACCCAAAGGTAAACCACTGTCTTATGCTCCTCTATCCTACCAGAAAAAAATGTATGTGTATATATTCATTTATTTACCCAAATGAATTACATTATGCATACTTCCGTTATAGGCATCTTTTACTTTATATTTCTTGATACTACTTCCACAACACCACATGGTGATGACCCCATTCTTTTTGCTCCTACAAACAGTGCTGCAGTGAATATCTCTGCACACACAGTGAACGTCTTTGCACACCCATCTTAGTGTTACATGCGTTTTGTTACAGTGCAGCAAGAACAAGCTACTCCAAGCAGTCTAACCCAGCTGTGTGGCGGGAGAAGAACAATCTAGTTTTCTTGGTGAAAAGGACGGTATTCAGCTTAGAGGACAGTGAATACTTCCACCTGTTCACTTCTGAATATAAGGCTCCTGTCTCTGCACTTAGATCCACCCAGTGTGCCACCCCTTCTCCCCTCACAGGAGGACACTAGATTCTTGTGGCATGAGTGGAATGTTTGTAGAAGGGGGAAAATAAGCAAGCACTGGAGAGACATATATGGAACAGTGGGTAAAACTGCCAGGTAACTGTGCCCTTCACTCTACTACATAGGTATTGGAAACTCCCCGTCCATGGAAGACCAATATAAAGACAATATTCAGACTTGTCTGGCTAGAGGTACACAGGAACACAGTTGAGTGGCAGAGTTGGGGTTAATAAGTGACTAGAGTCCACAGCTCAGACATATGAGTAATTATAAAATCTTCTTATATCTTTGAACTTCATTGCCTCAAATCCTTTTTGAAATGATGGAGGATTTAAGTTATATTTTGAAACCTTTCAAGATAGTCTTTTCCCAACGATCTGTTATATTTGATATGTCATTTGACTCACAGATCAATTCTCTGAGGCAGGTAGGCCAGTGCCATTATCCCCACTTCATTCATGAAATGAGTGCAGGGCAGCGAAGTTAAATGACTTGCCCAATGTCAATCAGCTGACTAATTGTTTGTTCCCCAAACAAAGAAAAGCTAGGAATGAAGCTAGAAATGTAAACACAAATATGTCCCTCTCCAGGGATACCTGAGATTCTGAAAACTACCTCTTCAAATAGAAATTGAATAAATTGAATAATATTGATGATGCTAAGTACCAGGTTGAGACACCAAACTTAAAACTTGACAGAAGAACAATAGTCTCTTCTAGTTTTTTTACAGTCTTTTGAGAAAATTTGGTTTCATGTTTTATTATAAACACCTATACTATCTCAGCTTTTTTTAATATAGTAGCTTTTAATTTTTACAGCTAAGACACTGCCGTGGACAGAACTTGTGATTTGTCATTTAGATATCTAACACCAATTTCCTGAGTTGCCTTTTTGTCAGTCAGGAATGTCCTAGATGAGTGTTTTGGAAACTTTTTTGAGAATGGCCTACAGAAGAGATATATTGTACTTTGTAAAGCATAGATATATATCTGCCATTGAAACAGAACTTCCACAAAATAATAATGACCTTTCCTATGGGTGACTGACTTGGATGTTTTCTACTCTTTCTCACTTTTCCATTTCATTTTTTTAAATTGTAATCATGACCAATACACTGATTTCATGACTCACAGATAGGTCAGGACCCACAATCTAAAAGCACTGGCTTAGACGAACAATACACAGATCCTACCTCAAAGAATTTATACTCTAGTTGGGAGATGCATATGTGCATAACTCACAGATATCTTGTAGTTGGAAAGTCTTTAGACATCAATTAGTTCAACTACCTACTCTGTAACATCCCTGAAAGCCTTTGCTTGAATATCTCTAGGACAATAAGTTGCCTCTTATTTGGAAGCTAGCACAGGCTTGGTCATATAAAGATTTGGTAAAATAGCACAGAAACAAGATAAATGAATCAAATACCTGAATATATATTCAGTTTTTTCCCCCCTAAAAGACAGCTTGGACCTTTATTCATAAATGCATCTCAGTTTTTTCCAGGATGAGGATGAAAAGGGGAAGGCAAATCAGGGGGACAGCAATCTAGAAAGGCTCCTCTCTGATAACTTGAAGAAGGGGTTTTACCAAGTTAAAAAACATTGCAAGGGCTTCCCTGGTGGCGCAGTGGTTGAGAGTCCGCCTGCCAATACAGGGGACACAGGTTCGTGCCCCGGTCCGGGAGGATCCCACATGCCGCGGAGTGGCTGGGCCCGTGAGCCATGGCCGCTGAGCCTGTGCATCCGGAGCATGTGCTCCGCAGCGGGAGGGGCCACAGCGGTGAGAGGCCTGCGTACCACAAAGAAAAAAAAATATATTGCAAGCAGACTTCAATATTGGAAGGTTAAATAAATGATCCTCAGAAGGAGGGCAAGGAGGCTGGAAGTCAGGAAAGGCTCCCCCGAGGAGGTGAGAAAGGAGCCAAGTCTTGGATCAGAAGGATGAAGAGAAGGTAGGAGGTATGGTCAGACGCAGAAGAAATGAGCCCAGCACATTTGGGGGACAGCAGTGAAGGGTTCAGAAAGGGGGTAGGAAAAGACAAAGTCAAAGAGAAAGATTCAGGTCAATCTACAGAGAGCAAGATAAACTCTGGATTGTATTCTCTAGGTAATACAGTGTTACTGAAGGTTTCTGAGTGTATGTAGAGTGGTATTTCAGAATTATTCATCTGCAATGGACTTGAAACCTGGCTCTAAAAAAATCCAGAGTTCAGACAACAGAGTCTCCAGCTGTACTTTAGAGAAAAATGTGTGCACACGTGGACTTCATAAATTCAGAATTCTAGTAACAGCAGTCTCGGTCTCATAAAATATAGAAAAGCTGGGGTATATATATTGAGTTTAGACACCAGTTGAGACGAGTTTCTTTTGCCTTTCATCCTTTACTTTTGTTCATGAAGTGTAAGCCGTGTCTGTGGCTACCAGTAAGTCATTGTTTCCTTTATGAAAGCTACAGATTTTATTCAGAAGCTTGTCCTCAGCACTGCTATGGGCCTCATAAATTATTACAAACGACTTTGCAAAATTTAATTTTGTATAAACAATAACAACGCTTTTAATAAGAAGTCTAAAGTTAACGAACAAACAGGGATCTCTGAAGTGTTAACTATCTAGTAATTCAGGCTCCTCTGGATATGGTGGCAGTGCCCTACGAAACTTAGCTAGAACTCAGGTCTCTTTCAGGTGAATAATAAAATTGAATGTGAGTCACCTTAAAATTACACCGCCACCTGGAAGCACATTTAAGAGATGAGACTAAAAGCTAAATCTCTGTCAGATCTTGCAGTGGTCTTCCTCTCCCTTCCTCTAGCCTGTGGATCAGTAAAGCTCAGGATTCTTTAATAATTTCTCATAAGCATTATTTTTAAAATTATTTTTCTAAATTTGAAAAGTAACCAAAGACCTCAAAGTTACTTTGAGCTATAAAATTTGCAATTTCAGAGCTATAAGATGCATTAGGGACTTCCCTGGCGGTCCAGTGGTTGGGACTTCGCCCTCCAATGCAGGGGGTACGGGTTCGATCCCTGGTCGGGAAGTTAAGATCCCACATGCCTCGAGGCCAAAAAAAGGCCACAAAACGTAAAACAGAAGCAATATTGTAAAAAATTCACTAAAGACTTTTAAAATGGTCCACATCAAAAAAAAAATCTTAAAAAAAAAGATGCATTAGTTGAGTCCATGTTTTTCCACAGGAAAACTTCTTCAGAGAAAGATTGTTTAAATTTCTGAGAAAATGTCTGTACATATCGGTGTATATGCTATCGACCACACACTGGTAAATAATTGTTTGGGGTAATGGAGACTATTCACCAATGATCAAGATTCAGCCCAGCTCTTCCTTGCCGCTTTTCTACATCCACATAAACGAGTAAATTACAGCGACGCTGAAGCCTCACAGTTCACCTAAACATTGCAAGCCTGGATCTCAAGTTGAGTATGAATTCTCCTTAAGGTGCATGTTTTGGAGGCAACAGCTCAGTCTGTATTACTGCTGCCTAAACTGGGCAGTGACTCAAGAGGCAGCTGGAAGGAGGTGCTGGGCAATAGCTAAAAAAAGAGTGAAAGCCCCTCAGCAAAGTCCCGCCTCACTACACCCACAGTCTTTTTCTGACTCCTTGGCCCCATCAGATATTGCTCTTATCCATTATCCCACCTTCCTGGGGTAGAGCACAGAGTCTCCTAGGCTCATCATCTCAAACCTCCTGGGATGGCCCGGGCACGACAACTGTGTGTGGCACTTGGCTGTGGAAGTTCGAGTTCTTCACACTCAAACGAAGAGCTGGTCAGTCCTGGTTACCATTAAGTGAGTCGACAAGGACTGCCACAGCCCTGTGCCTGGGAGTTCTCGTGACAAAACCTCGCCACCTGCTCGACCCCATCCTCGGCCAGGGATGGAAATCTGCAGTCCCTCCGCACGCCTGGCGTTTCTAGCTCACCCTGGGGTCCACACGCACACACTCGCGCACGCGATCGCCGCCCTCTTGTGCACGCCCGGCTTCGGAGGGACGGAACAAACTTACTTCTCGCCGACGCAGCCCAGCCAGGGCGCTGGGGGCGAGACCTAGCCGGCCAGGCCGGAGCTCCGGGGTGGATCGGGTCGGGTCGGGTCGGGGTCGGGGTCAGCCCCAGCCGGCCCGCCGGCCTCCCTCCCCTCGCGCCCAACCGGCCCCCGGCGCACGTGCCGGGTGACAGGCCCCCTATAGGTTCCATACCTGCCACCGGAAGTGAGTGAGGAGGGCAGTATAGGCATTTCCTGTGACGCGAGCGCCTGGACTCCATTAGGCAGCAGCTGGGGGAAGAATCAACACACCAGGGAGCAGAGCGGAGCGGACCCGAGGACAGAGGCGGCAGCTGCCTCCGCTGCCGCCCGCCGCCGCCGCCGCCACCGCCGGGGCTCAGCCCAGCGGCGGGCCCCACGCCCCCGCAGCCGCCCCGCGGCGCCCCCCGGCCCGACCCCCGGGCCGCGCACCCCGAGCTGCCTCCGGGAGGGGGGGGGGAAAGGGCCCGGATCCTCCTTCTCCCCCTCCTCCTCTCCCTCCTCCTCCCCCTCATCTCACCCCTTACCCTGACCCCTCCCCGGCCCCCCCTCACCCCGACCCTCTCCCCGGCCCCCGCCTCCCCTCCCCCGCCTCGCCCCACCGGCTTCCCACCACGGCCTCTCTCGGCGAGGAAACTCTGGCCTCCGCTTCCTCCTCCTCCGACTCGGACACCGGCGGAGCCTCCCCGCCCCCGCGGAAGAAACCCCGAGCCTCGGCGGCGGAGGGAGCAGGAGAGCCCGGGGCTTCGGCAGGCAGAGCAGGCCTCTCCCCTCCGTCCTCGTCGTCCTCGTCCTCGTCGTCCTCCTCCTCCTCCTCCGTGGTGGTAGTGGTGGGACTCCCCCCGGCTGCCCCTTCCGCCGCCGCTGCCGTCCCCCACCGAAGTAGCGGCCACAGCCTGGTCAGCGGCAGCATCATGCAGGCCAACGGGGCAGGAGGAGGAGGAGGAGGCGGCGGCGGCGGCGGCGGCGGCGGAGGAGGAGGAGGGGGCGGCGGGGGCCAGGGACAGACCCAGGAACTCGCCTGCCTGTCGGCCCAGAACGGGGAGTCGTCCCCCTCGTCGTCGTCGTCCGCGGGGGACCTGGCCCACGCCAATGGGCTCCTGCCTTCCGCCCCCTCCGCCGCCAGCAACAATAGCAACAGCCTGAATGTCAATAACGGGGTCCCCGGCGGGGCCGCCGCCGCAGCCTCCGCCACCGTTGCAGCTGCCTCCGCCACCACCGCCGCCTCCTCTTCCTTGGCCACCCCAGAACTGGGCAGCAGCCTCAAGAAGAAGAAGCGGCTCTCCCAATCAGATGAGGATGTCATTAGGCTAATAGGACAGCACTTGAATGGCTTAGGGCTCAAGTAAGTATCCCTTCCAGGCAGCTGGTGTGGACAGACCGAGGGAGGGAAGCTGGCGGGAGGGGAGGGCGGGGGGTGGCTGGAAAGAGCTCAGGCAAAGGGAGAATTACTGCTGGGCCCAGGATACAGGAGGACGCAGCTCAGACAGGCTGACCGGGGAGGAGGAGCCCACCTGCAGGGAAATAAGGGGAAATCAATCAGTCTGACAAATTGCGTGGTTGGGGGTTGGGCAGGGGGCGTAGAAACCAAAAGAGTCACCCCTCCCCGTACACCTTCAGAGCGTAATTGTCTGTCAATAAAGACAGATGCGGGAGTGTGTCTGTGTGTATGTTGGGGGAAGGGTGGATTAGAGCTGGTGGAAATAATGAACCTTGGAGGATTTGTTTTTCAAGGGTACCTCAGAGGCATCTTTGTGGGACACCTCCCCCCCGCCCCCAGCCATGACAGACAACCCAGGCAAACTACCAATCAGGAAAGACAATCACTTACAAGTGTTATGGGAACTGAGGGGCTGGGATAATTTGGAAGGAGGCTGCTGAATAAATCTGATGGGAATAATGGAGTAAGTTACCATGTTGATGTCATTTAAAGGCCCTTGTGTGTGTACAAGAGGCCTGCCACTAACTTGTCTGAAATCCCACTGTAATACCAAGAAGGCGACTGCCTCTGAAAAAGGGACATCTGATCTGGTGAATCATTTATTTTCAAATACAATTTAGATGACCTTGTGTACCTAAAGTAGGGTGAAGGTAGACGACCTTGGCCCCAAACCCCCGTTTTGTATACACACAAAGGAAAACCAGGGGTGGTGGAAAGTAGGATTGGTGGGAGTGCCGTGGAGCTTGATGGAGGATGAAGCAGAACCAGAGAGAATTAAGGCTAGAGAACAACATGCAACAGTTTCCAGCTTCAAAGCATAGATTAAAATAAGCTCTTAGTGTATTTTGGATTTATAGATTTGTTCTGGGGAGAGGGAGAAAAGAGCACTTTTTAAAAGTGACATAAGTATTTTGATTCTCAGGCAGATTATTGCACTGTTTTTTGCTGAAAAATAAATGGAGCTGAATAAGAAAGCATTGAAACATAAGCAAATATGTAAGACTGTTAAAGATTCTTAGATATCAAAATATCTGATGGAAGAAACCACATGTGGTGAATCGTTTAAGCTCTGAAAGAAGTATATCGAAGGAAGATTTCACTTTGTTCCCTAAGGAAAAGCATTTCCTAAATGCTAACAGAACATATTACTGAGACAAGAAGCAAGCTGACAGCAGCAGGAGGAAATAACTCGTGACTGTTTGGAACCTACACCATAGTAAATTTGCTATTTTTAGTATAGAGAGAAAGCGAATGATTTTTTGATGCTGGATTTATTTCAGTTTTAAAGATTGACCTATTAGAATTTCTTTGCAAACATAATATCTGGATGTAAGGCTTTTACCTAATACAGGTCATCTCCATCACCTTGTATGTAACTAACAGTTTTTATCTTTCCAAATGTAGTAACGTGGTTAGTATGTAGATCATGGTTTTTCACTTTTTTTAACCGGTTGGTTAGAACACATTTTTAGAAATTTTATACTTCATTAAAGACATTAAATGGAAAAGGAGGAAGAATTTATTTTGATTCTGGTTTCAAGAACGTTTTTGACTTGACTAGATGTAAACCTAGGTGGCAGTTTAAAAATCAAGTTTGTTTAGCCAAGCACATCAAAGCTATTTATTTCTTTTTCCTTCATCATGAGGTTAGCTTAAGAACTTTTGCAACTGTTTTCATAGACAGTAGTTTATTTGGAAGAGTAAACCCTAAAGTTGGTCAGGTCTTTTTTACACTGTATCTCTCCTGCAGCCAGACTGTTGATCTCCTCATGCAAGAGTCAGGATGTCGTTTAGAACATCCTTCTGCTACCAAATTCCGAAATCATGTCATGGAAGGAGACTGGGATAAGGTAAAGTAGGGCATATAGAGCTGTGTAACTGCTGCTAAAATTGTATATTTGATGTGCATTTTGTGACATTTCTGTTTTTCTCTTATACCAATTTTTGCAGGCAGAAAATGACCTGAATGAACTAAAGCCTTTAGTGCATTCTCCTCATGCTATTGTGGTAAGAGGCGCACTTGAAATCTCTCAAACGTTGTTGGGAATAATTGTGGTAAATACACTTTTGTTCTTAGTTTCACATTTATGCTTATTTTAGTAGGTTATTGATAACTCTAGGCTTCTGCCTCTTATAAAAGATAAGGCCTTAACTTTCAAATAATTAAACTTGTAAACTAGGATGAGTGTTGATGTTTTAAAGTTTGAGTTTTATACTTTTAAAATCATGTTTAGTAAATGTGTCCTTTGAACCTTTGAGTTTATAAATTAAGCTTTTGCTAAATTATGTTGAAAGATCTTTATGCTTTTGGTACTGTTAATAGGAGTTTAATATTTATAGAATCAGGAATAAATTATACTTTTATTATTTAAAATACTGAATGTGCTGGTAAAGAAAACATGTTTGGGTGTATATATATCCATATAGCCTTAAGTAGCTGACACATTCATTATCTTTTTTTAAAACAAATCTTTGGGAATTGTAGTTAATTCAAACCAGCTCCATTGGTGTGCTCACCATTTTCCATTCTTGCATTCCAGTTGTGTGAATTGACAGTGTCCAAGTTTGTATAATAGATATCACTCTGGTGGAGGTTTAGTATGCAAATTTGACCATTGGGCTCTGCTTACCGGCCTTATTTCCTGACAAGATCAGTTTAGTAGTTTAATCTGTTAGCCTCTTTCATAAATCTTAATGAATCTTTTATACTAATAGGCTTTAATTCTTCAGTAGATGTTGGTGAGGGAGAGGAGGGGATGAGTTTTTCCTAAGTCCTTGTGATTGGAAACCATGAAGAATCAGCTGCTGGCTGCTGGCTTTTTAACTTCTAGCTGATTCATTTGTTGTCAAAAGCAGTTTCCTGTCTGGTGGGGGAGGGACAGAAGGCAAATAGGAAGTGAAGTAGGGAAATCAGCTGTTTGTTAAATATTAGTAAATGCCTGTTACATTTTGATTTTTTTTTTAATTGGGTCAAACATTAATCTTTCTGCCTTTGTGCATAGACCTAATAGACTCTCCTGTTTCAGTTTTGGGTTTTTTTTTAAAAAAATCTTAATTACAAGAGTTTTCAAATTCTTAATATAATTGTTGACAAAAATATCCTAGAGAATGGACTTCAGGTGAATTAAAGGAGCAACCAATATGAACAAATACGGATTCAGTTAAATTGACGCTCTAGTGTTTTGTGGGTGGTTTTTTTTTTCCGTAAATACTAAAATTTTTAACTTATTATCAGGCATCTGATTCAATAGTAACGCATGGAATAATCAGTTCCATGGTAAATTTTTAAAATGAAAACACAGAAGTTAAACATCTATATTCAAAAGGATTGCAAATTTTCTAGTAATTAAATTTTCCCCAACCCATATGTTTGGGTTTTTTAAAAAAAAAAAAAAAATACCTAAGTAAATTTTTATTGGGCAGTTTTTTGTAAATTGTTAGCCCTGACAGAATGGAAGGTGACCCTAATATAAAGACAATTACAAGGCCAAAATAAGAATTGGGTTTCCTTTCCCACTGGACAAGTTAACAGTGCTTATATGGTGACAGTAGAGAACTTGCCCATGGACTATTTTAAAATAAGTGTGTGATTTCTTGGAGGATCATTATCCTTTTTTAAGCTTCATCCAAATTATATCTGTAATTTAGCAGTAAAAATTATTAATTAGGCACACTTTTTTTCTTATTTGTTTATAGTAATTTGAGGCTTGTGTATTGGGTTTAGATTATAACTATCTCATTAGAAATCGTCTTTGTAGATAATAAGGAGGAATCCTTTCTTTGTACAGCCTGTTCAGTCTGTAGAACATTCTAGGATCTAATAAGAGATGAAGATTAAATCTCTGGCTGAGCCTCACACCATCAAACTGTTTAGGTATTTATACACAGAAAGGGATTCCAACTTTATCTCACTTTAAACATTAATGAATCAATTGCTTTTAAAGATTCAGGTCAGCATTTTTTCACCTAATTGTGTTTAGATTTACTCCTCTCCCCCACTCCATCTCCAGAAGATAATCTAATGTAAATGTAAATTTGTCATAATACCTTAGAAGACAACTATTTGGCTTTTGTTTAACATAATTATTTTAATTGTATGCCCAGACACATTTGATAACTTAGTCTAGACTAAAGTTGTATTTTCTTTTTTAAACCTGAATGTTTCTATTGACCCAATCCACTCCCCCCTTTCAACCCCCGTATTTTTAAATGGTTTCTAGTCAAATGATACTAGGAATAGCAGAATTTTTTCCAGAGTTTCTGGAAGCTGAGCTTATGAATCAACATGTTTTAGTTTGGGTTCAGATATTCTTAGCCATGTCTGGGGAATTTGGGTGGGTATTTGAGATCAATAACAAAACTTTTATATGTCTAAAAATGTCTGATTCTTATTTTAATAGAATAGAAACATGCTTAACAAAAGTGTTCAAATATTGATCTACAGAAATTTACTAGTATATTTTAAAGTCAAATAGGGAGGAGTTTTGAAAACCATGGTTTAAATATAATTCATTTCTACTTTCCTCTGAGTCATGATTTAATTGCTATAACTTGGTTATAACCTTATCTCAGAGCTGGTCAGAACCACTGCTAAGTTAGCTAGGAGCTAACTGCCCTTGATAACCAGACTTCCTGTGTATCATAACTTCTGAGTTTCAGAGCTTCACATTGAGTTCAGTATAATTATATGGGAGGAAACAGTAAATCCAAATATTGGGTAGGGTGATGGGGGACAACAGCAGGATTTACCACGTGCACTATCTATCTTTCAAACTATCCTACCTAGTCACTTACCAATTTCAAGTTTTTATCAGATAGTAAAAGAGAAAAAATTACTGCTAGGCCCAAAGATGCTGAAACATTTTTCAGAGATCAGGAATGATCTCTTACAGAGGTCTAGTTAGGAGTTGGGGAAGGATACAAAGGAGAGTTTATTATCTCAACCTGTTTTCTTTTTTTCTTCATTTAAGAAGTTCATGATCTTTCAAAAAAAAAAAAAAAACCATAGTAAAGCCCTGTCCCCACCTCAGCAAACTTCAGTTTTGCCTGATTCTTTAAATTTTTTCAGTACATAATTAACGTCTTTTGTGACAGATGTTCATTTTCTTGAAACTGTATTTACATTTTTGTGCTTTAAATTTGGGGAAGTAAAATATAGCTTTACTTTCTCCATCTTTATCATATGTGTCAAATACTTGAATTGAACTGATTTTTAGGAGAATAAACAGTTTCTCAACCAAATCTCTAGCTATTCTTGGCCAGTAGCTTATTAGTTGCCATGCACACTACCAGGAATTGGTATCTGTTTGAGGGTATTCTTTGTCTTAATCTGGATAAAATGACTCATAGGGAAATGTTCTTGCGCTGCTTTTATAGCATTCCATGTATATACAGAAATATGTGTGTATATTGGCTTCTCTCAAAGTTTTACTCTGCGTTTCTCTTCTCTCCTGCCCTGCCTTTGCTCCATAGAAAGAGAGTAACATGTTCTAGTAGGATCTTGATGGGAAAGTAAGGGGGAAGTAGGAAATAGCAACTAGGGCACTGTCCCTACACACGTTGGAATGGGGAAGGTGGCGTGCATAGGACTTAATGATTGATACCCCCAAAGTTAAGACTTGCCCTGAATAAAAACAGACAGAATTTTCCCCCAGATTCCCAATTATTAAGAAAATTCAGTGAAGAAATTAAATACACATGCTGCCAATGGCATTTAAACAGAAAAATTCTGCAACTAAATGATACTCAAGTTTGATTCAAAAATCCTAGGTAAAGTGAAACTCTTAACATTATATTGATAAATGGAAGTATATGAACTCTTCATAAAGAGTTGAAGTTTTTTCAGAAGATAAAATGGTGAGAATATCCATAATAACTTTGAATATTTGATTTTTAGATTTTGTTCTATTTAGTCTTTTGTTTTTTGTCACCTGATGGACTTTAAAGTATTTTTTTTATTTGACATCTAGAGTTTAACGTTAGGTTACATGTGCAGTAACGTGTTTTCAGGGCATCTCGGTAACCTATTTCCGAAACATTCATTAGTAAATCTAACTTTACGTGTAAAATTTGTTAAGTGTAATTTTTCTAGTTATAGGAGCTTACCTCATAGTTTGAAATTTTTTCTTTTGTTCTTTAGCTATCGATTTAAGATTCGATTATTACCAAACATAAGCAATGTATCTTGTAAAAGATGTATTTAAATGTATGCCTAACTTACATGGGAGGGTTTGTTTGGTTTACTTTCTCTAGAAACGATTTTTATAAGCTTGTAGGTTATGCCTGCCTCCCCAATACTCCCTAAAAGAAAATCTTACAGAGCAATTCGTTATACTCTTAATTTTGTGAATAAACGATAATTTCTCCACACCATTTTTGACAGCAGTTTATTTTTAATGTCTTTTAAAGTAAGCATCTTAATGAAGAAGAAAAGGCTGTCATTTGGGGTTTTCTTTTGAATGCATTTGGAATCTTTACCTCTATGTTCCTTGGAATCTCTAAGTATGACTAACATTTCCTGTCTACTAAATTTTCTACCTGCATCAGTTGACTTGCTCAAGTGCCACAAGTAACAGATTTGATAAATGAGTCCCTCCAAGCAGTGGTCTTTAATTAGGTTTAAGGTTTAAAAGAAATTGCAAGCTTAATATTCGTAAAAGCTCTTTTGTCTAGCAAAAAGCTGCTAAAACTGCGATGATCACTTTCAAGTCAAAAGTAAAGTAACAGAGTAAAGGAACATTAAAAGTATTAAAGCTGTACACATTTCAGAAAAAAACTAAATGTGAAAGGGCTTCACAGTAAGCTGGAAATGGTTTGTCCTTTTGGGGGAAAAGAGTTGATAATAATTGTGCTTCATAGTGAAATGCATCAAGATAGTTACCAATACACAAAGACCTTTGGGTTCAACCTTCGATTGTTCAACCTTCGATGGCATCCCTTTATTGCCACCTAGAGACAGTGAGTCCATCAAGCTCATGCTTGTCCACTTTAGTCATAGGAAACTCAGTACTTTGCACACCAGCCTCTAATCCAGTTGCTGGACACCTTTTCTTACCTTTGATAAGCCAAAATATGACACTTTGTAACTTTGACCCAGTGGCTCCAGTTCTGCTTTCTGGTCTACTTAGTCCTTCTTTCACATTGTGGCCTTTAAGTAATTCCTCCATTAACTGGTTTTTCTGCTGTCTTTTTAAAACTTGTTGCATGAAACCCCCCAACAGCCATTATAGAAGTCAGACTTTTTAAAAAGCAAATTTAGAATACTTGAAATAGTTCTAGCTTTTCACGCAAGAAGTAAAATTCTAGGTGAATGTTTTGAGGGCAGAATTAATTTTCTCCTGTGTTGATGCCTTGGTCACTAATGATCTTTTCTAATTTGAGATTATTTGTTCAAAGCAGACTTTTATTAATATGTGAAATGGAGCAATAGGGTCACATTTAATCTGCTGTGACCCTATTAAATCAAAATATTTTGAGTCTTTTTAAAGCTTTATAACAATTATTTTTAAAGGGCATAGTAGAATGGTTTCTACTGTTCTGTTTAGGCACAAACATTTTCTGAAACTTCCATCAACTTTTTTCCCCTGACTGCTGCTTTCTGTCATGTCAGAGGATGAAGTTTTTGCTGCTGCAGCAGAAGTACCTGGAATACCTGGAGGATGGCAAGGTCCTGGAGGCACTTCAAGTTCTACGCTGTGAATTGACGCCACTGAAATACAATACAGAGCGCATTCATGTTCTTAGTGGGTAAGAAAGCTCAGTTCTTAGCTCCAGGTTGAGGAAGGAGCTATTTTTATCAAGGTTACCATTCCAAAGTTGCATTTCTTTTAATATTTTCCCAAGATGTGAGTATTGCTAAATTCTTGGGTAATATTTGTCTGGGTAATTTCACTTATGTGTGTACAAACTATTTTTGTCATCCTAGGAAGCTTTCCATATTGAAATAGAGAGATGCTTAAGTGGGTGAAGGGAGAAGAAATATGTATTAACAGTGAAATGCCATTTCATGATCTTCTATAAAAGCCCTGTGGCATAATCTTCTATTAAAAAAAAGCAATAAAGTTTCTAGTGTTGATGCATACAGACTTTTTTTTAACATATACTTGTCATGTACCAGGTCCTTGCTAAGCGTTTCATAGACACAATCTCATTTTATCCTCGTGTCGATCCCTTAAATGTTAGAGTGCCCAAACCCTTGGTTTTGGACCTCCCTCCCTTCTCTGTCTACACACACCTTCTAGGTGATCTCATTCTATACTATGCCTTCACATACCATCTACATGCCAGTGGCTCTTAAACTTACCCTCTCATCTGAACTCAAAGTGTATATACCTGATAGCCTACTTGACAGTCTCCATTTGGATGTCTAAAAGGTATCTCAAAGTTACGTGTTGAGAACAGAAATGCTTAATTCCCATTGTCCCTCCACCCACCCAGCCCGCACAAACCTGCTCCTCCTCTCGTTTTCCTCATCTTCGTAAACGGTGAGACCTTCTACCCACTTCTTCCAACAAAACACTTAAACCTCATCCTTGCATTTTTATCTTTTAACTGTGACAAGTATTGTTCACGTAAGGAAATGGCCCAGAAATGACAAGATGTCGAATTGACATGGTTTCTTCCTCTTAGTCCAGTGTCCTTTGAGTTATACCACATGACTTCCCATAAACAGACACGCGTTTGAAACCTTAGGGTATAATGTGTATTTTCAAAAGGGAGCAGAGCAACCATGGGTAACTTTTGGAAAATTCTAAAAGTAAACAATTTTTCGTAAAATTGATAATAACTCCCCAAAAGTTATTTTGGAAGCCAAATTTTTGCATTGTCCAACTTCTTTTATAGGGTTTTGTGAGTGTAATTACTTACATATTAAAAAGTAAGTTCTCATCAGCTAAGGCACTATATATTTAGTAAACAGCAAGAGAACAAGTAGTTCTGCTGTTGGGTAAGAGGCTATTACATTATTTAGATGCTAAATGTAATATGCTAAATGCAATATGCAGTTAAGAAAAGGAGGTGGTGATACTCAAGTTAACTGAGAGGTTTCTGATACTTACATGACCATTTATCAAGCTCTACCTATATACCAGGTAGTAGACCAAGTACTTCATATACTCCCTCTTATTTAATCCTCACTACCCTACTTAATACCCTTGTTACAAATGAGAAGAACAGATTGTCTGAGACCAGAGTACTAGGCGAAATAGCAGGAGAGTTACTTGCCAGGTCTAATCTCCAGGTTTGAATAATTCTTTCACTTCTTTTACTTTTAAAGCCTGTTCTTCTGAGAAGAGCCAGAACCAGGTCAGGGTCACACTTCCAGCAGGGGGCCCTCATGTATTCTCCAGAATCCATGAATTTAGCATTTATGCCTCCTTCGGCACATATAGTGAGTAATAAAACAGTTCCCAAATATTCTGCTTTGGGATCTCAGTACCTTTCACAAGATGACACAAGGATGATTATCCAATTATACCATTTCTTGAGTGGCATTTATGAAAAACTTTTGAAGGTATGTTGTTTTTGTTTAGTTAACTGAGTATGAGTATCTTTGAAGGTTTTTTTTTTTTAGTTTCGTTTTGTTTATTGAGGAGCAGTTAGGTTAGCATACTGGTTAAGAGAAAGTTCTGCAGCTACAATGCCTGGGTTCATTTTCTACTTTGCTGCTTAACCCTAAGCCAGCTACTTAAGCTTTCTGTTTCCTCATTTGTAAAAATAGAATAATAGTGTTTACTTCATACAGGATTGTTATGAACATAAAACGAACTAATATATGTTGAGTGCTTAGTTAAGAACAGAGCCTGGCACCCAATAAGAGCTACATATGTATAATGATACATAACAGTAAATATAAGGAAGCATTTTGTTAATAGATAGCATAACAATAATATCTACTATTCTATTGTTATATTCAGGTGCCAGGTTGTATTAATGAATTGGGTCCACTGTAGAAATTTCTTCCTGATTTATATTTCTTAGTAAGAACTAGATATCCAAAGTATAATCAGTACTTTTCAATTATGTTTAATTCAGAGAAAAGGGTTTGATATTTGGTGCTTTCTCCTGTCATATTTTTAGGTATCTGATGTGTAGCCATGCAGAAGACCTACGTGCAAAAGCGGAATGGGAAGGCAAAGGAACAGCTTCAAGATCCAAACTGTTGGACAAACTTCAGAGTAAGAGTCTTGAATTTTGATGTTTCTGTATTTTCTCTTAGAAATGATACTACGAATCAATTAGGAAGACTTGTGTCTAGACATACTCTTATCAAGTGGTTATGTAAGAGGAGTGAGGGGGAATCCATTAAGAGGCCCTTTATTTATTTATTTTTTTGATAGGTCTTTATTTTTTTTTTAAACACCTTAATTGGCATATAATTGCTTTACATTTTTATGTTAGTTTCTGCTTTTTAACAAAGTGAATCAGCTATACATATACTTATATCCCCATATCCCCTCTCTCTTGCGTCTCCCTCGCACCCTCCCTATCCCACACCTCTAGGTGGTCACAAAGCACCGAGCTGATCTCCCTGTGCCATGCGGCTGCTTCCCACTAGCTATCTATTTTATGTTTGGTAGTGTATATATGTCAGTGTAAGAGGCCCTTTAAATCAGAGACTTCAAATTCCACCATGGAGTCTAAGAAGCTAACTTCAGGAGTCAGTAACAGGATGCTGGTCCCAGAGCAAGTCTCCTTTCATTTCTTTTATGTAGTGATGCTCCGCTTAAGATTCTGTTTGGGGGAGAAATGCTGTGGTTAGAGAAAAAAACATGTAAACCACAGCTTTAAGCCACAAGTGTTTTAGATAGAGGGAGACTTCGTTTTATTGCTCTTCACTTTATTGCGCTTCGCAGATAACTGCAGTTTTTACAAATTAAAGGTTTGTGGCAACCCTGAGTTGTCAAATGATAGTTAGCATTTTTTAGCAATAAAGTATTTTTTAATTAAGGCTTGTACATTTTTTTTAGACATAATGCTGTTTCACACTTAACACACTACAATGTAGTGTAAACACAGCTTTTATATGCACTGGGAAACCAAAAAAATACTTGTAACTCGCTTTGTTGTGATGTTCCCTTTATTGCGGTGGTCTAGAACTGAACCCACAGTATCTCCGAGGTATGCCTGTTTTTTGTTGATTTCAACAGTAAGGCACAGATTTCTTTAAGTAAAATGTTTTACCCTCCTTCCAAATATTTTATATAACTTCCAAATTAGAGTAGGGGTTTCATTTTTGCCACATCTTTATAATGAAAGACCCTCTTTCCCTCTCTGGTTATACCATATTCTGTGTTTTCATGTTGAGGTGGGAGTGGAGATCCTAAGAATCAGAAGACCATGTGGTTGTGGAGGTGTAAGCCTTGAAGGATTGGAATAGATTGGTATCTATAATCAAAACTCCAGTTATATTCCCTGAATTTTCACACTATCCTTGGCATTAGAAGCAATTTGATGGGACCTGGAACTTGTTCCAACATTTTGGCCCGCTCTTCGTTAAGTGGGTATTTTTCCTATACTTGCAGTGATGCTTCATCTCCCTCTGGGACACAGTTATCTCTAGATTTTCTTTTCATCATCAGTGCCCTTTTATTTTTTGCTGAGTTGTTGTTGTTGTTCTAGGGGATCCACATGCAAATTAAAGCCCTCTTGCCCAAGTGTATGCCATTCTAGTGGCAACCTAGCTGTAGGTGCTGACAGATATTCATGAAGCTTACATGTTATGTCGCCCAGAACTGCTCTATTTAAGGGCATGGTATTATTACAGTAAGGGCAAGTACAGCAGAAGATGAGTCAGATGTCCTAAATAAAAGTAAACTGTTTTGTTTTTTTAATTTTAATTTTTATTTCTCTTTTTAAAAATATCTTCTATTAAAGCCTATTTACCACCATCAGTGATGCTTCCTCCACGGCGTTTACAAACTCTCCTGCGGCAGGCGGTGGAACTACAAAGGGATCGGTGCCTATATCACAATACGAAACTTGATAATAATCTAGATTCTGTGTCTCTGCTTATAGATCATGTTTGTAGTAGGTAAGAGAAAAACTTTTTACATTCTAAAGTAGGCTAACCTTTTATGGTCTCACTTATGAACTTTATTAAAATGTTTTTTTAGAGTTTTATCCTGTCACCATAAAACAATTCATGTTTGCTTTAGCATTCACAAGTACAGCTAGAACTCTTGAAGTTGACAATTAAGAGAAATTTGTATATGTTTATATAGGAAACCAGTCCTTGAGAACTGAAGCTGCAAAGCCTGTTTTGCCTTTATTTGCCTGTGGGTTTGGTTGGTCATTTTCTATATCTGGCCATTTTTCTAAGAATTTGTAAGTGATACTGTATAAGAATGCCAGTGATTGAAGTGTTTACTGTCCTTGGATGCCGGAGATCACTTAGTGATTTTTTTTTTTCCTGGACATTATGGCTGTTTTAACTATAGCCCAGATTATTTTCTGCTCGTAAAGGTCATGGAAATACTTTTTTCATAATGAAAGTTCTGCTTTTTAGTTGAAAGTGACCTTTCAACTAGACATGTTTAGAGCAACAGGTACTAACTTTCTGGTTTGGGTTTTATCATACCTACCCATCTACATAATTTAACTTTGAAGAATTCGGGCTTCACTTTCGATGTTAGGAGTGTTTTGAGTAAAAAAGTCCCTACTATTTGAACAATGATCTCCAAAATTTCAGCAGAGCTTTAATTTTTAAGATACTGAAAAACAAATTGTGAAATCTTTCAAACTCCAGGAAGAAAATTATTTGGGTCTGGTGAACCAGACATAACAGCTGCAGTGCACATGCTCAGTTTCTTTTATCAAATATCCTCAGAGAACTACTGAAAATAACATGCATAGGAAGAACAAAAATGTATAAGTATGAGAGCTTTGGAAAAACAAGGAATTTCTGAATAACTACAAAACTCATATGTGTGCATACATGCACTGCGATTTAAGATCATCGTTTACTTGGGCATAAACTACTTTTAAATGTAGTTGGATTCTCACTTCACCCTCCCCCATTGCAATTTAAAAAATAGTGATAATTGAACTATTGGCCATAAATTACTTAAGTCTTAGTTATCTTAAAGTATTGGATAATTACGTGGTGTACTTAAAGAAAGTGATTAGAGATCTTTTTTCCTTTATCCCTTGTTATTCTTTAACATTGTTCTCTGATTTGCTTAAGAGAATTTTTAACTCTTTTCGTTTAAGTTGAATAGAGGTAGGAGGAGATAATAGATTAAAAGGCTATCTGGTTTCATATTTTATAGCTCCTTTAGGGAATTTGAGATCAATGTTAAAATTAAGGTGATTGTGAACCCGAATTTTTTGTGGTTCATGAATTTATTGGTGGTGGAATACATTGAAAGGTATATATGGTAGACTTCATGGTTCAGGAGGTGTCAGTAAGCTGAGAGCTTGCCTTCCTGTTTGGAAACTGCAATGTTATGAGCACATGACCTACATTTTTCTTAAGTGCTTTAATTTCTATACCAGTACCTGTGAAAGTAAATGATGGACAGTATTTAGTCTGACTTTTTCCAACCCTCAGATCAGGGATCAAACTCCTATAAACCTGCATAGAAAGCACTCTGAAGTGTTACGTAAGAATGAAAGAGTTCTTGCTCCTCAGAAATAACCATTGACGATTGGAAGGTCTTCCCTATAATCTTCTAAAAACAAAACAAAACTTTGATTCTGTGCTCTTCCTGGTTATTACTGCCCATGCCCCCCCCGCCGCCTGCAGTAGAGCTAACTTCCTAAAATAGTTGCCTTCCTTACTACTTCTTCACCTTTCAGATCTCTGTAGTATTAGGGTTTACGCAGCCAACACAACACCAGAACTGTTCCTAATGTTGATAAAGAACAACATCTTTATTAAATCCAATGGCTACTTTCCAACCTACATCTTAGCATTTCTATAGCATTTGACTGCTTTGCCGTGAAGCTTTTCCTTTTTCCAGACTCGGTTTTACTCCTGGCTACTCCTCCAGGAAAGAGGCTCCTCCGCTTTCCCTGTCCCTTTAATAAGTTTGTGTTCCAGAACTATGTTTCTTTTCTCACCCTACTCTTCCTGTTTAGGTTATACTTACATGATTCTAATGACCCCTAGGTCTGGGCTAGAGCTACAGAACTATCTCCTAAGCCTTAGACCTTAATACGACAATGTGGATATTACTCAAGTACCGTAAGTGCAACATCTCAAACAAGAATTTCCCTCTCCTCTCACTTATCCCTGCAAAGTCTGTTTTTCCTATTGAATTCCCTCTCTCAGTGAAAGGCTTCCATCTACCCAGTTTCTCCAAGGAGTCAGCCTTGACTTTTCACTCTGGGGAGACACTAAGTGGGGAGATAGATGTCAGGCACTAAGTAAGTCAGTATATATAGTCTTTAGAGTGAGTTGTGCCCTTTATTGCTGAACTGGGAAAATAGAACCTAAATTTTATGTAATTGCTGGTGTTCCTGACTCATCTGAATGTCTTCAAAATAAAAGTTGATATTTTTTATTGTTTGTTTTATTCCCTTTTAGAAACTACATTTTAGCACTGAAACTAGAAAACTGTATTTTCGGAATTAAATCTTAGCATTTAAATCTAAATACCGGCCTTCTTTAATCTCTGGAGAATAAAGAATTGATTATGAAAATATGAACTATAACTTTTTTTTATCTTGATCAGCACTGAAGAAATTTCATTAGATTGTATATTATTTATATTTTTCACAATTCATGCATACATATTTTTGGTGAAATTTGATCAGTAAGGGACAGGAATTTTCTTGTTAAGTAATTCTGTGGGATTTTTTCCACCAGCAAACGGTGGAAGAATATTTCCACAGATAGCTGCTTATAAGTATTATTTTTTAGTAAAGGATCATAAAATATTTATAGAGTGTTAAGATTTATAAAATGTTAAGGTTTAAAATGCTTGATTAAAATGCTACTTTTCTTCAGTTTGATTTGGGAAGGTACTGATATTTTTAACAAATCTTAAAATTTTAAATTTACTTGAAAACAAAGACGTAGCCTTTTAATAAACTAGGGGTTGTCAATTAGTCTTTTTAAAAGATTATTTAAGTAATAATAATGACAATTTAAATACCACCTTGACATTCAGATACAACTGACTGTCAATAATCTGGTTGCCTTGCACCCTGTAATTTTGATTATGAATCATTCCTTCCTTAAGAACATTTTGCTGCTCTGATTTTAGATATATCTTCATTCATGATCGACTTTAGCCATTTGAATTATTGTGTATTTTATACCTAGATATAAAGTGTTTCTCACTGAATAAATATTGACTATTACCCATAGGAGGGGGAAAAATCATTTTTGATTTAGAAGTACTTATTTGATTGAAATTTTATCCAGCAGTGTCTTGAAAAATATGATTTGAAAAATGATATTTGGAAAGAAAACTGACCCTGGAGTCAGCCATAGGTTTATAATCCTAGTTCAATTATTTATCAGTTTTATATATGTTAAGTTACTTGCTCTCCTTGAGCCTCCTGAAAATGGGGCTATTACTTGCCTTGCAAGGTAGTTTTGAGAATTAACGCTACTGTGTGTAAAGCATGTAGCGCAGTCCTTGGCATCTAATAGGTGCTTAATAAATGTAAACTGGAATTGACTATGTTTCAGTTCAGATATAGACTAATATTTTAATATTAAAGCAATTTATAGTTAGTCTAAACGTTTAAAGCAGTCTCCAAGTAGCCAACTGCTAAGGTACATTACCATGTGTGTGGGGGAAAAAAATAGAGAAGACCATTTTTTTAAAACAGACTTAGAAGTTACCCATTAACGTTTAAGTAACTTTTTTACAATACAGATCTGTACTGTCCCAACAGTAGCCATTAATTACATGTAGCCATTTAAATGTAAAGGAAAAGTCATTCAAATTAAAATTAAATGAAAAAAATCTAAGTTCCTCAAGTGTGCTAGCCACCTTTCAAGTGCTCACTAGCCACATACAGGTAGGGTTATCAGATTGGACAGTACAGTTATATAACGTGGGTATTATCACAGAAAGCTCTATTGGACAGTCCTGATGTAGAAACTGGAAAAGGATAGAATGGTTTTTAAAAGTGAGTGCTTAATGAGAATAGTCATTCTTAGGATAACTTTATCCTCTTTAACTTAGGAAAGTTAATCATAGAATTCTTTACCCTTAATGTATAAAAACTGCAACTTACAAAGTACTGGCTAAGCGTCAGACTCAGTCTAAATGCTTTACATTCATTATCTCATCCTTGTAAAAGGAATTCTATAACGCAGGTACCCTTGTCTGTCTTTATTTTATGGCTGGAAAAATTGAGATTTAGAGAGATTAAATAAGTTCCCAGAATCACAGCTAGTAAGTGGCCAGGATTTGAACCTAAGTCTCTCAGACTCTACTGCTCCCATTCGTAAGGCTTTACTCTTGACCACTACAGCCTCTACCATGTATTGCTCTTCTCCTGTGCTGTCCCCAAAGTAATACTGGTAATCACTTTTGAATAGCTGTTACATTCCAGCAACTTCAGATGTGTTTCTCATCCTTATAGGAACCCTAAGAACCTTGTTACGTATATATTCATCTCATTTTATAGATGAGAGAACTGAGACTCAGAGGAGTTAAATGACTTGGCAAAGATAATAAAGCTTGTGACCCAAAACTGTCTGGCTACAGTGCCTGTTCTGTTTGTTATGCCAAGTTGCTTTTATATAAATGAAAATGTACATTATTTCTTCTAGAACAACCTGATGCCAGCCCACTTATACAGACAAACATGAAGCCCTGGTTGTTAATTTTTATTTATATGAACTGACTTAATCAGACCAAAAATTCTCTTTAATCTTGAGGGCGGGGGGAAAGGATAAATTGTAAATTGAAGCAGACTTTAGGTTACTGATTTCCCCTGAGATTGCCTGACTAATGTTATAATATTTTCTTTTTCAATATAACCAATATAAATGTGATTCTTAGGATTTACAAATGCATTCATATTTTATTTTGAAAGTTTTTGATCTTCAAAGAAGTTTCATCAGTTGTTTAACCTTTTTCATTATTATTACTCTTAATCTATTTTAAAAGAATAATTATTTGTGGACTTATTTGTTTTAGGAGGCAGTTCCCATGTTATACTCAGCAGATACTTACGGAGCATTGTAATGAAGTGTGGTTCTGTAAATTCTCTAACGATGGCACTAAACTAGCAACAGGATCAAAAGATACGACAGTTATCATATGGCAAGTTGATCCGGTATGTACTCCAGTATGAATGTTTAGATTGCAAAAAGTAGTTTTTAATCTAATTGATTGAGTACATATTTTTAAAGTATGTGTATATAAGTAGCATTCTTTTCCAAGAGCATTTTTTGTCATCTTTGTCATGTCTTATCTCTTTCTGTGTTGTTTAGGTAATATATACAGATTAATATTATCAAAATGGTTGAGCGTTATGTGCTAGGATTGTACTTGGTCTGTGCGTGCATTATCTAGTTTTATCCTCTGAATAACGCTGTGAGATTCTAATATCTCCTGTTTTCCGATGAGGAAACCTAGATAAAAGTTAAATGCCCAGGCCCTCACAGCTTATAAATGGCAGAGTTAGACTTAAATCCAGGAATACTTTTACTCCAGACCTACTGCTCTTAATGTCTCTGTCAGTTTATCTTTGTTAATACTTGATTTACAGATTAATACAATGTCCATTCTGTCACAGGTTAGAAAAGACTCGTTACCATTTTGCCTTCTGAAACCCTTCATTATCTTCTGTAATTTGTGGAACCTCTGTTAAACACCCCCCCCATTTCTCCCCCCCCAGTGATACATACGAAAAGTATTGTATTCTGGATTTAAAATTCTAAGTTCTCTCTAAAATTAGATTTGTCTTTGTTTATAACCAGGTGACCTACAGATTCGTAGAAATAAGTGTTTCCATTTCTTTCAGCCAATTAAACATTTATCGAGCAATCAAGGAAGTACGTGACTTCAAATAGGTTAGGGAGATGTATTTGGTATAGGAGTCATTCACCTAAAATGAGAAATTATAAGTAATCTTATTTTAAAATTTAGAATTAGAATATGATATTAGCCCACAATAAAGTTTTGAACTCTTATGTTGAAAAAATAGAGAAAGGGAGCCATAAAAGGAAATATTTTAAAAAGAAGAGAATCAAATTTGACAGCATACATCAATTCTTGTGTACCTGCACTATGCTATGAATGAAGAAAGGTAAATAAGATCTACCCTTTGTCTTAAATAAGGCATTCTTTCCCTTTTATTGTACCATGTACTCCTCTGGCAGTCTGAACCCTGTGGACCCCCTCCTCAGAATAATGTTTTTAAATGCATAAACCAAAACACATAGGAAGCCCAAGTATATATTATATATTAATTACAAAGGAAACCCAATTATATTGAAATATAGTTATCAAAATAGTACAGATACAGTATAGTAATAATGCTGCTTTTTTATTAACATATTCAGTAACAAATTCTAGCAGCAGATCTGATAGCTATAAGAATTTTGAATTAGTGACAAGCATAAATAATATTTTGAGATATCTGCAACAACTATAATATGATGTGAAAATATTTGAGATTTCCATTATTAACAGTCACCTAATATGACCTAATATAATACTTGATACTACCTTGCTTGTTAACTGCCTGCATTCAAGATTGAAGGAAATACTGAACTTCAGTCTGTGGTTAGTGAAAATAAAGGTGTGCATTTTCAAGTACAAGGACTGCTGCTTCTATCCCTGGATGACTCCTTTAGATCCCAGGTTAAGAACCTCTGTGAAAGGAATGCACAGTTTAGAAAGGGGAATTACATACATTGAAATAAGAATCGTACAGTATATGTAAAGTATTGTGAAAGCACCAAGTAGCTTCACAGGTTAGGAGTACCTCATTTGAGGCTTGCTGTGCATAGCACAGGTAGAGACAGGAAAAGGAAGAGAGGGACCTTCCCTTCCTTTCTCCCCACCCCCAAGTAAGAGAATAGGATGACTAAGGCAAAGCGTGGGAAACATGACTAGAAAAATAGGTTGGGATCCAGTCATAGCCTTTGAATACTATTATGAGGAGCATTTTTGTTCAGTAGTTATTTGCAAGATGTCTGAAAAGAAAGCAACAATATCAAAACTTTTTTTATTTTGTTTTTTCTTCTAGCAGCAGTGTGTAAGAGTTCCTTTGGTTTAGCAAGTATTTATTGAGCACCTGCTGTGTGCCAGGCCTTTTGATAGAGAGAAGTCACACTGGGCTCCTGATAATATAGTGTACTGGAACTGGAAAGCAAGGGAAAGTTAAGACAAGTTAAGTCTTGGGTGAAGGAGAAGTAAATAATTATTTAGGCAAAACCAGTTACACCTGGTCCTTGTGTGAAAGATAATGTGGCTGGACATTTGGGCAAAGAGATTTTGTAGACTAGGAGATGAGGTTAATGAAGTAAGTAGCAACCAGGTCGAGGAGGATCTTGCACACTAAGGAGTTCAGACTTTTATGCCAGTGTTTCCCAAAGTGTTTCTGTGAGAATACTGCTTAAGCAAGATGTTAATAGGTGTTATATGTAAAGGGCTTTTATGGCCAGATTAGCTTGGGAAATGCAGAGTTAATGCTTACATTCATAGACTTTGGTATCATGATATTTTATTCTGTCAAATACTATTTGAAAAACTTCTTAAGAAAATTGGTGCTCTTTTGGAACATGTGTTTTGTGTGTGTGTACTTTTAATGGATAGAAAAAAGAATGTATAGAGAACCTTAAGGTTTCAATTGATGTGATTCCAATGCCTAGTTTCTTTTAACAGGTTTTCTTACCTTTCCTCCAAAAAGGAATTTTACCCATTCCCCTGCCCAAAATCCAAGCAAAGTTAAGTGGGTTCCATGAACACAGTATTACCACTTGGAATATCTTACTATAGAGATATTGTACTTCAGAAGATACAATATTAATATTCTCATTTGTTTTCAACTTCTTCTTTTACAGTGGTCCCCAACCTTTTTGGCACCAGGGACCGGTTTCGTGGAAGACAGTTTTTCCACGGGTGGGGGCGGGGGGGAAGATGGTTCAGGCGGTGATGCAAGCGATGGGGAGCGACGGGGAGTGACGGGGAGCAGCAGGTGAAGCTTCGCTGGCTCACCCGCCGCTTGCCTCCTGCTGTGTGGCCCGGTTCCTAACACGCTGCAGACCAGTGTCGGTCCAGGGGTTGGGGACCCCTGTTTTACAGCGTTGTATTTTTTAATTAATGTGCATGAAACAGTTTTTGGTATTTTTTTTATTGGAGTGTAATCGCTTTGCCATGTTATGTTAGTTTCTCCTGTACAACAAAGTGAATCAGCTATATGTATACATATATCCCCTTCCTCTTGGACCTCCCTCCCATCCCCTCCCCCCATCCCCTCCCCCCATCCCACCCATCTAGGTCATCACTGAGCACCAAGCTGAGCTCCCTGTGCTATACTACAGGTTCCCGCTAGCTGTCTGTTCTACACATGGTAGTGTGTTTATGTCAAACATAATCTCCCAATTCATCCCACCCTCTCCTTCCCCACTGTGTCCACACGTCCATTCTCTACGTCTGCGTCTTTCTTCCTGCCCTGGAAATAGGTTCGTCTGTACTATTTTTCTAGATTTCACATATATGTGTTAATATACAATATTCGTTTTTCTCTTTCTGACTTACTTCACTTCGTATGACAGACTCTAGGTCCAGCCACATTTCTACAAATGATCCAATTTCAGTCCTTTTTATGGCTGAGTAATATTCCATTGTATTATATGTACCACATCTTTATCCATTCATCTGTTGATGGACATTTAGTTTTTGAGTTAAACACTTCTGTAGTAGTATTGTTTGTCATTAGTTTAGAAGCAAATCTTTGTGTAGATCTAAAGCACCACTATGAATGAAAGTTTGTTCCTAGAAGATCTTGAACTAGTCCAAAAGAATTGACTTGCTTATTAAATTATGCAAGCCACTTTGACCTAATGATACTGTGATAAAATACTCCATACCTATTGTCATCTTCCCGAAGAAGAATCAGAAGTAATTACATTGTGAACTGGTGAATTTTGTCAAACAAATTCCCAGTCTTGTTTTAGCAGGCTAGTTCCAGACCCATTTCTAACTGCTTGTGGGTCATCACCATTGGAATTTCCCCGAGGCTCAAAACTGGTCTCCATAAGTCTTTAGTCTAGCCAAATTCCTGCTTCCTCTATTCACTGTCTGTATCCATCCTTATCCCCTAAAACAGAAATTTAGAGGTTGTCTTTGAACATTTCTTGTCTCATCCTGTCATGTCAGTTTTACGTCCCATGTATATTTTGATCTGACCTCTTTCAGTCCTGACCATGTTAGTTTAGGGCCTCATTTTTTTGTCTTAACTATATGGCTGCTGTGCTGGCTCATTAGGGGTGTCCTTATCCTGTGTCTCTTCGTTCTGATTCATCTTCCACACTGTTGTATGAGTTCTGTTCCTAAAACCAAGTATATTATATATTCCCAAGCTTAAAAATCATAAGTGGCTCTTCACTCACAGGATAAAATTTAACCCTTTAGCCTAAAATAATGGTGTCAGGTTTTCCAGTCTTGTCACTTGCCACTTCAGTGTTTGCACTATATATAGTTCATCCTGTAAAGCTTCAGAGTCGGGCACCTCAGGTTCCCTGGTATCAACAAAGGCAAGTTTGTAACCTATCTGAACCTTCAGTTCCTTCCCTGAAATACAGGGGAGGAGAATTAATACTTAACCTTTTAGATTTATGAGGTTTAAATGAGATATTGTTTGTGGATAGTGCTATTACTGATCAGCACTAAATAAGTGATAGCTCTGCTGGTGGGAATGTAAAACGGTTCAAACACTTGGAAAACAGTTTGGCAGCTCCTCAAAATGTTTAGCACAGCGTTGGCATATGACCCAGCAATTCTACTCCTACATATAGACCCAAGAGAAATAAAGACAGGTCTGCACAAAAACTCATACATAGTTGTAGCAACATTATTCATAATAGCCAAAAAAAGAAACAATCCAGATGTTGCAAAATACAGTGTAGTCATAAAATGGAATATTATTCAGCAACTAAAAGGCATAAAATACTGTTATATTCCACAACATGGATGAACCCTGAAAACATCATGCTAAGTGAAAGAAGCCAATTACAAAAGACTTAGATGTTGTATGATTTCATTTATATGGAATGTCCAGAACAGGCAAATCCATAGAGTAAGTCGGGTTGCCAGCGCTGGAGGGAGGGAGAATGGGGAATAACTGCTAATGAGTATGGGGGTTCTTTTTGGGGTGATGAAAATGTTCTCAAGTTAGATAGTAGTGATGGTTGCACAATCTGTGAATATACTAAAAGCCACTGAATCATATACTTTAAAAAGGGTGAATTTTATGGTAAGTTATATCTCACTAAAACTGTCTTAAAAAGGAGGGGGTTAGCTTCTATTATACCTGTTTTCAGTTTCCTTGAAAGTCTCATAAGGACAAGGTCTGTGTCATCTTTATTTCCATCTAGCATACAATGCCCTTGTGTGTAGTAGACGCTTAACAGATACTGCAGCAAGAACAAGTCTTTATGAAGCAAGCTGTTAGAGCTTCAGTTGGGGGGGAAATTGGTGAAATCTGTGGAAATGTCCTCAGATTTAAATTATATTATCAAAGTTCATCTTCGCAGCTATTTAAGTTCTTGGGACTTTAGGAATTGGAGTTAACTAAGTTGTCTTGTTTTCCCTCCTAGGATACACACCTGCTAAAACTGCTTAAAACTTTAGAAGGACATGCTTACGGTGTTTCTTATATTGCATGGAGTCCAGATGACAACTATCTTGTTGCTTGTGGCCCTGATGACTGCTCTGAGCTTTGGCTTTGGAATGTACAAGTGAGCAGATTTCATCCTTGGTTTAGTCTTTAAAGTATAGTCA
The DNA here is from genome assembly GCF_963455315.2 of Globicephala melas. Classification (NCBI taxonomy): domain Eukaryota; kingdom Metazoa; phylum Chordata; class Mammalia; order Artiodactyla; family Delphinidae; genus Globicephala; species Globicephala melas. The sequence goes on along the minus strand of NC_083314.1, from coordinate 21,690,421 downwards.
TACTGCATGTATTCATTATAACTTTATTCATGATCTGTAGACCAGCATCATTCAACCTAAATTACCATGAATGTATCTCTTGTAAAAGATAATTCGTCAAATGGAACCCAGGTGTCCAGATTTATACTAAATTTAAATATTATGCTGAGCATAGTAGCATTTTTGAAAGAATGATCAGCAGGTATTTTTAGGGATGTTGTACTTCGTAGTGTATAATTTGTACTATTTACTGTAGTACTTTGTACCTCAAAAAAGACTTTACAGTTGTTTTACAGTTGCACAGTGGTACACGAAACTTACCTTTCAAGTGTGAAAATATCGACATTATACCAAATTTTCCATTCTGATGGCAATTGCACCATCTCCTTGCCTATATTTAATGTTCCAATCTCGTTTAGTAAATTTAAATTATGTTTTCAGTACTTATTATTAAGGGTTTTATTACGGTTTCTAAATGAAAACTTGAACACTTTATCTAGGGTCCCATCCCATTAGAAAAACTCAGCACTGAGTTCACTCCATTATCTACAGACTCTATTTGGAAACCTTGTAGTTATCATTTAAAATTATTTTTGGGCTTCCCTGGTGACGCAGTGGTTGAGAGTCCGCCTGCCGATGTGAGGGACACGGGTTCGTGCCCCGGTATGGGAAGATCCCACATGCTGGAGCGGCTGGGCCCATGAGCCATGGCCGCTGAGCCTGCACATACGGAGCCTGTGCTCCGCAACGGGAGAGGCTACAACAGTGAGAGGCCCGTGTACCGCAAAAAAAAAAAAAAATATATATATATATATATATGCACATAATTATTTTTTAAACTTCTATAAGGTGACTGGTTAGGTGATTTTGCGGGAGGGGGTGGTTGTTTTGGGTTTTTTTTTTTTTTTAATAATGTTTCTTTTCTTTTTTTTGTTTTTTTTTGCCGTGCTGCGCGGCATGTGGGATCTTAGTTCCCCGACCAGGGATCGAACCCCTGTCCCCTGCAGTGGAAGCACTGAATCTTAACCACTGGACCACCAGGGAAGTCCCGTTCTTTGGTTTTTTAACCTCTAGGCAGGTGAATAGTTCAGGCTGTGGGTTTGAGTGTAGAAGTGTAAGTTGAAAGGATGTGGTTTTGAGTTTGAGGACCTATAAGTAAGTTGATTTTTACCAAGAGAGTGAAGCTAGAGCTCCATAGAAATGACTCATACAATAAGATGGTATAGAGGACAGATGAATACTAAGATGTACCTGAAGATGATGTGCCATAAATCTAATTCTACAGTAAGATTTCTGTTTCAACCCAGCTTTTTATTAAGAAAATTTCCAAACACTGAGAAAGGTTGAAAGATGAGTACAGTGATGACAGTGATGACCTGTATTCCGGCCACCCTGGATTCAACAGATGTTACTAACATTTTGTCACATATGTGTGTACATACCTACATGCATGCATACAAATGTACGTGCTTTTATATATATATATATATATATATATATATATATCTCCATACCCAAAACATCTGGAAGTAAATTAAGATGATATTTTACTCCTTAATACTTAAGCACGTATCTCCTAAAAAATAACATTCTCCTACATAATCAAATGCCATTATCTTATCTAAGAACATTAACTTTAATTCTCTCATGTCTAATATTCATTTCATAATTAAAAAATCCTCAGTTGTCCCCAAAATGTCTTTATGCCATTTTTATCAAACCGGTGTTGAATCAGTGTTGTATTTCTGATTGGGCTCGGGGGGTGGCAAAGCACAGAATAGATTGGATGGCTTCTCAATGAAACAGGCTTGAACTGAATCTGACCTAAAAGACAATTTTTTTTTCCATTAAAGTTGTTTTTCCCCCCTCAAAGGGAGGAGAGGTACATAGTCATAATCCTATAATAGAGACTCAATTTATAGTGCCTGTGTAGTCTTCCTTTGAGTCAATTTTGAATTTCTGGACAGTTCAGCTATGTTCTAGCTTAACTGTTTTACTGTGCATTACGTTACATAGACTTGTTCTAAAAGAGTGGTTCTTTTAAGTCAGTTTTCAAATTGCTCCTTTGTGTTTTTAGGTAGATTCCTAATTACAGGTTTCCCATGCTACTTGAAAAGTAGAGTATTCCTGTGGAATGTTTCATAAGCTGAAATGGCTTAAAGCAGCGGTCCCCAACCTTTTTGGCACCAGGGACCGATTTCGTGGAAGACAGTTTTTCCACGGACAGGGTGGGGGGGGGGTGTGGCGGGTAGGGGAAGGGGATGGTTCAGGCGCTAACGCTAGCGATGGGGAGCGGCAGATGAAGCTTCCCTCGCTCGCCCGCCGCTCACCTCCTGCTGTGCGACCCAGTTCCTAACAGGCCAGGGACCGGTACTTGTGCGCAGCCCGGGGGTTGGGGACCCCTGGCGTAAAGTGAAGAAGCAGTTACCTTAGGACACATCTTACTAATGGATGCACAAAAGAAATCAAGATAAAGCACAGATGCTCACATAGTTCAAAGCCATGGCAGCTTGATGCTGAGATGCTGAGCACAGTTCCTGGGAAGGAGCTTAGCGATGCCACTCTCACTCTTCAGGGTGTGTGCTGCCTCTGTGACAATTCATTGCAAAACACTGAACACTACTTTCCCTTTTCACGGACTTTTTTTGTAAAAGCAAAAATCCTCTTCAGATGTCTATTGGTTAGCAAAAACAGGTACTAATGTAGGTCTTTGTGAAAGCCACTTGGCTGAAAGTGAACTATTGAAAAGCAGGGGATACCTGTAATGGCCTCATACACTCATGGTCCTGAGCATAACAGAGAAAAAGACCATTTCTGCCTTCAGAACTTAGTGTATTAACACATTTGTGAATAGAAAATGCTGAGGATTTAGCTGTTTCATGTGTATTCGTGTTTCTAAACTTTTATTTTTTACCTGTTTATATCGAGCAACCCAAAAAAACAGTGACTTGAGAGCAATAAACAATATGGGAGAAGGATTTAAGATTGCCGAATTTTTTTTTTCTTTTTCAGTGTAAGGAAGACATTCTGGTTTTTGTGCCCTCTTTGCTTTTATTACTTGGCCCCATTTCCTGATCATGCACTTTTTTTTTTTTTTTTTTTTACTTTTGATTACCCATTTCTCACAGGAAAATTATGCCCATGTACTTTTTATTATACCAAGGGCAGCTATTATCTCTCAGATCCTGTTTCTAATCCATCAACAAAATGGAATCAAGACTAAATTAAATGGTATGCGTCTACCTTCTAAGTTGGATAACTTAGAAAAAATAACAGGAGGATATCTGAGGGTTGTAATCAACTAAATAGTCTTGATTAGTTGGGAATGCTTTAAAATGACTGTGCTAAACAGTACAAAAGTTCTTCATTCTTTTCTGTTACTTTTAATTGAAATAAAGTTATATATCAGAAAAATAATTTTTGTTTTTCTCTCCCCATTTTTCCTACTACATTTTGAGCATCTTGAATATGAAGTTTAACATAATTTAGATTGCCTACAGTCTTGGCCTAGTTTAAGGGCATAGTTTTTCTGCCTATTAATCATGTTCTTAAGGAGTTGCTAATTGCATGAACTGTAATTTTAGAATAAAATTTATAAAGAACTATGAACTAAGGAGAAGTGGAAACTCAGAAGGAATAGGTATGTAGTACTGGGCATTTCATTATCTTACTTGGGAAAAATTACATGTTTTAATTTATGAATGTAATTGATTTAAGACAAGAGTTCTATTGGAGTTTATCTCATCTCTTCTTTGGATCACATATGCCAGGCTTTGTTTGACTCCTGAGTTTTCCTTCAAGTCCTTAATTTCTCTTCTGAGTGCTATAGTCTCTTTCTATGAGGGCAATTTAAACAGTTTATTTCTCTAATTAGAAGTATTAAACTAACCAGATATCCCAGTTACTATCTTTTTTTTTTCTTTGTACATTTCCTTTAGAAGAGTATCTTGAAGATCTCATCCACAGTTTTATTTCTTTGTAGACGGGAGAGCTAAGGACAAAAATGAGCCAGTCTCATGAAGACAGTTTAACAAGTGTGGCTTGGAATCCAGATGGGAAACGCTTTGTGACTGGAGGTCAGCGTGGGCAGTTCTATCAGTGTGTGAGTATTTAGTGCCCTCTTTCAAATGTTTGCTTATTTAAAAGCAAACTTAGTTTTGTAAAAATAAAGAATTCATTTGACTTGATATCTTTTATAAAATATACTATATGAAGACCTACTTTGCCATCTTTCTAGAAAAGCACTGTCCAATAGAACTTTCTGTGGATTTTTTTTTTAAACCATTTCAAGTGCTTATACAAAATATAGGCTTTGAATTTAGTAAAACATTAAAAAAAATTGTCCTACTAAACATTTTGTTCTTATAAATAAGTTCCTAATGTATAGGGACAAAAAGGTTTAGTATTTAATTTCTTTGGGTTTTTTTAGCCCTTTGGAATTTTTTGTATCCAAAAAAAAAAGCTGAATTTCATGAGGAGACTGTCTTTAAATATTTGAGGAATAAAAGTGATGATGAGTGTTACCAGAAAACTTTGCGGTCTTGATTGGAGGTATCTTCTAATCATTACCTGCCCTGTTAATCTTGGAGTGTTGGGATAATAAAAATTAATAGGTAAAAAGTCTTATGACAAGGTAGATTGTGATACAAATCCCGTGTCATCACTCTGTATCTAGATTCCACATCTCATATCACTACCTAGCGTGGTTCTAGTAGGCCCGTCTAGATTTTTAAAACTAAAATAAGATAATAAATCCCATCAAATCATTCAATGTAGGTCATTTATCATAAAGACTTTTATGTAGCCACTACAAATTATCAATTTCACTAAGCTGGCTGCTAGACTCGTGGAACCTAGTGTCATATTCTCTCAGCATGGTTGTAAGCCATTTCTTTCTTTTTTTGTTTGTTTTTTTTCCAGTTGTCCCAACACTCTTTATTGATATACCCATGATTTTCCAATTCTTTTTTTTTTTAATTTATTTATTTATTTTATTTTTGGCTGTGTTGTGTCTTCGTTTCTGTGCGAGGGCTTTCTCTAGTTGCGGCAAGTGGGGGCCACTTCATCGCGGTGCGCGGGCCTCTCGCTGTCACGGCCTCTCTTGTCGCAGAGAACAGGCTCCAGATGCACAGGCTCAGTAGTTGTGGCTCACGGGCCTAGTTGCTCCACGGCATGTAGGATCTTCCCAGACCAGGGCTCGAACCCGTGTCCCCTGCATAGGCAGGCAGATTCTCAACCACTGCGCCACTAGGGAAGCCCCTAATTCTTTTAAAAAGTTATTTCAAGTGGTCAATACCATTGTTATATACTAATTTAGCATTTTATTTCTGGACTTTCTCTCCATGGGCTAATACTTTACTGCATTGATTGATTGATCTAATTGACATATAACATTATATTAGTTTCAAGTGTACAACATAATGATTCAGTATTTGTATGTATTACAAAATGATTACCACAATAAGTCTAGTTAACATTCATCACCATACATAGTTACAAGAATTTTTTTTTGTTATGATGAGGATTTTTAAGATTTACTTTTAGCAACTTTCACATATGCAATACAGTATTATTAACTATAGTCACCATGCTGTACATTTTAGCATGTAAGCCATTAGTTCTTAATTCCCTGTGTTCAAGACGCATATATGTTTCTGCTGACTTTGCCATCCCATACATTGTTTAAACCTTCATGATACAGGACTTTGGTAGTTCCCTAATCTGTAAAATGGGAATGGGAATGCCTCTCAGAGCTCTGAATGTTCAATAAGATAATGATCCTAAGAGCTTTGCTCAGCACGTTACAGACTTGGTGACTTTTTAAAAAATGTCATAACAGATTCCTAAGTTCTATAAAGTTATAATTAATGTTTTAGTAATTGTTTTCCATATCATAACTTGTGAATATTACAGGACAAGTCCCAGTATAGTGAATTTTAAAGGAATGTTTGAATTCTTTTCCAAAAGTTGTGAGACCTTAAAACTTAAGGATTCTTTCTTTCTTTGTATTTATTGTACTTATCTGTGCATGGTAGGTTATTGAAGGGAAGATAGATTTACTAAGATTCTCCCCCTCCCCCTTAGGTATTGTAATGAAATTTGACCTATATTCAAATTCTGATGATTAAAAACACTTATGGAACAATTAGGTTGAGATCAGTCTCAGGAAAAGACAAACATTACAAAAAGATATGCTAAGAGATTCTTTTGTTTTTGTTTGCTTTCTGAGTGCTGTTAAATAATGGAGTTAATAGTAATTTTCTCCTCAGGATTTAGACGGTAATCTTCTTGACTCCTGGGAAGGGGTGAGAGTGCAATGCCTTTGGTGCTTGAGTGACGGGAAGACTGTTTTGGCATCAGATACACACCAGCGAATTCGGGGATATAACTTCGAGGACCTTACAGATAGGAACATGTAACTATATTTTGTATCCATTAAACAACAGTTATCTGATTTATGTTAAAATAAAAGTGTAGTGGAACTTACTTCTTCAGAAAAAGTTTTTATTATGGTTTTGGTTTTGGTTTGATTGGTAATTTGGGTGGATAGTCAGGTGGTGCTTAGTAATTATTAACTCAGAATCTTTTTATTGATTGAAATATAGTATATAATAGCGAATACAGACAAAATTTGTGATACTTAAGCTAGAACATTTTGTATTTTGATAATTTGAATGTGTTGATTCTTAGTATGTTTCTTTTGACAAATTATTTTTTGGTTACAGAGTACAAGAAGATCATCCCATTATGTCTTTTACTATTTCAAAGAACGGCCGATTAGCTTTGTTAAATGTAGCAACTCAGGTGAGTTTATTAGCATAATTCTCAGAAAAATTTAGCTTAGTTAAAGTTTATTGTGATTTTTAGTATATATAAACAAGTATTTCTGTGAATTCTTAAATTTCAAATGTGTTTGATCCTTAAGTTTGTAGAGTCAACTCGAAATTTTTCAGTTGGCATTTCGCATAAATAGAAAATGAAAATGTTCATCAGGCAAAGGGATAGTCACAGGTAACTTTTTAAAATTGTTTTGAGTTGAGTTAGAATAAATACCTGAATTCTCTTTTGCTTACAGGGAGTTCATTTATGGGACTTGCAAGACAGAGTTTTAGTAAGAAAGTATCAAGGTGTTACACAAGGGTTTTATACAATTCATTCATGTTTTGGAGGCCATAATGAAGACTTCATCGCTAGTGGCAGTGAAGGTAAATTGTGTCTCTGTTGGTTCACATATATTGATGGACTGAAAGTTCTATAATTCTCTCAACTTGTGAACATAGTCATGTCTCCAAACAAATTCAAGATGTTAAATCAAAAATTGTATGAGCTGTTTATCCAGTGCACTGTTAATTTCCTTTTCTTGGAATGATTTGAGTCCTCCTATTGTCACAAATTAATAGTGCCTATTTTGGCTTATGTGGAGGTGTGTTTAGTGCATGTGGGAAATCAAGATTTAGTTAAATCTTTATTCTCTCGTATGTTGACTTTTTTTTAATAGATTTATTTTATTTATTTATTTTTTGGCGTTGGGTCTTTGTTGCTGCGCACGGGCTTTCTGTAGTTGCAGCTAGTGGGGACTCCTCTTCATTGCGGGGTGTGGGCTTCTCGTTGTGTTGGCTTCTCTTGTTGAGGAGCATGGGCTCTAGGCGTGTGGGCTCAGTAGTTGTGGCGCATGGGCTTAGTTGCTCCGTGGCATGTGGGATCTTACCGGACCAGGGCTCGAACCCGTGTCCCCTGCATTGGCAGGTGGATTCTTTTTTTTTTTTTTTTTTTGCGGTACGCGGGCCTCTCACTGTTGTGGCCTCTCCCGTTGAGGAGCACAGGCTCCGGACGCGCAGGCTCAGCGGCCATGGCTCACGGGCCCTGCCGCTTCGCGGCATGTGGGATCCTCCCTGACCAGGGCACGAACCCGCGTCCCCTACATTGGCAGGCGGACTCTCAACCGCTGCGCCACCAGGGAAGCCCGGCAGGCGGATTCTTAACCACTGCGCCACCAGGGAAGCCCCACTATTTTTTCATGAGACTGATGGTTTTCAGATGTTAGTAGGTAGTATCTTAAAAATCAAGGTTAATTGTTTTACCTGATCTTGGACAAAATTGACTATAGTTAGATCTTCAGTGTTTCTTTAGTGACCAAAGAAAATAATTTAGGATTCTTATGGTCTCAGAGAAGCTGAAATTACAGAATTGTGTCTACTACCTTTTTGAATAAACTTCTCTGGTTTAATAACATCGGTATTTCAGGCAGGCATGTGCCTAAACTAGTCAGTCTGATTTAAAATAGAAATTGTTTAAAATATGCAAGCACAAGTAAGTGAGGCAGTATTAAAAGTTGGTGTACGTTTTAAGGTGATGAAACATAAATAATGGCAAATTATTGAAAATTTTCATTCAACACATTTTCTTGAGTACCCACTGTACTGTTCTAGTACTGTAGCAGCAAATTATTTAAGTCATTTTTTTAAAAACTGAATCTCGTTTTCCAAGGTAGACCAAGGAACTGGATTATGTTGGTAAACACCTGGTAATGTTCAATTACTGTGTAAGATGTTTCTGTTACCCATTTCTTGACAAAAAACTGATCTCAGTAGCTAAGAGGATCACAAAATGACACATGAGTTTTTCCTTTGTGTATAAGATATTTAAGGATTAAGACAAAGAGACATTTAGGGATTTAGATTTTAACATGAAGCATGTGAATTTATCTATTCTTTTTTTTCCCCCCAAAAAAATCAGTCAGATAAGATTGAGAAAAGAGAAGAGTGGTTTACTAGGTAACAATTGGGAGTTCACTTCTTTCCCATCAAAAAATCTTTTTTTATCTGTTAGTTTAATCATGTTATTTTTTTCTAGGTTCTCTATTGGCTTCTAATTTGATATGATCTAAACATATTAATAAGCCTTTTACCTGCTTTTTAGCTCTTCCTACTCAAAGATCTCTTTCCCCTTGCTCTATTTAATCCTGCTCCTGGGGGGTTTTTTTGCCTCTTAATTATGCCTCACAATCCCCTATAGCTCTTTCTAAAAATAATATGTAGCCAAAAGTGCTTTAAAAATATGTGTTGCTACCATTATCCCTAGTGATGCCAATCTTTTTTTTTTTTTGCGGTACGCGGGCCTCTCCCGTTGCGGAGCACAGGCTCCGGACGCGTAGGTTCAGCGGCCATGGCTCACAGGCCCAGCCGCTCCGCGGCATGTGGGATCTTCCCAGACCGGGGCACGATCCCACGTCCCCTGCATCGGCAGGCGGACTCTCAACCACTGCGCCACCAGGGAAGCCCCAATCTTTTTTTTTTTTTTTTAAGACCAAACTAACTTTAGAATTAAGCCTGATGAATAATGTAATTAAGCCACACATTATATTCTGCTTAGGGATAAAATGAAACATAACTATGATGGAAAGAGATTAGCATTCTCATGATTCAGGTGGTTTAGAATGGTTCTAAAAGTGTTTTCAACACCAAGTGGATATAGCAACTATATTATCTCCCAAGATGACCACAGTAATCCATTTGTCATTTATTGTCAGAAATATATTCCAAGAACCTTCCAAATCCCCAAATATATGAATGTCAGTATAAAATAGAGCAATTAGGAAACCTTTCCCCCTAAAAGTTATGCCATTACTCCAGCCTTTTCATTGTGCTGGAAATATATAGAAAAACTTATGTTTTACCTCTGCATAGGCACTGGATTCCCTAAACTGGTACAGTAAGCAGAGCTTGATCATAAAGCCTGTCATTCTGACCTTGACTACATCAAATCTTAATTTTTGCTGACTGTTCAGCAAATATCCTCCACGGGTATGTGTTCGCAAATCCAAATGTAGGCAGATTTCAGTTGCATTCACACTTTTCAAGCCTGTAATCTTTCTTTGTGGACTTGCTCTGTCCAAGGGGAAACATAGCTAGTCTGGGCTTTTTTTTTTTTTTCCTTTTGCTAATTTTATTTTATTGAAAAAAAATTATTTTCAGAAATGATTGAAGAATAAGTACCCTCTAGGAAAGATAAATTCAGTACTTCAGTGAGTGCCTTTTAGCTTTTGCTTCACATACTCAAAAAAATGTTCAGAAACAGTTCCAACTTTTTATCTTTGTAAGTTGAAACCAGGGCATGGTTTTTTTTTTAACCACAAGTTTATTACCTTTTCACCACTCTGAAGTTTCCTCAGTTGGCAGCACATCCACTGAAAGTTCCCACATTGATCTCATAGTTGATTGACAGATCTTCAGATAGGACACTTTTCTGATTTACCCTGGGATTCTGCCTTCTGCTGAAAAGCCATCACTTCTATTTCGTTAACTCTTTGTGGTAGTACATGGTGTTTACTACGTGCTAGACTCTGTTCAAAACACTTTTTCATGTACAGACTTACTTTATCCTCATAACATGATGAGGTAAGTACAGATCCCCGTTTACAGAGGAGTTGCAAAGAGTGGGTAATGTGCCCAAAGTTACACGGCTGGTCCGTGATACAGGGAGCGTGTGGACTGGGTAGTCTGACTCTACAGCCCGTACTGTGAACTTCTACTCTGTACTAGTCCGTTGTTTTGTTTTGCTTTGTTTGTTTTTGAAGATTATTTTATCACAAAGTTGTCAGGGTTTTTGTTTTTTATGGTCACTTCATGAGATTACAAATAGACTACTACGAAGTCATATTATTATGCTGTCTAGCCTCACAAGTAAACTCTTGAGCAGGGCCTCCTGGATTTCAACCCCAGTTTCACCATTTACTGGCTGTTAACCATGAGCAGATTGCTTCTTCAGTCGCCATCCATAAAAGGGATAAGCATAGTGCCCACCTCATGATGATGGTGAAGATTAAATAATACACTTAAGGGCTTCCCTGGTGGCGCAGTGGTTGAGAGTCCGCCTGCCGATGCAGGGGACACAGGTTCGTGCCCCGGTCCAGGAAGATTCCACATGCCGTGGAGCAGCTGGGCCCGTGAGCCATGGCCACTGAGCCTGTGCGTCCAGAGCCTGCGCTCCGCAACGGGAGAGGCCACAACAGTAAGAGGCCCGCGTACCACAAAAAATAATAATAATTAAAAAATAATAATAATAATATACTTAGTACATTATAAGCACTCAGTATTTAGCTATCGTAATTGCTATATTTGAATTTGGATACATTGCTTTTCTATCACCTCTCATTTCCATAGAATCTGTCTCTATCCTAGATTTGTTTATATTCAAAGATCTTGACTGTGATTATATATTATGTATTACAGGATATTACAGATAGATTTTGTGGTGACTTGCAAGCTAGTCAGTCATCAGTAACAGGGAAAAAAATGTGTATTTTATTAAAATGGCTTTTTTCAAAAGGTAGTTTGTTAAATTATTCACATTGTTTTTGTTGTCCTTTCAAGTTCTAATAAGTTATACGTTCTGTGTGTAATGAGCAGTAAATTTAAAATCAGTTGGTTTTGTTAATATGTAACAACTCCTTGACTTTTCTCTGAATTACTGTTTATTCAGATCACAAGGTTTACATCTGGCACAAACGTAGTGAACTGCCAATCGCGGAGCTGACAGGGCACACACGCACCGTAAACTGTGTGAGCTGGAACCCACAGATCCCATCTATGATGGCCAGCGCCTCAGATGACGGCACCGTTAGAATATGGGGACCAGCGCCTTTTATAGACCACCAGAATATTGAAGGTAACTATCATACAGTATCCCTGTGTTTTCTCCAGATGAAACGTTGCCCTGCTTATCATAAAGTTGTAGCATTTTTAAGCGGTACTTTATTAAAAGTGTAGGATACAATCAATTTTTTTCCCTCATTTAGAGATTGTACACTATATCTCACTCCGCAGAAGTTTAATTAATCTAAGACACAGCAGTATTTTGTTTGTTTGTTTTATCGGTGACACTGGGGAGAATAAGCTGCAATGTGCCACCTCATTTACATCCAGTTAGTATTGCCACTTTCAAAATTTTATTGAAAATCTTGCTTCATCAAGCAAGAAGTATTTTATACTTTCATACCCATGAAAACTAGCTAGTATATGAAATTTGAACTATATGAAATTTGAACAACTTTAGAATGATCTTGATTATGGTTTTACCCTTAAAAATAAATATCTGTTAATACCAATAGAGAAAAAGACGGGAACTAAAATTTATCATGTACCTATGTGCCAGGCAGCCTGCTAGGCCCTTTATATACACTGTCTTGCGTAATATCTTCATAGCCCTGTAAGAGAAGTAAAAGTGTTTTTATCCTCATTTCTGTGGATGTAAAAACTGAAGCATGGGAAGACTAGTTAACTTGTTGAGAGCTGCCAGGTCTTCAAATCTAGGTCTGAAAGGTTTTTTCCACTACTTCCAGATACTTGAAGAAAGCCCAAAGCCAAAAAGCTTAACAGTTAAGGACATAGCTTAATTGAGCAAGATATTGGTACTAGAGAGAGGAGATAACGAGAGCAAAAATATTTAGTTTGCTTAGAAAGAAGTAATTTACCTAGAAACAGAAACAGATTTTTTTGTTCAGTTAAGTTATTCTTAGAGGAGGAGGGTTGTCAGGGTAGCATGTGTGGTTTAAAAGCGTATTTTCTGTGCTTTTGTCTTTGTGGTTCAAACTGTAAAAGACTTGACCAGATCTCACTGGTCGGTGAGGATGTACAGCCAAAGATGAGAGTAAAAAGCACGAAGAGCACACAGGTCAAAAAGCTTGAGAATTACTGTTCAGTTATTCAGAACCTTCAAGGACCTTTTTGTATCTGTACATCACTACATGACATTCTAACATTCCTCTGAAATCAGCTAAAACTAAAAATCTTGTTGATCTCCGATTGTTCGTTGTTGTCCTTTTTTAGGTTTCAAGCCCCACTCTCTTAGATGTTTTAGAGATCTATAACTGAGATTATATGTGCTTTTCTAATTTTATTAGTCATTTTGGAAGTTATTTCTTCAAATAAACATTTGATTTGAAGAAGTAGGAAAACATTAGGTATATAGTAACAGATTTACCTTGTAAGTGGATTTATTTTAGACATACCTTTAAGGGTGTGTTTATGCTTCTACTGTGAAACAAAAGTTACACTGCTATTTGGTAACTTAGCTATTGTGGATACTCATTATTGTGGGTGAGCCAAACTTGGCCCAGTTGTAAGCACTGGTTCTAATTCAGCAATTTTCAGTTGTGCTTTGCAACATAGGTATAGCCCTAAAATTTCATTTATACCTAAAATAGGAAAACAGCTTCTGTATAACTAGAAATTTGGGTAATGCCTTTTATGCAGGCATCTTCTGGGTTCTTTTTCCCACACTTGAAAACTTGTTTTTCTAATTAATACCTGTTTGGAATAGACGTTTTGGAAAAATATAGATGAGAAGCTAAGGAAATGACATTCAAAAATCATGATATCCTAAGATACTATAAGTCATTGAAGTAAAAATATTTCACTTAACTCAATTTCAAAAAAGAGAATTGCTGACCTTTTATTATAACAGTAAAGTTCCAAACTGCATTTTTTTTTTTGAGGACTATAGATAGAATAGGATCAAGTACTAATAGAATAGTACTAAATAGAATAGGATCAAGTACTAATGCATGCTACAGCATGGATGAACTTTGAAAACAATATGCTAAGTGAAAGGAGCCAGACACAAAAGAGCACCTACGGTGGTTCCATTTACGTGAAATGGTCCGGAAGAGGCTAATCCATAGAGAAAGTAGACTAGTCGTTGCTTAGGATGGGAGGGTGAGGGTTCGCTTACGACTGCTAATGGTGATGAAAATATTCTAAAATTGATTGTCATGATGGTTGTACAATCCTGTGAATATACTAACACCTATTGAATTGTCCACTTTAAATGGGTGCATTGTAGAGTGTGTGAATTTATATCGGTAGAGCTGTTGACACATTACCCTTCCCACACACACACAGAAGTGTAGGGTGATATTGCAGAATTTCAAACTGAGCCACTGAAAGGAGAATTAAATACATAGTTATGATGCACAGTTTATCTTGGACTGCCAGATCTTCTTTATTCTCTTCTATTGTAAACTACCATGAAGATTTTTCTATTCTGCATAAGTATTTCAAGGTTCATTTTTAAAGTATGAGATTCCAATATGATTATTCTCTTGGGTTCTCCAATTTTCAAAATAATCCTGAGTTTAGACTGTAATATATAGCCTAAGATGTGACGTGGACACAGTTCTAACGATAATGATGAAAGTATCAAGAATTTGCCTCGATGTGATTGTTTTCTAATGTTACGATATTTTGTAATGGCATGATGCTGATTTTAAAACTTTCTAACTGGTAACTTTTTTCTCCCCCTCCCCTCTTCTTCCTCTTTTCCCCCAATACACATTTCATCTTGTCTTCATTCAGAGGAATGCAGTAGCATGGATAGTTGATGGCGAATCTGGAGCAGACGACTTCTGTTTAACTTAAAATTAGTCGTATTTTAATGGCTTGGGATTTGGTGCAAACAAACATGATTGATAGCTGGACAGACATGCTCGTCATGAAAAAAGAACCATTTCTGAAGCCCGACTGGGGCCAAACATTTACACCTTGCTTCATAGTAACCAGTTGAGATGAAGCACGTCGTTAGAACGTTGTTGGACACCATGTTGAATTATCCCCCCATCGGTTGTGAAGAACTGTGCTACATTCAGGCTTACCCATTGAACTCAGTATATATAATTTTTTCCCTCCTGCCTTTTGTCGGGCAGGATCCATTCTTGTTGCTCTTCTGTGTAATGAAGTTTAAATGCTTGTTTGGAAAACTTTATTTAACAGTTTAGAAGGCTTGATAGAAAGAGTGCATTAGTCTGAAGAGTATACATTGGATAGGAAAGAATTTCCTTCTTTTGTTTCTCCAAATCTTTCCGCCTTATTTAGCTTGAGATCTTTGCAGCTTGGTTCATGGATTCTAGCCTTGCCCGTTGCGCAGTATATACTGATCCAGATGATAAACCAGTGAACTATGTCAAAAGCACTCTCAATATTACATTTGACAAAAAGTTTTGTACTTTTCACATGGCTTGTTGCCCCGTAAAAGGGTTAACAGCACAATTTTTTAAAAATAAATTAAGAAGTATTTATAGGATTAAAGTGACTTCATTTGTATACATTTGGAATCTAAACCAGCTTAAAAAGAGTTTCCTCTATGACTTAGATATGCAGTATAAACTGATGCTCTTCTGGAATACCACATGAGACATGGTCAGAAACAGTGCTTGGAAGGACATCACACAGGAAGTTCAGAGTAGCGCTTTGAAGATTTTCCCCCTTTTGTTTTATTCCTGAAGGAACATCAGTACCTGATCGTCAAGAAATTCAAGATTCATAACGAGAATTTTAAATTTATACCAACATGAGAGATCAGTAGTCAGTCCAGGTTTTCAACAAAGCTTGTTCCAAGTTGTTCTCAACTTGGGGAATCATTTTGGTGTGATCTAGCAAGAGAGTAGAAGTCAGCAGATATAACCACTTTGGAAATTCACAGTATAACTGAGCTTGTTAGAAGAATTCAGCAGGTTACAGACATACTTAAACTGGGTTTAAAACCTAGGAGTCATTTCTCTAATTGCCCTTAATATTTTGACATATAGGGATACGTAAATTTAAAGAATATTTCTTCTCAGATTTTCAGATATTGCCATACTGAACCTCATTCTAAACTGGTGCTGTGGATAGTCTCCCTCTCCCCTCCCCTTTTAGTTTAAGGAAGGGTTTCCTTCATGGAAAAGCACTTTTAATTTTGAGAATTTCACGTTTAAAATAAGCCAAAAGCCTGATGTTCACGTTGTGCTTTTAAACCCCGTAACAGCTGAGTACAACATACTTAGTCTCCTTGGAAATTCCCTCCCCTCTTTAGTAGAGGATATAAATATGGTGACCATAGCTGTTACGTTGGGAAGAGGAGTGGGAATACCCCCAAAATAAGATTCTGGTGAAGAAAAAGTCTTACACTGTTCCCTTTCGGCCCAGCCAAGTCTACAATATATTATTACCATGAGTAGACTCCTTCAGGATCCACAAAGAAGAGAAAGGCTTGGATGTTAGGAGTTCTTCCATCGGGGGATGGGTGGGTAGGGGAAGGTAGCAGGGAGAAATGGGTAAAGTCAGGGAAGGGGAGAAGAAAGAAAAACACAATTGGCCTTAAAATAGCTCGGATTCTCCCAGAAAATGATAGATCGTGGTCAGCAGATTATTTTATCAAATTGGTAATGTAAAAGATTTCTTTAAGCTCCATTTTGCAGAGACCACCACTTAGAGAATCAAGAATTCCTGTTTTGATACTTCTAAGTTAAAATAACTATGTTACAGTTTATCTGGTACTTCATTTTTCGTAACTAAAATTACTTTTTACTTTAAGCTTGAATAAAATCTTCATTGGTAACTGTATATAATTAAGTGGCAACTTCTCTTTACCTCAGTACAGTTAAATCCATTCATATTTTAAGTGATTCATGTATACCCTGAAGCCATTAATACACCCCAATCTCTATGGTAACATCACTAACAAAATGTGGGCATAGAAACTCCACAGCTGTTTACAAATTTGGTTACAGTGTGCTATGGTACATGTGTAACATTCACGGAGATTTGTGCCCATTCAGGGGCAATTTGGCGCTCAAGTCTACTATACTTCACCCAGCCACCCCTAGATCTGAGTTTTCAGAGTGCTTCTGAAGTACAGTTAAAAACACTTTAAAAAAGTGGAGTAAAAGAGAGGCACATTTTACAAGAACATAACTCCATTAAAACGGAGTAACAACTATGCAAAGGTTTCTATAGCAGCTAGGTGAGTTTGTGTTCCGAGTCTGTCTTAACTGGCAGCTTCCTATATATACTGGTACTTTACTGTGCCAATTTGCTGTAAACGTCTACTTCATGCATGTGCCATGCAGCGACTGTGCTAGAAAGGTAAAATAAATGAAGATACCTAGGATTTTATGGTACAAAGAACCTGATAGCAGGATGGTCTAACTCATAGCTCTTAACTGAAAACTTCTGACAGTGCTGTAGTCTCTATATAGGCTTGAGGTGAGAATATACAGAGTGAGAATACTACCAAGCCAGCTGCAAGATACTAACAAATGTATAAACTGAAAAGTACCAATACTTTTTGCACATAGATCAAAATAGAGTGGAGAATTTTGGCTCCAAAAATCAGGTTAGTAGGCTCATTTCCATGTGCTTAAAAATGTTTTTTTGTTGTTACTATTCATTGATTAAGGGCTAGAGCACGTATGAAATTAAATGTCTTTTTCCTCCAAATAACTGGTTATTAGTAGTACAGTGTTGGATTTGGGGATTCTTAAGACTGGTGTGTGGGTGGTGAATTAGAGTTGGGGAATTAGCTGGGAGGGATGACAAAGTTTCAGTTTGGGTTTTTGTATGTTATTAGTGTTCATTCTAGCTAGCTACATTTCTTTTGCTCTTATTGGCCAGGTAAATGTTATATTTAACCAGGTAAGTAGTTTAAACAGGAAATTTTTTTTGCAAATGCCCCTACACATTGGCCCATTTCAGTGGGTGGGAGAACAGAAAGGGATTACCTAACTTTAAAAATAAACTTAAGTAATTAAAATAACTTGGTAATTGAAAGGAAAAAAATCAATTTTTATCAGTATTTTCTTAATTTGAAATCACACTAGTAGTAGTATGGTAATTTTTATTATTAGGAGTGTTCTCCCTCTGGAGTGGCATTTCATGACATTAATAGAAAACCCTTTTTTCCCCCACCCCTCCCCATCTTGAAATTTTCTTTTTTAGGATGTTGGTTCCTGCACACAAGAACTGACCCTATCACCTCTGCTCACAGTGGTAAATATAACGTACATCTCTTGAAAGGGAAATATCCATGTCAGTTTCTTTCACAGCAGAAGAATGGCTACTTTTGAATGGGGAGGAAAGAAGACATTTTTCTTAATATCCTTTTTGTCCCATCTCTGAAGTGTATAAATATCTTTATTTCGTTTTAATTTCTCATTTAGATTTTAGCAACTTCTCTTTCGGGGTTGTTCTCCAAAATACTACTTCCATTTCAAAAACCATATCGGATTTAATTTAAACCGCTAACTTTAAAAGAAGAGGTGAATCTGCATTTATACTTAAGACACTTTCTAAAAACAGGGTGAACTTAATCGAAAATTTTCAGTGTTGTTAAGCTATTGTTATAGTAGCTGCCCTATAGTTGCAAAAACAAAAACTATAAAAACCCATCCCTTATCTACTTAATCCAGATAGCCTGGATTTAATGAAACTAAGAGAATAAAAATGTGTGCGTGTGTGTGTTGTGTGTCTGTGTGAAAGAGATTACTTAATTCATAAAAAGTCCTGGAAACAGCTGTCCTGGGTTCTTGTCAGTTTCACTAAAAGTCTCGTGCACATGTGAAGTGCCCTCTCTGAATTGAAGGTTTGGTTAATACTGGTATATTTTTATAAGACTGAAATTGTGTCCCCATCTTTAACTTAAAACATTTTCATCATCAGGGTCAATGTGCTAAAAACTGAATCGGAACATTTTTAGGCACAGATGGAAAAAAATGTTATTGGCTCCTTGAAAATGTGTGTGTGTGGCGAGGGGAATAGATCCACAAAAGCATGTATGTACTTACAAACCAAGCTGTAGAGATCAAGAAAAGAACTTAAGTGTTGATCTCAAGATTTCTAAATTGTCAAGATTTACATGGCATTGTGGTGGAACTAGTTAAAACTTAGAGCTTTTGATATATAATAACTATTTGCTATGGACTGATTAAATGTTTCAAAGGATTGTGTTCTTAAATATTGGGTTTTTTTTTTTAACTGCCTCTCAGATTATATTTAGTAGTTTAAATTTCTTTGCTTTATTATTTCATTAAAGCATAAGAAACTTCAGGTCTCTGATATATTTATTTTCACTTGTTCTACTAATTATTTACAAAACACCCTTTGTTAACTTTTATTTTATAAATGTGTAGTATATTAAATGTCTTTAAATTTTTGTTCAATTGAATCTACATTAACTTTGATTTGCTTTCCTGGGATTTTTTTTTTTAATACACCTTTTCCATGTCAGTGCATAGCACTTAACCAATCGTTTGTATTCCCTTTCAATCCAATAAACAGAATGAATAATTAAGTAATTGTTGCTGTGTTAACTCTCCTAATAGGCATTAGCCTGAGTGTCTAACTAGTACTATTTTTACCTAAAACAATTGATTTGCTGAATCTGACATCCATAGATTTACCTGGAGTTTTTTAGTGGTGTCTAACAGAGCACTGCTTTGCCAGTTGAGATATCTGTTTTTTTAAAAGCTGTTGTGTGTAATCATGGATTAATTTAGAAAACTCTCAGGAACATTTGCATTTTTAAAGGAATCATAAGCCTCATGTTCAAAAACATTACTGCGTCTGAAATTATGCGTTTAGGCAGTGGATATGCTGACAAGGGGAGAAAATATATTTCCAGTTTGAAATTAAAATTTATTTCATAACAAATAAATATATAGTTATTTAAAGATATCCTTGGAGAAAGCATTCAATGTATACAAACCTATATAGTACATTTGTATTTATGAAAAGAAAAGAAAACCAATTGCCCATCAGGGTGAATTATTACAGAAGTAGGCTTTATGATTTTTACTACTAAGAGTGGTGGTCTGCACAGTAAAAGGAAGTGCAAATGTGAAAAATTAGTACTTGGCAGGCAATCAGTGGAGACTCAGGATAGCAGATCCAGTGATGAGGCAGAGAGAGGTAATGCTTCCACACTACTGCTCACCACCTTAAAGGTACGGTTTGCCACTTCCTCTGATCAACAGGCAAGAGAGAAGTTTTTTCTACTTGAAGTCTTTAAATACAGCTATACTTTGCAGACTTAGCTTAAAGTTTCATGCCAGATCCCAGCACCAGGTAAAGAAAATTTCCCAACCTTAATAAGTCTTAAGAGAGTTGTATTTTAAAAACACAATTCAATTCCCTTTCATTTAAGCAAAAGAAAAGTTGATGGTCTTCAGTTACATCATTTCATGACTTCTACTTGAAATTTTTCCCAGAAAAACTTAAAACTGTTAAAGAACATTCAACAAACAAAATGACCCCATCATCCTATCACTACTTCCAAGAATCTTAGGTGTCTGCCATTGGTTTTGTGGCAGTGGGCTCTCCTCCCTCAAACCTGATGAGCGTGCGTAACATGGGCTTGCTGTATAGGAAACAGTACAATCACGTAATTAACAAAATGTTAAATCGGCATGTAATGTATAGCTAATGCTGGAAACGGAAGAACAAGAACAAATTTTCAGCAAGTTTTAATTTCCTTTTCTGATGCGAGGATTAGTGGCTTCTTTGGTCACTGTATTAAATTGATGCAACTGGAGTCCCTCATACACAATTTAAGACTTTTAACATCTTATTCAAGACATAATTAGCCATGGTGATAGGCCGTATCTAGAATTCAAATAAATGAATGTGCTAATGTTCTTCATTTAAGTTCTGTGTGGCTTTTTCCTCATTTTGAATATAATTTTAAAATGCAGCTACACATTGAATTGGGAGTTGTATACCAAATAGTTTCCAAATATTGAATAACTTTTCCCTCATTCCCAAATGGAAAAATACCAGTTTGTGGCCTGTGAATTCAGAAAAGGGGTCTTGATTTTATTATCAATGAAAAACTTGTTCTACAAGTTCTTTCACACTATGTATAAATGGGCTCTCTTTCCCGTTAATGGATTTGCATGAAAAAACTTTTCAGTTAAGATTTTTTCTTTCTCCCCTGTTAATGGGTTTGCATGAAAAAAACTTCAGTAACATTTTGTGTTCTTGTCCACAAAGAACTGATACTATTCAACTGGTTTGGTTTTAATTTCCTTTTTCTCTTTCTGTGCTTTCTCCTAGTGTTTGTATAAATAACTGGAGTGCTTATTGGGTACCAGGCGCCTTATATACATTATTTAAACTTCTATCTCTGTAAGCAAGTATTGCTCACTTTTTTTCAATGATAAACTCAGGCTTAAGGAGACTGAAATACAGTTAATAGATGATAGTACTGGGATTCAAACCCCTGTTTGATTCCAGAGCCTGTGCTTTTAACTCCTAAATCCAAGGGCACGTGAGACTCAACTGAAGGCTTTTTTAACTTTTAGATTTCGAAGCCACCTTCCAGATCACAAGTCAAATTTGTTAACACGTCAGGTAATTGTATGTTGTCAGCTGACACTGATCCACACTGGTGGGTTTTGAAAACCGTGGGACTACGCTATATTATTACTTCAGCAATGAGACCAAGAATCAAAAGCAGGAGCAAGAATGGTAATGAGAGGGACTAACCACAACGCACACACTATTTGGTCGTTGAGTAACATGAGTACAGAACAGGTATTCCTTTGGGCTAATATACTGGGTGCTTGCTTTAGGCCAGTCACTATGGATGAGCCACTCATTCCATTCTCATTTAATTCTCAAGGTACCTTCATGGGGCAAATACTCTAATTTCCATTTTACAAATGAGGGAAGTAGGCTTAAATAAATTAACTGGTATGAAGGAGCTGGGATTCTAAGCCAGGTGCCCCTGAGCTTATGCTATTAGCCACTGCACACATAAACCTCCCTTGGTCTGTAGATGGCCACTTACACCCTAGATTAAAAATTGACTGTTAAAAACTTGTCAAAGATAGGTAAAACATTTAAGGGCACACTTCTTTACTGATTCTAGTTAACTGTGTAGTTCATAGAAGAAAATGACACTTGAAATTGTACAGATTTTTCTCCATACAATTAAAGCAATCAACAAAACAGACTCATGAAGTTTCATAGAAGATAGAAGCACAATAAATTTGAATGTCTTTAAATTGTTTTGTAAAGTAGTGGGTTTGGATTTAAATATAAATCCTATCACTTGGTGTGTCACTTTAGACAAATTACTTATCTGTCAGAGATCCCTCATCTATGAAAGAAGCTAACAGTATCTTCTTACCAGACAGCTTGTGATGGGTGAGAATGCACATAGTAAAATCACAAACGATTTTTTTTTAAGAGTCTATGGCAGTCAGCAAAAGCCAGATACTGGAGGTTCTACACAACAAATGATTGCTATGTCCAGTGAAACAGTTTCTTCAACAAATTGCAAGGAAAATAATAGGGAATTTAGTAGATTAAGAGACTTAAGGACATTAACCAAATGAAATGTACAGATCTTTGCTGAATCCCAATGTGAACAAACCGACTGTAAACCTTGAGCCAATGGGGGAAATTGGAGCACCCGTTGTATATTTAGTACTAAGTAATTACCAATTTATGTATGCTGCTGGGACTGTGTGTGTGTTTTAAGAACCCTTATCTTACAGAGATATGTGTAGAAATACTACATATGTACTGATGTCTGGTATTGGCTTCAAAATAGTGTGGGGGAGGGAAGGTAGTAGGTTACAGATAAAACAAGAATGCCCGTAAGTTTGATTATTGTAACTGGTAAAATAGATTACCAACTGACACGGATTAGTCCTGTTATTGTCTTCTAAAAAGTTAGTATCTTTATACACAGCTACACCAGAAGCTAGCCTTGCCCTGCAGGTCACTCTGATACAGCAGATGCAGTGGCAGCCAAACTTGTTGCTTTTTAATTGAGCTGTCAAGTTCAACCCTCGCCTGCTTTGCATCCAACCTGTGAAATAGGCTGCTGATCAGATAAAGTGATAAGATCAGGCTCTACAACTTGATTCCACTCACATCCTCTCCTTCAGAGATTATCAATTTGAATGAACTGAGCTGTGAAAACAGACGAAGGATTCAAGCTCCTTCCTTGTTCAAGTGCCAGCCTCTTGCCCAAAGAATATATGGTACTTAGAATAGCAGACTGAAGATGAACCAAGTCCCCTGGATAAATAACAAAGTGGGGATTCTGACGAAGCACCGGGTGCTTAGAAGGGAACCAGGAATCAGAGAGATGGCTGGAGAGTGATAGTACAGCAGTGTGTAACTCCGAACCTTTACTAGTCCTCTCAACACCTACACACAAGGTGCTGCACTGGAGAACAGCAATTTCAGTATTTGTTCGACTGACTCACATTCTGACTATGCGCTAATGTTGAATGGGAGCTAATACAGGTGAAACCAAGACTGTTCCATAACGGATGTAGCAAACCAAATACACAGCAGGGGAAGCCACCGTCAAACCTCTGAGCTCCCAGCTAGCTGATTCTGACCACTCACCCACCACCCACCCCTCAGCCAGCCTCAGAGGGAAGCCATTGAAAACAAAAACAGCTTTTATCAAGGAATTTATTCTAAAGAGCAACTTGAGCTCTTAGTGACCAATCCCTTTAACATGTATGTCCTGACGGTAATTATTACTGTGATTACTGCGGTTCACAATGCAAACCCTAAGGCTCTGAATGACCCTCAGTCCTTAGATTATATTTAGAGCAGAACAATTTGACTACTACCTTGTACAATTTTCACGGTAAGTATGGCTTAAAACCAAAAGGCTTCACTGACAAATGCTCAGATAGAACAGCCCATTCTTTGAACAGCCTTATTAACTGTAGTTTCACTACACCAAGAATATTTCCATCTTTGTTACACTACATTGCAAAATAGTATTTTTGGCTTAAAGTACACAAATTCAGGTGGCAGCAATCTTGATAATAGGCATAGAATTTCAAGACTTCCCTTCTCTATCTTGCTGCCTGTTTCCATGTATTAGAACAATTTTACTTACATGCAGGGGGTAATTAATTATACCTAGTACATAATACTTTTCATCACAATTACTTCTGACAAAATATTACTTGTGAGTAAAACTGACTTCACAAGCCTCCAGTACACCAAATACAGCGGTTTCCTTTCCTAACCTAGCATGTCTTAGAACATTCCATAATGTGACTGCCTTGAAAACAGATGGTAGACTTTGATTATGTTGCTCCATTGCTTCTTACTTCCCTGATGTAAAGGACATTAGTTAGACTTCATGCTGAGAGAGCAACAGAACTACACAATCAGATTTATGTATCCATTCAACAATCATTTATTGTTTCCGTCTGCAAGGCATGGACTGCGTTAGGTGCCAGGAGCAATAGGAAAATGATACAAATATGAATAAGAGGATACTCTGCCCTCCAGGAGTGTACAGTCTAGTAGGAGAGATTAACTGCATACAAATAACCGTAACACCAGATAGAAAGTGGTAAGTGCCACAGAAGAAAAAGTTCCATGGGGAGCTTTCTTATCCCTCAAATTCAAAGTGAGCTCAGATGAGAGGAAGCAGATTTGGATTATTATTCCATTGTCATCTGTGTGGCATGAAAAGGTGGCTGTCAGGCTTTGATGAACCAAGCTGCACCTTAGATCTTTCTTCCTCGGCTCTCTCAGCTGAGTCCAGTGATTAGCAAGTGCACCTGCTAACCACTGAAGGGATGGAAGGAAAAGGTCAAAGGAAAATGACAGAATACACAGATAAAAATATTCTGCATCCAGGAGCATGCCATAGTAGTCTGCACTGGCTGGGCCCAGGGTGCTACCTTCACAGATGGACAGGGACGAGAAGTGATAAGGGAGAGAACACTGGACTAGCCAGGAGGATTCCAGATGTCTAAGATGAAGTTAGACCAAATGATCTCTAAGGGTCTCTGCAACTCTCCAATCAGTTAAAAGCACAGAAGATTAATCTTCGGCATCTTAACCACAGCTTTTAAAGTCAGTGCTTTTTCCCTCTTTTCATAATTTGTAGAAGGGCCCCTAAAAAATCCAAACAAAAAACTAGAGTTACCCCCTTTCCTGCCTTTGATTACAGACAAGCAATACAAGAAAGGTGGTTTTGTTTTTAACCACTGTTAATGTTTCAGAAGTAAAGAGCTCCTGTCTTTCGTTATAAACAAGGCACCTTTCTGATCTGCTCAGCCTCACCAACAGACGTGCCTGATGGTATGTAAACTGACAGCCAGATGCTCTCAACTACACAGGTTTCTATTTTGGTTACTAAGAATACTTGTATATTCCAGACCTTGTAATAACCTATAATGGAATATAATCTGAAAAAAATAATTGAATCACTATGCTGTACATCTGAAACTAACACAATATTGTGAAAATTTCAATTTTTTAAAAAAAGAAGAATGAGAAGATAAAACATTTTGGTCAACAGTCCTCCACCACCTTTGAGCTTCCTGAAGTAGCTTGTTTATCTCTCAGTTCTAAGGATTTAAGTTCTCCAACAGCTTCATTGCTTTCAAAGCTTGAGCAGAACATTTAGAGGCACTGGAAGTTAGGGATAAAGTCAGAGTTAAGTGACTGTTTTTCTTTTTTTAAATAGAGGAAGGTGCCTAAGAAGGAAAGGGTAAGAGAGATGCATCAAACTAACTTCTATGTTACAGCTTCTTGGCTCTTTGCCTGGAAGAAAAACAAGATACCCCAAGGAGCAATTTTTGAAGCTCGAAAGAGGCCAACAGAACCAAGTTTACTTTGCCTACCATTTCACCCTTCCTTTCACGTGTGGCCAGGGTATACCACCATCCTCAAAATGTGGGTCTATCCAAATAGGGAGTTTTGCTTAGTGCCTCTCCGGCTTCTGCCAAGGCTAGACCCAGTCCAGGGCCGAAAGGACAGGCAACATTTGATATCTGGTGACCACACACCTTATGTGACTATGCAATTCTGCCTCAACAGAGTGAATAACCTCTTTGGACTCAGCCATGTTTTGCCTAAATGCCAGCGCCTAAGATGGCCACATTAAAACACAAACGAGCACTGAGAATGAACTGCCAGGTTCACTTCACCCAGCAAACAGAGCCCAAGAGGTTAAGTGCCCTCAACAACTGCAAGAATTGACAAATATACCTCCAAGGAATCAAGTCTGGTCGGATACTGCTATGTCCATGAAATGGACAGTGGTCAGCGCAGCAGGACAGGAGTGCTACGGTTAATCAGGCCCCAAACAGCGCTGACAGGCTCAGTTTCACCGACACCGAATGACTGGCTACTCCTGCTTCTGATCTGATGGGCATCTTCTACCAAATCACCTCTCCAAACCCATTAAAAAATATATCGGACAGATCAAATACAACTGGACCAATGAGAATGCAAAACCAAGACGCAGCAAGGGCCAGTGGGAGTATATGGGTTTGAGGGCGATTGTGGAGGCAGCGGCTTTTAAATGAAAGCTCTTGATAAAGTTTTGCTTTTTTGGTTTATTTTCCTTTCTATAAGCAGGAATTACATCGTATGTGTAATGGCTTATAAGGTTCACAGATTCAGCAAAGAAATATTATTTTTTGAAATGTCATTTTCTGTTAACATTCTTGTGAAAAGACATTTGGCTTACAGCCCCATAAATCTGTAAACCATATTAAATACAGGAAGCTGCCGCAATATAGACAAAAGGGTAGTTTAGTTTCTTTCTTCCTTTGCCCAGACTAACAGTATCGCTTTGTACTCTGACTTCTCAGTAGACCTGAAGAGCCACTTTGCTCATCTATTACATTTTCCCTTTAAAGCGTGTCCTCTATTTCTTTGGCATGCAAGGCTGGAATGACAGTCCTATTCCTACATACAAATAACTATCTTCAACATACAGATGATGAAAAACACCTTCACATGTTGGGGGTGCAGGCTAAAGTTGAGAACCAGAAAGCTACAAAAACTCAATTCATGTTTTTTAAATACTTTATATGGTAAAAATACAGCAAAAATATTTTTTGTTCAAAGAGGAAAAAATATACTGCTATGGTCATGGTTCTAAGGATGATTTAAGTCGTCTCTGGCTCCTCAACTGTGCACTGTAGTGTGGGCTGACTTCAACTACGGCTTCTCCAGCTTCAGTCATTTATCAAAGCTAAAATCATACTGTGGAGAGAAGAAATTAATGTTACTAATGTTTCCTTAGGAATGTTCCTACAGAGTCTGGTCTGTCCAGACTTGCATCCCTAAGGCTCAGCAAGGAACACTCATTTAAGTAAAAAGCAAAAGCAATCATTTACACCTAAAGGAAAGAATATCTATATTAGGACATCAAAAGGCCCTAACGTTTTCACTAAAAGAAAAAAAAAGAAAGAAAGAAAGAAAGAAAACCGGGGTAGAGGTGGCGGTAGGGAGCATAACCTAAAAGCACTGCTGGGCTCTAGCTTAGAGAAAACAAGCTGTGTCTAGGAAAAAACTTTAATTCTCCATGGAGATCTTTGCACATGTTGTTCCTGCCCCTGGAACCCCTCCTCTCATCCCCCATCAACCCAGTAACTTCCTCTCAGACTTCAGGATCCAGCAGGCTCCATCAGGCTCCGGCACGGCCTCTGGGAAGCCAGCCTCTCGGCCCAGGGCCGTTGCCCTGCCTCTTCCTGCACACCTCAGCTCATACCCACTTTCATTCTCCAGGATGACACCCGCGTGCTGCAATCAGCAGGCTCCCAGCTTTGACACAGGGATTCTGCGCTGCTCCTTTTGTGTCACACGCAGTGCCTTACACAGTGTCTTTGACACATGGCGGTCACTCAGTAAATACTCTGTTAAAACCACCACACTTAACAAGAGTAAGAAGACTATCATTTTTTTACTGAAATCAGCCTTGCTATGCTGAGAGCAAATGACTAAAACACAGAAATACCCTTACACTACTAATGGTATAAGTGATGCGTTGTCCAAATTTAAACAAACTAAGGGTACACAGTGCACAGCACAAATTAATGGTAGTAACCAATATTTTTGAACACTTTGTTAGAGCTTACAAGAGGTCAGCACAAACCAAAGTGCTTTATGTGCATTATCTCATTTAATCCACATCACAAGCCCATAAGGCAGGTACTATTATTATCCCATTTTCAGATGAAGAAATTGAGGCACAGAGAGGATAAGAAACTTGCCCCAGGTCACACAGTGAGGGAGTGGTAGATTACACCAGGCTGGCACCTAACCAAACACCAAAGGCATAGATTCCACCAATCTCCAAAGAAGATGAGAATTTTTTCCTTTAATTCTATTTAACAAACGCTGAATGTCTGCTATGTGCAAGGCACCACACAAGTGGTAGCAGGCGATACAGAAGGAGCAGCATAAATCCCTACATTAGAAATCGGATGATTTAGAATAGTAAACACTTTTTAAAAACAGCAACCAAAGCTAAGAGAAAAGTGTTACAAGAACATCTGCGATTACTCTTCCATCCTGATCCCTTGAGCTACAAGGAACGCCAAGGGGGAAGGAAATAGCAACATGGCTAAAAATGACAAGCTGAGAAGGGAAGGGAAAAGAAAGAAAAAGAAAGGATGCATCCAGTGAGCAATGCAGCTACTCAGGCAAACCAGTTATACTGGTTGCCTATCTTTTACTTCATTGTAAAGAACCATACCTTAAACCTGCCCCAAAATTGCTTCCTGATTCCTCCAATCCCCAGTCTTCAGTCCATCTTCCCACTGCTTTAAATTCAACAACTGAGAGGTAAGAAACACTTGTCCATTTTTAAATCCTAAGACTTTGGGTCTTACTAAGCAAGATACTGCTCCCTAATCCTACATTTACACCCAAAAGTGTGACTACATTAGCTTTGCTCCCAGATGTCTCAAGAAGCTCATGTTATCAAGACCTAGGGGATGTCCACTCTAGTTTATTCTCCAAAGCATAAAACCTGGAGGGGAGAGAAGGATGAAGAAAGGATAACCACCTTGCTTTTTGTCTCCGACAAATAGAAGGGAACATATATGATGGTAAAGATACCTTCATATGGTTTGACTTTAAAAAGTAATAAAAATAAGAATAGGGCTTCCCTGGTGGCGCAGTGGTTGGGAGTCCGCCTGCCGATGCAGGGGACACGGGTTCGTGCCTCGGTCTGGGAAGATCCCACATGCCACAGAGCGGCTGGGCTCGTGAGCCATGGCCACTGAGCCTGCGCATCCGGAGCCTGTGCCCCACAAAGGGAGAGGCCACAACAGTGAGAGGCCCGCATACCACAAAAAAAAAATAATAAGAATAAGAATAGGTGTATCATTGTATTCTTCATGTTAAATTTTGCTCTTTATTCTCCATCTTTAATGCTAGGATTAAAAATTAAGCACGTTAGCAATGATGTATGAGAACCAGAAATGTTATTAGTGTAGTTTTTCTGTCCTATTTTTTAAAATACAGAAAAGCAAATATGATAAATAGTCAAAAGGAAACCACCTAAACTCTAATTTCAATCTAATCTGTGTGTGGAATTAGCATAGCAAAAGGATTTAGGAAGCCTGCTTTTTCAGGCAGAGGCTAAAATGGCTCTGACTTCTAAGCTATTTCAGACAAAATAGCAGGTTTTTAAAACTCTTATCTCTGTACAGTTTCTAATTATTAGGACTTTTTTGAGTGACAGAAGTTTAGTTCAGTACAAGTTTTTTCCTACTTGTCTCATGCCCGTGTGAAAATTAAAATTTACCTCAGAAAAAAACAGGAATGATACAATTAAGCTTGGATACAAAAGCTTGACTTTTAGCCTCTTAAAGGCTTAATCAAATCATACACACATGACAATTTTTTTCTCTTCTTTGCTGCACTCTATGGGTCTATAATGGGTAAAGGAAAAGGTGGCATGTTATCTCTAAAACTTAAGGTAATAAATATAAGTTTAAACAGGACTGCATGAGGCTTCCAGTGTCTGATAGCCAATCCTTCATATTAATTCTTACTTCCAATCTAACTGGAAGACTGATGAAATTTTACCCGAACAGACCACTTGCATCCCGGAGAAAAGGCATCACACCTAAATTCCTTAATGCCAAGAAAGATCAGCCCAACGTGGATATAAGTTGTTGAGAGCTGCTGCCAGTGCTCTGGTCCCCCGAAGACCCAGGAGTGGGAAACTCTCTGAGGGTACATATAGTAATGTTTATAACAGGCAGTGAGACCTCACAGCTGGATACCAGGGGAGCGAAAGAACAGCAAAGACAGTTTAAAGCATGTTGATAGCCTCAACAGCTAAGGAGTAACTAATAACACAGAGTAACTCTACTCCAGGTCAGACAGAATGGAATCCTGATTCAATGACATGACATAAAAAATCTACACAGCCACAAGAAATTCACATAATCCCCAAAAGCTCTGCAATGTTAATACAAAATCCTACGGTATAGTAATACCTCACCCGTCAAAAGCATATGGCATCCAGGAAAACGCCAGGACTGTAAACTCACCTATAAAGATACATGAAGAAACAGAGCAGGTGGAAACCAAGCTTGATCATGGCTTCTTTCATGTGTGACTTCAGCTGCCCTCGATTGTGTATTTCTGTTGGATCAAACACTCCCATGTTACCACTTGGCACCATAATGAACCTGGTAAATTAAAGGATGCACACACATTAGAAGGAAAATCAAATCATCAGCATAAATATTCAAAAATAAGTAAACCAGTAATAATCAACCTTCAAAAATGAACCAATCATCGCCGCCTTATATGACCAAATATGGACAAGGTATTATAATGATGTCACAGGCCATGCCTTAGTCTTCCTTTGAAAATACAATACTATTAATTTTAGGTGTAATTTCTGCCCTCTGAAACAAATACATTAACACTCTAGAGAAGGATATTTTATGCACTGAGACCCTTTTACCCATCTTCTGTAGAAAACTACTGAATCGGTAATACCTCTATAGCTGTCTTCCATGAGACACAAGTGAAGGGGGCCCCAAAACCAAACCAACTTTATCAAGTTCTTAGAAACTTCTTTATCTACAAGGTTCTAACTTAATTAATGCAATTCTCTTCACCTTCACAACATCTCTGCAAGTTGTCTTTATGTTTAACACTTACATCTTTGTGTCAAACATAATTATTCCCATTTCACAGATGATACTAAAAAGAGAGATTCTATATCCCAAATAGAATCCTCATGTTTGGTGCTCCTGCTGATCAACAGATATGTCTCAATCTGCATGGTTAATAAACGGTACCTACTTGAAAAGAGCAATTTAAAGAAGGCAGAAATGATTTCGAATAAATGCTACTGTGGTAAAATAAAACTCTTCAGTTAAGACAGTAAATGGAGAGTTCAGATGCAAACGCAGTGCCTAACTTTACATGACACTTAAAAAGTACAGATTACATTTAATTAAAATATAAATTTTATTTTAAATTAATTTTTATGTAAATATTAAGTTAAATAATAATATTTTGACAAATAAGAGATGTACATTTTATAGTGATGGAGGTATGACCACAGTGAGGGAATGAGAACAGGGCTACAAAGACAATACGGAACCTAAAGGGCACAGTAAGCACACACCGAGTTCCATATCCAGACCAATTCAACTCAGTGCTCACACAGACTCAGACTCAAACTTAAAAAAAAATCTTCAAGATACTGTGTTTAACACGCTGTGGAGTCTTTGGGCCTCTTGAGATAACACATAACATTTCATATTTATTAAATACCACTGTGTATATAGTATTACATATGATAATCTTCTCCTTCTTCCCCAAATGATTCCTTTTACAAATAAGAAAATTGGGTTACTTTGAGAGGATCAGTGAGTTTAAGCGTCTAGGCTTCTGAATCCCAACTGTGCCATCTGCACAGCATGCATGTCCTAACCTAGCACTGATCATGACCTCTTCCTTCTCGCATGTCCAAGCTTCTCTAGTCCAACTTTGGGTTCCTCACTCTCGCCACACATTTGGTTTCTCAATTATGACTTCTTTGAAATGCAAATGGCTCTCTGAGTTTCACAAATCTAAATTCTCCCCCCAATCCCAGTAGCCCATCTATGGCTGAATAAACGGTATATATGGTATTTACAAATGAATATCTGGATAGCATCTCAACTCAATACCTATTTTCCTCGATTTACAATGGTATTATATCATGATAAACCCATCAAAAATTGAAAATGCAATTAACACACCTAACCTACCGAACATCACAGCTTAGCCTAGCCTACCTTAAACATGCTCAGAACACTTACATTAGCCTACAGTTGGGCAAAATCGTCTAATACAAAGCCTATTTTATAACATTACAAGAAAGCTTCGTACCGCATATCGCTAGTCCAGAAACAGATCAAAATTCAAAATTCGAAATACGGTTTATACTGAAATGTGTATCATTTTCACACCATCATGA
Organism: Globicephala melas; assembly: GCF_963455315.2. NCBI lineage: Eukaryota > Metazoa > Chordata > Mammalia > Artiodactyla > Delphinidae > Globicephala > Globicephala melas. The sequence goes on along the minus strand of NC_083314.1, from coordinate 21,658,402 downwards.
AGTCGAAAAATCAAAAGTCAAACTATTGTAAATCGAGGACCATCTGTAGTCTCAAAGAGTCTTATCCTTCTCTGACTGCTAGCTTATCTAACAGGAGTGTCACCACTTCCTCAGTAGTCCTTAAAAACTTTCTCTTACTCAATTGTGACTTCTCTCTTCATCTTTCATAGGCAATAGGTTAAACTCTTGTCCATTCTTCCTTCCTATCACCACTTATATAGCCCTATCTTGTTGTTTGTTTTTTTTTTGGTACGCGGGCCTCTCACTGTTGTGGCCTCTCACGTTGCGGAGCACAGGCTCCGGACGCGCAGGCTCAGCGGCCATGGCTCACGGGCCCAGCTGCTCCGCGGCATGTGGGATCTTCCTGGACCGGGGCACGAACCCATGTCCCCTGCATCGGCAGGCGGACTCTCAACCACTGCGCCACCTGGGAAGCCCTAGCCCTATCTTTTTCATTCCCACTATCACAACTCTATTCCAGTACTATATTATCTCACCCCCGTCTCTGAACTGGTTTCCCTACCTCCTGCCTCTTTTCCATCCAATCAATACTATATAATCCTTCCAGAAAAATCTTCCCAAAGCATAATTTATATCATGCCAACTTAGCTAATCAAAAACATATGCAGCAAATGTATAAAATAAGCTACAAGGATATACTGTACAACACAGAATATAACCAATATTCTATAATAGCTATAAATGTAGTATAACCTCTAAAAATTGTGAATCACCATACTGTACACCTGTAACATATAATATTGTACATGAACTATAATTCAATAAAAAAGAAATTAATTAAAAACATATAGAGCAAGGAAGATATATGAATGGCTAATAAGCACATTAAAAAGTACTCAACATCATTAGTCACTAGGGAATGTAAATCGAAACCACAATGAGATACCACTTCACATTCAATAAGACAGCTAAAATAAAAAAGACACAACAAAAAGTGTTGGCAGGGATGTGGAGAAACTGTAACCTTCATACACAGTTGGTGGAAACGTAAAATAGTGCAGCTGCTTTTGAACACTCAGGTAGTTCCTCAAAAGGTCAAACCATAGAGTTATACCATATGACCCAGCAATTCCACTCCTAAAAGAAATGAAAATATATGTCCACACAAAAATATGCACATGAACATGAAAGGATGCTCTACATCACTAATCATTAGAGAAATGCAAAGCAAAACTACAATGAGATATTACCTCACACTGGTCAGAATGGCCTTCATCAAAAAATCTACGAACAATAAATGCTGGAGAGGGTGTGGAGAAAAGGGAACCCTCTTGCACTGTTGATGGGAATGTAAATTAATACAGCCACTATGGAGAACAGTATGGAGGTTCCTTAAAAAACTAAAAATAGAACTACCATATGACCCAGCAATCCCACCACTTGGGCGTATACCCTGAGAAAATCATAATTCAGAAAGAGTCATGTACCAAAATGTTCATTGCAGCTCTATCTCTATCTATTTTTCTTTTAATGGAAGTTAATAGCTAGTATTTATTGAGCCACAAACTGGCACTCCCAACTTATAGAAATGAGGAAAATAAAATTCAAGAGAGATTAAGTAACTTGCCCAAGGTCACACAGCTACTTAGTGGCAGAGCTATATAGCCAGGAGATGGAAGCAACCTAAGTGTCCATCAACAGATGAATGGATAAAGAAGATGTGGCACATACATACAATGGAATATTACTCAACCATAAAAGGAAACGAAATTGAGTTATTTGTAGTGAGGCGGATGGACCTAGAGTCTGTCATACAGAGTAAAGTAAGTCAGAAAGAGAAAAACAAATACCATATGCTAACACATATATATGGAATCTTAAGAAAGAAAAAAATTCCCTGGGCAGGGACAGGGGCAGGACAGGAATAAAGATGCAGACGTAGAGAATGGACTTGAGGACATGGGGAGGGGGAAGGGTAAGCTGGGATGAAGTGAGAGAGTGGCATGGACATATATACACTACCAAACGTAAAATCGATAGCTAGTGGGAAGCAGCCACATAGCACAGGGAGATCAGCTCGTTGCTTTGTGACCACCTAGAGGGGTGGGATAGGGAGGGTGGGAGGGAGACGCAAGAGGGAGGAGATATGGGGATATATGTATATGTATGGCTGATTCACTTTGTTATAAAGCAGAAACTAACACACCATTGTAGAGCAATTATACTCCAATAAAGATGTTAATAATAAAAAAAAGACATGATCACATTGCATTTTGGTAAATTAAAAGAATAATTTTAATGAAAAAAAATATGCACATGAATGTTCATAGAATTATTTATAATAGGCAAAAAGTGGAAACTCAAATGCCCATTAATTGCAAACGGATAAGCAAAATGTAGTATTGCCATACAATGGAATATTATTCCACAATAAAAAGGAATAAAGTACTGATACATGACACGGCATGGATGAACCCTGAAAATATTATGCTAAGTGAAAGAAGCCATAAAAGATCACATATTGATCTCTTTTAAATGATATGTCTGTCCAGAACAGGTTATTTTACAAAGACAGAAAGGAGACTAGCAGTTGCCTAGAGCTGGGGGAGGGGAGTGACTTCTAAAGGACATAGGGCTTCTTTTGGGGGTGATGAAAATGTTCTTAAATACGTTGTGGTGATGGTTGCTTACATCTATAAATATACCAAAAACATATTGGATAGTATAGTTTAAATGGGTGAACTTTATGCTACCAGTACTCATATGTATAAATAAACAAACTGTACTCACCGATATATATTCCAAGTGGCAACAGGCAAGTTGAGAAGGAAGATGAACCAGTGCAATGAAATGAGCATTAATACAGTGACAATAGTATGGCCAACCAATTCTGGAATTACCCACTGCAAGGGAAGAACACAGTATTACATCTCACTGCTGTGTCCTTCCGGAATGTACATGTTACTTGAAATTAAATCAAAGAAAGTACAGAGAATTTCCAAGCTAGTGTTTCAAGATTATTTTTAGGCTCGGATATCCCAGATTTGCACACTGCTATCACTGCTTACCCAGTGCAAATAAATCAGGACACAGCTTAAAAATGATGCACTTAGTCTTTAATTACATTTTACCCTAAGCAAAGATTCAGATTCATTCTCTAAGCAGGTACAAATGACAACTAGAGAAAAAATAGAGTATTATTTACTTTCTATTCCAATATCTGTGCTAAAGCCTCTTACTCTAATTTGGGATGGTTTATATCCACATACATGCTGCCTTTCAGGTCAGAATACCGATCCTAAACATTTCCAAGCTCCAGAACCCTGAGGGAAATCATCTCACATCCACCAAAAAAAAAAAGTACTTTAACAGCTTACAGTATCAGCTCAAAGTTAAACAAATATGATAATGGACCAGGATAACAGAATCCCAGACTATTGGCTTTATAGCACCCAGTGCCCTTATCTATGTTCTTTGTTTATTGTGCAATATTATAGTTCTCATATATCAACAGCTATTGTGGCAGGTTCTCAATTCACCAATAGTTTTCCTCTCCTATGAGTAGAGATTTTTCTTTTAATGGAAGTTAATAGCTAGTATTTATTGAGCCACAAACTGGCACTCCCAACTTATAGAAATGAGGAAAATAAAATTCAAGAGAGATTAAGTAACTTGCCGAAGGTCACACAGCTACTTAGTGGCAGAGCTATATAACAGAAGCCCAGACACACTGGTCCCAGGTCTCTTGCATTTAGATTTCAGATACATTTTTTTCTTTTTTCCTGGGGGGGACGGTGTCACTCTGCGACGCCTGCAGGATCTTATTTCCCCAACCAGGGAATGAACCCATGCCCTGGGCAGTGAAAGCACGGAGTCCTAACCACTGGACCACCAGGAAATTCCCTTAGATACGTTTTTTTTTTTTTTTGGCTGCATTGGGTCTTTGTTACTGCGCGTGGGCTTTCTCTAGTTGCGGCGAGCAGGGGCTACTCTTCATTGCAGTGCACGGGCTTCTCATTGGGGTGGCTTCTCTTGTTGCAGAGCACAGGCTCTAGGCTTCAGTAGTTGTGGCTCACGGGCTCTAGCGCTCAGACTCAGTAGTTGTGGTGCATGGGCTTAGTTGCTCTGCAGCATGTGGGATCTTCCCAGACAAGGGCTCAAACCCATGTCCCCTGCATTGGCAGATGGATTCTCTGCACCACCAAGGATATCCCACTTTTTCTTAATAAACAAAGAAGAAGGGCCTTAAACCTAATTTGCAATCAACCAAAATATTTTTAAGTATGTAAATGCATTTTTAAAGTGTAACCAATTTAACATAATGCTAATATGTGTAAGCTGCAAAATCAGATAAACCTGGAGTAAAACTCATGCTCTATCCTATTTATTAGCTGTGCAATTTTAGGAAGTTATCTACCCTCTCTAAATCATGACTTTCTCATCTGTAAAATGGAGATAATACTTACACCTCATGAGGTTGTTTCAGAGAATTAGAAAAAATAATATATGTAAGCCACACACAAAGTAAGCACTCAATTCACATTCCCACCAGCAGTGCAAGAGTGTTCCCTTTTCTCCACACCCTCTCCAGCATTTATTGTTTCTAGATTTTTTAATGATGGCCATTCTGATACTTATCTTCTGAAAGATAGATCAGTGGAACAGGATAGAAAGCCCAGAGACAAACCCACGCACATATGGTCACCTTATCTTTGGTAAACGAGGCAGGAATGTACAGTGGAGAAAGGACAGACTCTTCAATAAGTGGTGCTGGGAAAACTGGACAGGTACATGTAAAAGAATGAGATTAGATCACTGCCTAACACCATACACAAAAATAAGCTCAAAATGGATTAAAGACCTAAATGTAAGGCCAGAAACTATCAAACTCTTAGAGGAAAACATAGGCAAAACACTATGACATAAATCACAGCGAGATCCTTTTTGACCCACCTCCTAGAGAAATGGAAAGAAAAACAAAAATAAACAAAAGGGACCTAATGAAACTTCAAAGCTTTTGCACAGCAGAGGAAACCATAAACAAGACGAAAAGACAACCCTCAGAATGGGAACAAGTATTTGCAAATGAAGCAACTGACAAAGGATTAATCTCTAAAATTTATAAGCAGCTCATGCAGCTCAATATCAAAAAAACAAACAACCCAATCCAAAAATGGGCAGAAGACCTAAATAGACATTTCTCCAAAGAAGATATACAGACTGCCAACAAACACATGAAAGAATGCTCAACATCATTAATCATTAGAGAAATGCAAATCAAAACTACAATGAGATATCATCAGAAGTGAGAGAGTGGCATGGACATATATATACTACCAAACGTAAAATAGATAGCTAGTGGGGGACAGCCGCATAGCACAGGGAGATCAGCTCGGTGCTTTGTGACCACCTAGAGGGGTGGGATAGGGAGGGTGGGAGGGAGGGAGACGCAAGAGGGAAGAGATATGGGAGCATATGTATATGTATAACTGATTCACTTTGTTATAAAGCAGAAACTAACACACCATTGTAAAGCAATTATACTCCAGTAAAGATGTAAAAAAAAAAAAAAGTAAGCCCTCAATAAATGTTAGCTGATGTTACTACTACTCCCCTCCATGCTATCAGACCCACATAGAAGTAGCTTTCAAACTTTGGATTTCTTACTGTGGGCTGCATTTTGGTTTACATAAACAAAAACCTAAAACAAACGTTTCAGGAAGCGGTACTTGACCTTATTATACTTGGATACTAACTTTCTACCAAGCCCTCTGTTCTCTTTCTCTTCCCTCCTTAATAATGTGTTCTTCCCCTAACTTAGGGGTAAGAAGCTCTAGGCTTATTTCACCCAGGCAGGAGTTTGAAAGATTCTTCTCTGGAGTAACTTAATGGCACAAGAGAAAACACCTACAAAAAAACTGCTATTTCAGGTACCCCCAAAAAAGGTAGACACCAACTACCCTCAGTGAAGTCTTACCTGCCAGTCAGTCAACAGCCTGGACCACCCAATGAGCTTCCAATGAGTATTTTCATGCCTTACCCTAAAGTATGACTAGATAGCCATGTATCAGAAATTGAGGAAAGCCCTCAATATGAAAGAAGGGGGAAAAACAAAGAGAAAGGAACTTGGAAAAAAACAGATATAATGTAGGAAGCAGAAGGAAATTTCAAAACTACTATAATCAATATCCTTGAGAACAAAGAGAGTCAAGCATGAACCAAGAGAACAAAAAGCTCTTAGAAATTAAAAATTTGACATAAATGATATACATACAAGAAAATTCAGAAGATAAAACAGAGGAAATCTTAAAACAAGAAGGTAGAAAAAAGACAAAGGGACAAAAATAAGAAAAAGAAGAACTGGGAGATCAATCCAGCAGATAAATTATCCAGCAAATCCAAGTTACTGAAAGAGAAGAGAGAAGATAGAAGGGGAAGACATTATCAAAGAAAGAAGTAGAAGAAAATTTCCCAGATTCAAAGAACCTCTCAGATGCCCAAAACAATGAGTGAAAAAGGCCTAAACAAAGGTATACCACTGCAAAATTCCCAAACACCAAGGATTACCATAAATAAACCCAACCAAGGATAAAGGTTAAGATTCTAAAACTTCTGGAGAGGATGGAGGTAGGGGTGGGAGGAGAGGGAAGAGAGAGATCCCATCAAGACGATAAGAAATAAAAATGGCACCAGACTTCCCAACTTGAACAACACTAGAAGTTAAAAGACCTTGACCAAGCAAACTCTGAAAAAAAAATCTTTTCTAACCTAGAATTCTACACTCAGAGAACCTATCAATCAAGGGAAAGGATAAGACATTTTCAAACATGCAAGTTCTCAAAATTTAATTCCCATGTACCAAATCTCAAGAAGCTACTCCAGCAAAACGAGGTAGTAAGCCAAGAGAAAGGAAGACATGATTTCCAAGAATCAGGGGATCCAACCAGGAGTCCCAGGATGCAGGCTGTGAAACAGGCCTAAAGAGCAACCAGTCCAGACTATAGCAAGAGGATGTAGGTCTTGAGGGGAAATGTCACCTAGAAAAAAACAACTGACAGATTATTTTAGCATGTTTGAAACATGCAGAAAATAGTACTGAATGGCTTTAAAAGATGTTATCTGAAAAGACAAAGCTATGCAGAAAAAAAAATTGGAAAGAAAAATATGATCACTGTCTACCATAAGGCTCGGCAATAAAAAATGTTTATATAATATAATAGTATATCATAATGATATAAACATTGAATATAAACTTAAAAAGAAAATGGAAAAATAGGAGAGATGTTTAGAAGGGGGTACCTAAGAACTAAATCTGTCATATTGACTCAGAAGTCAATAGGTAGTATGTAAAACTGATAAATCAAGAAATAGTGGGAGGGACTTCCCTGCTGGCGCAGTGGTTAAGAATCTGCTTGCCAATGCAGGGGACATGGGTTCAAGTTCTGGTCCAGGAAGATCCCACATGCCGCGGAGCAACTAAGCCCGTGTGCCACAACTACTGAGCCTGCACTTTAGAGCCCGTGAGCCACAACTACTGAGCCCACGTGCCACAACTACTGAAGCCCGCACGCCTAGAGCCCGTGCTCCGCAACGAGAAGCCACCGCAATGACAAGCCCGTGCACCGCAACGAAGAGTAGCCCCCACTTGCCACAACTAGAGAAAGCCCACACACAGCAACGAAGACCCAACACAGCCATAAATAAATAAATAAATAAAAAGAAATTTATAAAAAAGAAATAGTGGGAGTTCTCTGGTGGCCTACTGGTTACGATTCTGGGCATTCACTGCCGTGGTCTGGGTTCAATCCCTGGTTGGGGAACTTAGATCCTGCAAGCCACGCACCACGGCCAAAAAAAATGAAAAAGAAATAGTAGTGCAAGCACATAGAGAAATATGAATATAAGTATCAGAAAAAAATTAACAGCTCAAGTGTTGAAATCAGTTGCCCCTAAGAAGCAAGACAGATAGGATTTAAAAGGGTCAGGAAGGAACTGCTGTTTTTCACTACAAGCTTTGTAGTACCTCTGACTTTAGTTGTATGCAAGTATAACTTTCACAAAAACAAAAATTTACGTTAAAAAAACTAATTAACTTCAAACTGAAGGAGTAACTTTCTCAATAGAAGAATCCAGGTAACCTTTTTTTGTGTGTTTATTTGTATTTTTGTAAAAGAAAACCCACAAAATACCCACCTAAAATAGTAAGCAAGAAATATAAAAAGAAATACAATCCATCTGAAAAAATATATATATTATTAGATGGATCTATCTATCAGTATAAAATCATTCTTCTAAAGATGAGGAGGCCTAATCAACCATACTTCAATTTTTTAAAAAAGCAGAGGGCCCTGCCTGGCACACAGCAGGAACTTAATTTGTTTAAAATTAATTAAATTTCAATTTTTAAAAAATTAAAAATAAAGATGAGGAGGCCTGAAACTAATGCAATGTTACATGTCAATTATATCTCAAGAAAAAAAAAGAACTCTGAAAGCATAACAGATAAACAAAATCTTTTATTTAAATCTATCACTGTATTAAACCATGTTCTGGACAATTGCGAAGGAAGGGAGGGAGGGAGAGAAGGAGGGAGGGAGAGAAGGAGGAAGGAAGGAAGGAGAGGAGAGGAGGAATATAATTTACTAGAAATTTAATTTAAATTTAATGGCCTTAAAACAAATCAACTAATTCCATTTCTCAAGGAGCCACAAAAAGGTCCTCTTTCCAGAGTAAAGAAACAAAATTTCAAGTTAGGTCTTCTGGTATAGTTTCATGATCTAAAAATATTGCAAAGCACAGTAGTTCCACAAACATTCCAATGAATATCAAATACACATATGCTGACTATCTGTAATTATCTTTAACACAGAAAATGGAGAACTGCCTTCAATGCCAGAAAATGAGGAAAGAGATGTCTTACCTTGTTTAATTTTGAGCAACATGATCTAGCATTAATGTAATCACATTCTAAATCAGACAATGTAATTATCTGACAATCAAGATAAGGAATTATTAGACTTCTTTTATAACAACTATTTAAGTTTCAGAAAGCAATCACAGTTGCAAAGCAGAATTAGATTTTTGACTTGAAAAGATTAAGTTATTTCCTTAAAGTTCATTTATTAGACAACTAAATTTTCTCATTTATGTTCCTTCAGCAAGTGATTTTCACAAAATAATCCTCTTATTATGCACAATTCTAATGTGACCCATACCAGAACATTGAAGCTGGATTCCTCAAATGTCAAACAGTGGCCAAAAGAAATGGAAAATATGACCTATATAAACAGTTTAAATGTTATAAACCTGAATTCCCAATAGTAGAAAAAGTGTTTATTTATGATATATCCATAAAATGTCTTTGAAGACTTAAGATATGAAAAAAAAGGATACAAAACTATAAACTCAGCTTGGTCATATGTTAGCAGTGGTTATGTCTTGAAAGTTGGATTACAGATGGTTTGTTTTCCCAATAGTTTTCTCTATAATCAAACTTTCCACTTACATATATTATACTGGACTTAAACAAAAAGTGGGTTTTAGTACAAAATATAAACTTACAAATAAAAATGTGAGGGACAGATAGACATAAAAAGTCTTCAATTGAATGTGTGGTATTTACTTTAAAATGCACCCCCAGCCTCCCCACAATAGTTGGGAAAAAAATGAAAAAGAACGGCAAAATGTTGAAAATCACTGAAGGTGAGCAATAGAAACATGGGGTTTATTACAGTACTCTACCTTTATGTTCGAAAATGTCCAATAAAATAGGTAAAAAGAAATGTTCTCAACTAAATTCTATACTTTTCCATATGGATAGTCCCCCTATCACCTCAACCCAGTCAAAGTCAAAAGCATCACTTTCTCCACAAATAGTTCCACCTCCAGTTTATTTCTGTCAATGACACAAGCATCATTTGCCCAGGCTCAAAATATGGAAAGTTATTTCTACCTTCTGTTTCATATCTCAGAATCAATCATTACCAGGTCCTATCAATCATTTCTTTTTAACACCACTCACATTAATTCCTCTTTCACCTGTCCACAATTAGTATCCCATTCCAGATCCAAATGAACCCATTCCCTAATGGTTTCTTACCTTCCAATCTTTCCTGTTTCCAACCCACTCTACAGACTTATCTTCATAATACACCACTTTGTTTATGTCAAAAATTTTCAATGGCTCCCTATTGCCTAGAGGCTAAAAATGAAAGCCCTCCTCTCCTTAACATTCAAACCCTCCAAAATCTAATCTAATCTGGCCTTTCCAAACCTGACCTGCTGCCACCAAAATCAACCTTGTGCTCCAGATGGCCTATTCCTCCATTACCCAGAAATGCCATGAACACACCTTTCTCTTCACCTTTGCTCTTGCCTGTATCTGATTTTGAATATCCACCCCTTTCCTTCTCTGCAGGTTTCTTTATTGGTTCAAAGTCCAGAAAAACTCTTATCCCTACAGAATGTATACCCGATGATTTTCCACCTCTTGGCTCTAATATTAAGCTAGTACAACAATCCCAAAATACAATAATACAATATGCTGAATTTCATCAAAACACATCCTGAATGTACCTTAATATCTAAGTCCAACACTCCACCTAACATGTTTCTATGTACATAAACTGGTATAAGCCAAGGCTTTTTTTATTTTTTGGCTGTGCCGCCCGGCTTGCAGAATCTTAGTTCCCTGACCGGGGATGGAACCCGGGGCCCCGCTGCAGTGAGCGCACCAAGTCCTAACCACTGGACCGTCAGGAAATCCCCTAGCCAACGCTATTTTAAATTATCAAGACTAGTTTTCCAAACTGCAGTAAGATAAATCCAAGTCTCATTTCTCTGAACTTAAGCTCCTGTTCCTTATGCCACAAGAGAGATGTAGGTCATCAAAACTTCCTAAGTGATGCTGCCCTTTCAGTCAGCTCGCCAAGCCTAATAAAATTCAGGGTTCTCCTCGTCAGAAATCATCAGTTAAAGTAAAAACTGCTGTTCAATGCGTGGTAGGGAGGGAAGGCAGAGCAATATTTACTAAACATTGGCCATGGGGTAGGCATTGTGCTGCTAGGTGCTTAACACGCCCTCATTGTGCACATACCTATCTGGGAAGTAAACATTTTCCCCCATTTTAAAGATAAGAAAACTGAGGCTTAGAGAGGTGAAATAATGTGCATAGCAAATAACTAGCTGAGCAAGGAGTCCTGATTCCAAGTTTTGTCCCTTCCCACTTCAACAAGTTGCCAGGCCACAACAAAGTATGAAGCCACACTGAAAACATACTCTGTACAACCATCCTAAAGCCAGAATGCTCTGGCAAACAAACAGTTTAATTCTGTCAGAAAGGGACACATGTAATTTCCAAGGGAAAAAAATACAATGCAGAGCTTCTCATGTTTTTTCTTCGCTTACATTTAATTACTTAAAATTGGATTGTGCGTTGCATCGTTGGGTGACAACTAAGACTAGAAGCTCCCTCGAGAGTAGAGTTGTAGCCCACACGCCTTCTAGAGTGCTAGGTTCAACGACCATTTATTGGCCTGGAAAATACAGTATGAATACTGTAGCAGGAACAGCGATACAAAATACGGAAGTTTTAAACATGGGTCGACACAGAAAAGTGTAAAAGCTGATAAACGACTGAGAACTAAATTACGTGTATAGTTACTGAATTTACAGGTCTGCAACCGACAGGGGCAACCGAAATAATCAGCTGCAGCTGGTTTCTAAAACAAACCCTTCCCAACACTCCCTACAAAAAGGCATCGCGAAGGAAACACTTCACCCGTTTTTGAAATGAATCAACTCCTGGATGTGAAAGGTCGCTACAAGTTCCAACACCCGCGAGAACAAAGGGGAGGGCAGCGGGGGTGTTGCCCAGAGAATGACAAGAGGCGCCAAATCGCCTCCGCCGAGCTCAGCGCGGGACAGTCCACTAGCGACCACCCCTGGGACGTGAGCCGTCGTTCTCGGGACCCCCAGCATCCGGCGAAGGGCCCGGCCTAAGGGAGCTGCAAGAAAAACCACAACCCTGATCTCTCCAGGACCCAAAAGGAGGAAAACCGCGACCCCTCTCTCCTGAGGACCACAAGGGGAGGCCAAGTGCCAGCCCCCGCGCAGGGCAGAGCGGGTCCGGGCGTCACAGGGGCGAGCTGTGGCGGGCAGGCCGGACCGGGGCGCTTCAAGAGAAAGGCCCGCTCGGACCCCCGAGTGAGGGGCGAAGTTGGGCAGCCGGGGTCCTCCTCCCGCCCGGGCTCGCCACATCGGTCTGGCGGGCCGGGCCAGCGCCCAGGGTACCCGCGCCGGCCGCCGGCCGCCTGCCTTGCTCCCTCGCACCTGCCCTGGCCCCCACCCAGGCCCACCCCCAGCCTACTCCCTCGGGTGGAGGGCCCCAGGTCGGCCTCCGCCCGCCTCAGGCAAGGATACGAAGTACACTGAGAGGAAGATAAGCGCGCAACAGTCAAGGAGAGAGAAGACGAACACCGCCGCCTCCATTCTACTCCGCCACCGCCGCGCCGCTCCTTCCGTCAAACTGGCTGTGGTGCCCGGACCAGCCCCGCCCCACCCCCTGATAGGCCCTTACCCCTGCTTGTTGGAGCAACACAGTCCACTCCGCCGGGACGCGGCATGCCGGGAGTTGTAGTCTTTTCTTTTTCCAAAAAACTCTACCGCCGTGAGTCTGATGCATGCTGGGAAATGTAGTTCAGTAGTACGAATACCTATCAAAGCGGTGGGCCGGGTCTCTATCCTAAATCTGATTGATTATTTCCAAAAATGTGACAAGCAATTAGTCAACGAGTATTTACTGATCGCTTGTAATCTTCTGGACGCAGTAGAACTTCTTTGCCATGTGCTAAATTTTCTTTCGATTCTGCACTGGACCCACTGGATCCCTGACTTGGGAATGGTAAGAGGTTTTCAAGCCACTCCACGCGGCTTCTGGGATCTTAGTTGTGGCTCACGGGCTTAGTTGCTCTGAGGCATGTGGGATCTTCCCGGCAGGGATGGAACCTGTGTCCCCTGCATTGGCAGGTGTATTCTTAACCACTGCACCACCAGGGAAGTCCATTATCCCTCTGTTCTTGCACGTTGTCTACTTTTTCCAGTAGTTCCTTAGCTTATTAATCATAGTTGTTTTAAATTCATAGTCTGATAATTATAACATGCCTGCCACAACTGAGTCTGGATCTGGTTCTTGCTCTGTCTCTTCAGACTGTGTTTTTTTGCCTGTTAGTATGCTTTGTACTAGAGCCATCTGATGGAAAAAAACCAAATGAACCTTTTGGACGACCCAATGCATCTTTCTCCATCCCTATCCCCTTGCTTTTTTTTCCCTCTAATTTTATAACATATAATTGATATATAACATTGTGTAAGTTTAAGGTTTACAGTGTGATGATTTGATGCACATATATACTGCAACATAATTACCACAATAAGGTTAGTGAACACATCCTTTGCTTCACATAATTACCATTTTGTTGTTGTTATAGTGAGAACATTAAAGCTCTAATGTCATAGCAACCATGCCTTTACTTTTCATCTATATGTGTTTTTATATTGAAAGTGGGTTTCTTGTAGATGATATATAGTTGGGTTGTATTTTTGGGGAATTCCCTGGTGGTCCAGTGGTTAGGACCCTGCGCTTTCGCTGCTGAGGGCATGGGTTCAATCCCTGGTCGGGGAACTAAAATCCCACAAGCTGTGCTTTGCGGCCAAAAAAAATTTTTTTAAGTGATTATTGATATAGTTGGACCAATATTATATTGGATTCATATTTGTTACTGTTTTATTTTCATATATATATATATTTATTTATTGGCTGCATTGGGTCTTCATTGCTGTGCTCAGGCTTTCTCTAGTACAGCAGTGGGGGGCTACTCTTCACTGTGGTGCACGGGCTTCTCACTGCTGTGGCTTCCCTTGTTGTGGAGCACTTTTAAATAACACTATACCATTTTGTGGCTAATGCAAGTATCTTATAATAAATTATTCCTAACTCCTCTCTCCTGTCCCTTGTATCATTTTTTTCTTGAGTCTTTTTTATTTTTTATTGAATGAAACAATAGTGCTTTACAATTTTCAAAAGTTTCACACACGTGATTTCATATAATCCCATAATAACCCTTTTTTAATCCCATAACTCTTTATTGCCCCTCCCCCCTTCCATCCCCACTGATAACCCCTAGTTTGTGCTCTGTATCTATGAGTCTGCTTTTTTGTTTGCTTTCCTTTTCCTTTTTTTAACATCTTTATTGGAGTATAATTGCTTTACAATGGTGTGTTAGTTTCTGCTTTATAACAAAGTGAATCAGCTATACATATACATATATCTGCATATCCCCGCCCTCTTGCTTCTCCTTCCCACCCTCCCTATCCCACTCCTCTAGGTGGTCACAAAGCACCGAGCAGATCTCCCTGTGCTGAGCTGCTTCCCACTAGCTATCTATTTTACATTTGGTAGTGTATATATGTCCATGCCACTGTCTCACTTCGTCCCAGCTTGTCCTTCCTCCTCCCCACATACTCAAGTCCATTCTCTACATCTGCATCTTTATTGCTGTCCTGCCCCTAGGTTTTTCGGAACCTTTTTTTTTTTTTTTAGATTCCATATATATGTATTAACATAGAGTATTTGTTTTTCTCTTTCTGATTTACTTCACTCTGTATGACACTCTAGGTCCATCCACCTCACTACAAATAACTCAATTTCGATTCTTTTTATGGCTCAGTAATATTCCATTGTATGTGCCACATCTTCTTTTATCCATTCATGTGTCAAAGGACACTTAGGTTGCTTCCATGTTCTGGCTATCGTAAATAGAGCTGCAATGAAAATTGTGATACATGACTCTTTTTGAATTATGGTTTTCTCAGGGTATATGCCCAGTAGTGGAATTGCTGGCTTATACGGTAGTTCTATTTTTAGTTTTTTAAGGAACCTCCACACTGTTCTCCATAGTGGCTGTATCAATTTATATGCCCACTAACAGTGCAAGAGGGTTCCCTTTTCTCCACACCCTCTCCAGCATTTATTGTTTGTAGATTTTTTGATGAAGGCCATTCTGATGGGTGTGAGGTGATACCTCATTGTAGTTTTTGATTTGCATTTCTCTAATGATTAGTGATGTTGAGCATCCCTTCATGTGTTTGTTACAATCTGTATGTCTTCTTTGGAGAAATGTTTATTTAGGTCTTCTGCCCATTTTTGGATTGGGTTGTTTGTTTTTTTGATATTGAGCTGCATGAGCTGCTTATAAATTTTAGAGATTAATCCTTTGTCAGTTGCTTCATTTGCAAATACTTGTTCCCATTCTGAGGGTTGTCTTTTCGTCTTGTTTATGGTTTCCTCTGCTGTGCAAAAGCTTTGAAGTTTCATTAGGTCCCATTTGTTTATTTTTGTTTTTCTTTCCATTTCTCTAGGAGGTGGGTCAAAAAGGATCTCGCTGTGATTTATGTCATAGTGTTTTGCCTATGTTTTCCTCTAAGAGTTTGATAGTTTCTGGCCTTACATTTAGGTCTTTAATCCATTTTGAGCTTATTTTTGTGTATGGTGTTAGGGAGTGATCTAATCTCATACTTTTACATGTACCTGTCCAGTTTTCCCAGCACCACTTATTGAAGAGGCTGTCCTTTCTCCACTGTACATTCCTGCCTCCTTTATCAAAGATAAGGTGACCATACGTGTGTGGGTTTATCTCTGGGCTTTCTATCCTGTTCCATTGATCTATATTTCTGTTTTTGTGCCAGTACCATACTGTCTTGATTACTGTAGCTTTGTAGTATAGTCTGAAGTCCGGGAGCCTGATTCCTCCAGCTCCATTTTTCATTCTCAGGATTGCTTTAGCTATTACGGGTTTTTTGTGTTTCCATACAAAATGTGAAATTTTTTGTTCTAGTTCTGTGAAAAATGCCATTGGTAGTTTGATAGGGATTGCCTTGAATCTGTTGATTGCTTTGGGTAGTATAGTCATTTTCACAGTGTTGATTCTTCCAATCCAAAAACATGGTATATCTCTCCATCTATTTGTATCATCTTTAATTTCTTTCATCAGTGTCTTATAGTTTTCTGCATACAGGTATTTTGTCTCCTTAGGTAGGTTGATTCCTAGGTATTTTATTCTATTTGTTGCAATAGTAAATGGGAGTGTTTCCTCAATTTCTCTTTCAGATTTTTCATCATTAGTGTATAGGAATGCAAGAGATTTCTGTGCATTAATTTTGTATCCTGCTACTTTACCAACTTCATTGATTAGCTCTAGTAGTTTTCTGATAGCATCTTTAGGATGCTTTGTGTATAGTATCAGTCATCTGCAAACAGTGACAGCTTTACTTCTTCTTTTCTGATTTGGATTCCTTTTATTTCTTTTTCTTCTCTGATTGCTGTGGCTAAAACTTCAAAAACTATGTTGAATAACAGAAGTGAGAGTGGACAACCTTGTCTTGTTCCTGATCTTAGAGGATATGGTTTCAGTTTTTCACCATTGAGAACAATGTTGGCTGTGGGCTTGTCATATATGGCCTTTATTATGTTCAGGTAAGTTCCCTCTATGCCTACTTTCTAGAGGATTTTTATCATCAATGGGTGTTGAATTTTGTCAAAAGATTTTTCTCCTTCTATTGAGATGATCATATGGCTTTTCTACTTCAATTTGTTAAGATGGTTTATCACATTGATTGATTTGCATATATTGAAGAATCCTTGTATTCATGGGATAAACCCCACTTGATCATGGTGTGTGATCCTTTTAATGGGCTGTTGGATTCTGTTTACTAGTATTTTGTTGAGGATTTTTGCATCTATGTTCATCAGTGATATTGGCCTGTAGTTTTCCTTTTCTGTGGCATCTGGTTTTGGTATCAGGGTGATGGTGGCTTTGTAGAATGAGTTTGGGAGTATTCCTCCCTCTGCTATATTTTGGAAGAGTTTGAGAAGGACAGGTGTTAGCTCTTTTCTAAATGTTTGATAGAATTCACCTGTGAAGCCATCTGGTCCTGGGCTTTTGTTTGTTGGAAGATTTTTAATCATAGTCTTAATTTCAGTGCTTGTGACTGGTCTGTTTAAATTTTCTATTTCTTCCTGGTTCAGTCTTGGAAGGTTGTGCTTTTCCAAGAATTTGTCCATTTCTTCCAGATTGTCCATTTTATTGGCATAGAGTTGCTTGTAGTAATCTCTCATGATCCTTTGTATTTCTGCAATGTCAGTTGTTACGTCTCCTTTTCATTTCTAACTGTTGATTTGAGTCTTCTCCCTTTTTTGCTTGATGAGTCTGGCTAATGATTTATCAATTTTGTTTACCTTCTCAAAGAACCAGCTTTTAGTTTTATTGATCTTTGCTACTGTTTCCTTCATTTCTTTTTCATATATTTCTGATCTGATCCTTATGATTTCTTTCCTTCTGCTAACTTCGGGGTTTTTTTGCTCTTCTTTCTCTAACTGCTTTAGGTGTAAGGTTAGGTTGTTTATTTGAGATATTTCTTGTTTCTTGAGGTAGGATTCTATTGCTATAAACTTCTCTCTTAGAAGAGCTTTTTCTGAATCCCATAGGTTTTGTGTCTTCGTGTTTTCATTGTCATTTGTTTCTAGGTAATTTCTGATTTCCTTTTTGATTTCTTCAGTGACGTCCTGGTTATTTAGTAGTGTACTGTTTAGCCTCCATGTGTTTGTACTTTTTACAGATTTTTTCCTGTAATTGATATCTACTCTCATAGCATTGTGGTCAGAAAAGATACTTGATACGATTTCAATTTTCTTAAATTTACCAAGATTTGATTTGTGACCCAAGATATGATCTATCCTGGAGAATGTTCCATGAGCACTTGAGAAGAAAGTGTATTCTGTTGTTTTTGGTTGGAATGTCTGGTAACTATCAATTAAGTCCATCTTGTTTAATATATCATTCATTTAAAGCTTGTGTTTCCTTATTTATTTTCATTTTGGATGATCTGTCCATTGGTGAAAGTGGGGTGTTAAAGTCCCCTACTATGATTGTGTTACTGTCGATTTCCCCATTTATGGCTGTTAGCATTTGCCTTATGTATTGAGGTGCTCCTATGTTGGGTGCATAAATATGTACAATTGTTGTATCTTCTTCTTGGATTGGTCCCTTGATCATTATGTAGTGTCCTTCTTTGTCTCTTGTAATAGTCTTTATTTTAAAGTCTATTTTGTCTGATATGAGAATTGCTACTCCAGCTTTCTTTTGATTTCCACTTGCATGGAATATCTTTTTCCATCCCTTCACTTTCAGTCTGTATGTGTCCCTAGGTCTGAAGGGGTCTCTTGTAGACAGCATGTATACGTGTCTTGTTTTTGTATCCATTCAGCCAGTCTATATCTTTTGGATGGAGCATTTAATCCATTTACATTTAAGGTAATTATTGATATGTGTGATCCTATTACCATTTTCTTAATTGTTTTGGGTTTGTTATTGTAGGTCTTTTCCTTCTCTTGTGTTTCCTGCCTGGAGAGGTTCCTTTAGCATTTGTTGTAAAGCTGGTTTGGTGGTGCTGAATTCTCTTAGCTTTTGCTTGTCTGTAAAGGTTTTAATTTCTCCATCAACTCTGAATGAGATTCTTGCTGGGTAGAGTAATCTTGGTTGTAGGTTTTTCCCTTTCATCACTTTAAATATGTGCTGCCACTCCCTTCTGGCTTGCAGAGTTCCTGCTGAAAGATCAGCTGTTAACCTTATGGGGACTCCCTTTTATGTTATTTGTTGTTTTTCCCTTGCTGCTTTCAATATTTTTTCTTTGTATTTAATTTTTGATAGTTTGATTAATACGTGTCTTGGCATGTTTCTCCTTGGATTTATACTGTATGGGACTCTCTGCACTTCCTGGACCTGATTGACTATTTCCTTTCCCATATTAGGGAAGTTTTCAACTATAATCTCTTTAAATATTTTCTCAGTCCCTTTGTTTTACTCTTCTTCTTCTGGGACCCCTATAATTTGAATGTTCATGCATTTAATGTTGTCCCATAGGTCTCTAAGTCTGTCCTAAATTCTTTTCATTCTTTTTTCTTTATTCTGCTCTGTGGTAGTTATTTCCATTATTTTATCTTCCAGATCACTTATCCATTCTTCTGCCTAAGTTATTCTGCTATTAATTCTTTCTAGAGAATTTTTAGTTTCATTTATTGTGCTGTTTATCATTGTTTGTTTGCTCTTTAGTTCTTCTAGGTTCTTGTTAAACATTTCTTGTATTTTCTCCATTGTATTTCCAAGATTTTGGATCATCTTTCCTGTAATTACTCTGAATTCTTCTTCAGGTAGACTGCTTATTTCCTCTTCATTTGTTTGGTCTGGTAGATTTTTACCTTGCTCCTTCATCTGCTGTATATTTCTCTGTCTTCTCATTTTGCTTCACTTACTGTGTTTGGGATCTCCTTTTCTCAGGCTGCAGGTTCGTAGTTCCCATTGTTTTTGATGTCTGTCCCCAGTGGCTAAGGTTGGTTCAGTGGGTTGTGTAGGCTTCCTGGTGGAGGGGACTAGTGCCTGCGTTCTGGTGGATGAGGCTGGATCTTGTCTTTCTGGTGGGCAGGTCCACGTCTGGTGGTGTGTTTTGGGGTGTCTGTGGACCTATTATGATTTTAGGCAGCCTCTCTGCTAATGGGTGGGGTTGTGTTCCTGTCTTGCTAGTTGTTTGGGATAGGGTGTCGAGCCCTGTACCTTGCTGGTCGTTGAGTGGAACTGAGTCTTAGCATTGAGATGGAGACCTCTGGGAGAGCTTTTACTGTTTGATATTACGTGGAGCTGGGAGGTCTCTGGTGGACCAATGTCCTGAACTTGGCTCTCGCACCTCAGAGGCACAGGCCTGACACCCAGCCATAGCACCAAGACTCTGTCAGCCACACGGCCAGGTATGTGGGAAGTTTCTTGCCTTTTGGGAAGTCTCAGGTCTTCTGCCAGCATTCAGTAGGTGTTCTGTAGGAGTTGTTCCACAAGTAGATGTATTTCTGATGTATTTGTGGGGAGTAAGGTGATCTCCATGTCTTACTCCTCCACCATCTTGAAGGTCTCTCCTCCCTTGTATCTTGTCATTCATTTCACTTATACATAAGCATGTATATATGTATATATATATATTTGAATACATTGTTGCTATTATTATTTTGAACAAACTTAGAACAATCAAGAATAAGAAAAAGGTTTTATTTTCCTTCATTTATTCCTTCTCTAAAGATCTTCCTTTCTTTATATGCATCCGAGTTTCTGACTTATACTGGCTTCCTTCTCCCCAAAAAACTTCTTTTAACATTTCTTCCAAGGCAAGTCAACTGGCAACGAATTCTCTGTTTCTGTTTGTCTGAGAAAGTGTTTATTTCTCCCTCACATTTGAAGGATAATTTTGCAGGATACAGAATTCTAGGTTCGTGGTATTTTTCTCTCAACACTATTACTATGCTAACACTAATCAAAAGAAAGCAGGAGAAGCTATATTAATTTCAGACAGAGCAGTCTTCAGAGCAAGAAAAATTATCAGATATAAGAAAGAGCATTGCATGATGATAAAAGATCAAATCTCCAAGAAGACACAACAATATTTAATGTGTATGCACCTAACAACAGAGAATCAAAATATGTGAGCCAGAAATTGACAGAACTGCAAGGAGAAATACATGAATCTACCATTACAGTTGGAGACCTCAACAGCTCTCTAACAGAAATAGATACAGCAGGCAGAAAATCAGTAAGGACATAGCTGATCCCAATAATACCATCAATCAACTGGATGTAATTGATATCTAAGATCACTTCAAGAGCAGAATATACATTTGCTTCTCAAATTGAACTGTTCCCTCACTTGCTGGATGGCTTCTTTCAGTAGATTCTGGAGAAAGGATACATGGATGTAAGGATACATAGAAGCATAGTATGTCTAAGGATAGCTTCGTTCTACTCCTACCTTGAATTAGTACAGAATTATAGGTTGAAAATTATTTTCCAGAATAATTTTGACACCATTACTCTACTGTTTTCTAGCTTGTATTAGTGCACACATTGAAAATTTTGTGCCGTTCTAAAATTCTTGATACTATGGATGTATCCTATTTGTTCTCCCTGGAAGATTTAGGATTTTCTCTTAGCCCTGACCTGCTAAAATGTCATGATAACATGTCTTTTTCATTGTGCAAGGCACTCAGTAGGCTTGTTGAATATAAATACTCATGCCTTCCAGTTCTGATACATTTCAAGGGTTGCTTCTTTGATTATTTTTTAAAATAGTTCATTTGTTTTCTTTTTTTATAAATTTATTTATTTTATTTATTTATTTTTGGCTGCACTGGGTCTTCGTTGCTGTGCATGGGCTTTTTCTAGTTGTGACGAGCAGGGGTACTCTTCGTTGTGGTGCGCAGGCTTCTCCTTGCAGTGGCTTCTCTTGTCGCAGAGCACAGGCTCTAGGTGTGTGGGCTTCAGTAGTTGTGGCATGAGGGCTTAGTAGTTGTGGCTCGCGGGCTGTAGAGCGTAGGCTCAGTAGTTGTGGCTCACGGGCATAGTTGCTCCGTGGCATGTGGGATTTTCCCAGACCAAGACTCGAACCCATGTCCTCTGCATTGGCAAGCAGATTCTTAACCACTGTACCACCAGGGAAGTCCGTACTTCTTTGATTATTATTTTTTATTTCTGCTTTCTCCCTTCTAGCTTCATAAAACTTCTTTTAATTATAATTGAGACCTCCTAGCCTGAGGCTATTTCCTCTCCTCTTTCCATCCCTGCTGTATTTTGTGTTTTGTCCTCTGATTGTTCTTTTTTATAGCATCCTCTTCTTATTTCAGTGATACAGAATCTTCTCATTTCTATGAGGGTATAAATTTTAGTATACTTTAAATATTTTGCTCTGTGCTTTGCCTCTGTTTCCTCTCTTCTCTTCCCCCATTACTTTGTTTTGGTCTCTTCAGTTCATGTTGCTGATTACTGGCAAGCACACTTTGATCCTTGACAGTCTTTGCATATGTTAAAAAAAAACCCAAACACTAAAAAGGTGGTTGAGGGAATTCCCTAGCAGTCCAGTGGTTGGGACTCCATGCCTTCACTGCCGAGGGCCCAGGTTCGAGCCCTGGTCAGGGAACTAAGATCCCACAAGCCATGCGGCATGGCCAAAAGAAAAAAAAAGGTGGTTGGAAGCTCAGTGTGGATGGGCAGGGCTGGTTGATTAATGGTTTCATGTGTGTTGATCAGTCATGACCTAGTTGATCAGTGGTTGACTCTCACCTCCTCAAATGTGGATCTTTTCCCTAGGGACCTGCAGTTATTCCAGAAAAGAATCCAAGCTCTTGACTACAGTAGTATAAGCCAGGCTGCTAGTGTTCTGAGAGACAAATGGGGAAATGGAACTGTGGTTTCATATTTGAAGACTTTCACTTAATCTTCTTGTTTTCAGTGTTGTGCCTCCTTTCTGTTCTCTGCTATGTCTAGTCAGTACAATAAGGGAAGAAAAAATACTTACGGGCTGGAAAGGAGGATATTAATTTTGTCTGTGTAGATTGTCTTATTGACAAGGTTGGAGGACACAAAGTCAATACACAAGAACCAAGTGCATTTTTATATACTACCAATTAACAGTTAGAAATGAAAATTTAAAAACAGTACCACTTACAATATCACCAGAAAAGCATGAGACATTTTAGGGATAAATCTAATAAATTATCTCCAGGATCTTTTTGTGATAATTACAAAACATTCATGAAATAAATCAAACATTTAATGAATAGAGAGATAAAGCATGTTGTGGATTAGAATACTCAAAATGGTTAAAATGTCAATTCCTCCAAAACTGGTCTATAGGTTCAATGAAATTCTAATCAAAATCATAGCAGGGGGACTTCCCTGGTGTCACAGTGGTTAAGAATCTGCCTGCCAATGCAGGGGACACAGGTTCAATCCCTGGTCGGGGAAGATCCCACATGCCGTGGAGCAACTAAGCCCGTGTGCCACAACTACTGAGCCTGTGTGCCACAACTACTGAGCCTACCTACCTAGAGCCCATGCTCCGCAACAAGAGAAGCCACTGCAATAAGAAGCCTGTGCACTGCAATGGAGAGTAGCCCCTGCTCGCCACAACTAGAGAAAGCCTGTGTGTAGCAACGAAGACCCAATGCAGCCAAAAATAAAATTAAAATTAAAAAGAAAAAATAGCAGGATTTCTTTTATAGAAGTATCAACCTTATACTAAAATGTATGTGAAAATGCAAAGGAAATATAATAGCCAAGACAATTTTGAAAAACAAAGTTGAAGAATTCACATTACCTGATTTCAAGATATGTTAAAATCTATAGCAATCAAGACTTTGTGGGACTTCCTAGTGGCACAGTGTTAAGAATCTGCCTGCCAATGCAGGGGACATGGGTTCGAGCCCTGCTCCGGGAAGATCCCACATGCTGCGGAGCAACTAAGCCCGTGCACCACAACTACTGAGCCTGCATGCTGCAACTACTGAAGCCCATGTGCCTAGAGCCTGTGCTCTGCAACAAGAGAAGCCACTGCAATGAGAAGCCCATGCACCGCAACAAAGAGTAGCCTCTGCTTGCCGCAACTAGAAAAACCTGCATGCAGCAGCAAAGACCCAACACAGCCAAAAATAAATAAATAAATAGATAAAATTTTAAAAAAGGACATTGTGATATTAATAAAAATAGAGACACATAGGTAAATGGAACAAAATAGAATATTCATAAAAGACACACATATATGTGGTCAATATATCTTTTTTGATAAAGATGCAAAGACAATTGAATAATCTTTTCCAGAACATGTTATTCAGTAACTATTGGATATCCATAGGCAAAAAATGAACCTTGGCCCATAATCCTCACCTCATTCACAAATTAACTCAAAATGGAATCAGACCTAACTATAAAACCTAAAAGTACAAAAGGAAAAGACTGGGATGAAACTTTTCATTGGTGACCCCATACGCAGTAAAGCAGGAACGCAACATCCTCAGTCTTCTAAGGGAAAAATTCAACTGATATTGATTGAACATTATATCAATTAACCAAGCTGACATATAACTTACATGTCTTCCATCTAGTGCCAAACACAAAGAAATGTCACAGAAAATGAAGCATAAAAAATAAACACTAAGGTAATAAATTAAAAGGTGGGATTACCCTAGTTTCATAAACCCAAATCAGAGTAAAGCACTAAAACAGGGCTGAAAATCTCATGAGAGAATTTTAGCTATGTATAGACTGCAATCATCACAAGCTGAGACTTCAATGTCCAACTAGGAAAGTAAATCTAAGACCAAAACCTCATATGCAGGAGAGGAATGGCATAAATTACAGGAATCCTATAGAACAGCTCCATTTATAAGCAGAGTTGAGGATTAATAGAGACATAAAAAGCATATGGAAGTATCAAGGAAGCTTTACTTTGGATAGAAAAAAGAGTCACCCAAAAGGAATCAGAATTCCCATTCAGGGCCATGCTTGTATTTGATCTCATTCACACGCACATTTACACTACACACACAGGATAGATTTCTAAGGTCTGAACTTAATAGGGAAAAAATTTGTTCATGAATGAGGGAAGCACTGACAGAAGCAAACTACCAACTGAACAAAATAAAATATAAAGAAAAGACATTCGAATATCTGAGGTAATGTAATATTAAAAAGGTGCACTTTAAAATAGTGGAGAGGGACCTCCCTGGTAGCGCAGTTGTTAAGAACCCGCCTACCAAGGCAGGGGACACGGGTTCCAGCCCGTCCGGGAAGATCCCACATGCCACGGAGCAGCTAAGCCCGTGAGCCACGACTACTGAGCCTGCGCTCTAGAGCCCATGAGCCACAACTTTTGAGCCAATGTGCCACAACTACTGAAGCCCGCACACCTAGAGCCTGTGCTCCGCAACAAGAGAAGCCACCGCAATGAGAAGCCCGTGCACCGCAACAAAGAGTAGCCACCACTCGCCGCAACTAGAGAAGGCGTACGTGCAGCAACAAAGACCCAATGCAGCCAAAAATAAAAATAAATAAATAAATAATAAATTAAAAAAAATAAAATAAAATAGTGGAGAAAATAAAAAAAATAGAAATCACCCAACAATTGTGAATAGACAAATGGCTAAGAAAAAATTGTGGTGTAAACATACGATGGAATACTACCCAGCAATAAAAACAACAAACTACTGATATTATGCAAAACATGGATAAATCTCAAAGATATTACATTGAGCAAAAGAAATCAGAAACAAAAGAATACATACTATATGATTCTATTATATGAAACTTGACAAATTAAAATCTAATATAAAGTAACAGAAAACATTTCACTGGTGGCCTATATCTAGGGGACAGTGGATTGACTGGGATGAGGCATAAGGTAACATTTCAGGGTTGATAGAAATGATCTCTATCTTTGTACTGATTATACAGGTCCACATATTGTCAAAACCAATCGAATTTGAGTGACATCAGTAAAGCTGGTGGAGTAAGGAACTCCAAAAATATCTCTCTCCACAAAATATCCAAAAATAAACTGGCAAAAACTGTCAGAATCAACTTTATCAAAACCTCAGAAACTAGTCAGAAGGTTACAGCACTGAGACAAAAACAACAAGAAAAAAACAGCTAAATTTTGGCAGTTAAGAAAATCTCTGTTGAATCACTAGCTGGCCACTAAACTAAAGGAACAGAGACCTTAGTTGCCACACACAACAAAGAATACAGACTTAATAAAATTAGTTCAGAAAAGTACTAAACAAGCAAATAACAATTACAACAAGCTGAAACAATAAAACCTGGGGAGGGAGTTATCTTATTATAACATTCAAAATGTCCAGTTTTCAACAACAACAACAAAAAAAAACGAGGCATGCAAAGAAATAAGAAAGTAGGCCAATACACAAGATGCAAAGAAATTAACAGAAACTGTCTCTGAGGAAGCCCAGACACTGGATTTAATAAACAAAGACTTTAGGGACTTGCCTGGTGGTGCAGTGGTTAAGAATCTGCCTGCCAATGCAGGGGACACAGGTTCGAGCCCTGGTCTGGGAAGATCCCATATGCCGCAGAGCAACTAAGCCCGTGTGCCACAACTACTGAGCTTGTGCTCTAGAGCCTGTGAGCCACAACTACTGAGCCCACGTTACAAATACTGAAGCCCGCGTGCCACAACTACTGAAGCCTGCGTGCCTAGAGCCTGTGCTCCGAAACAAGAGAAGCCACCGCAATGAGAAGCCTGCACATCACAACCAAGAGTAGCCCCTGCTAGCCGTAACTAGAAAAAGCCCGTGCACAGCAATGAAGACCCAATGCAGTCAAAAGTAACTAAAATAAAATAAATAATTTTTTTAAATAAATAAAGATTTTAAATAAACTATTTAAAACATGCTCAAAAATCTAAAGAAAACCATTTACAAAAACACTAAAGGACACTGTGAGAATGATGTCTCACCAAATACAGAAATTAATAAAGAGATAGAAATTATGAAAAAGAATCAAATAGAAATTAAGGAGTTGAAAAGTAAAATAACTGAAATGAAAAATTCACTGGAGGGTTTTAACAGCAGATTTAGGTAGGCAGAAAAAAAATCTGCAAACTTAAAGAATAGTCAATTGAAATTACCTACTTTGAGAAGCAGAAAGAAATATGAATAAAGAAAACTAGTCAGCTTATATGAAACCTGTGGGACATTATCAAAGGTACTAACATGTATAATGGTAGTTCCAGAAGAGGAGAGAGAGAAAAGAATAGGAAGTATATTTCAAAAAATACTGACCGGGCTTCCCTGGTGGTGCAGTGGTTGAGAGTCCGCCTGCTGATGCAGGGGACACGGGTTTGTGCCCTGGTCTGGGAAGATCCCACATGCCGCGGAGCGGCTGGGCCTGTGAGCCACGGCCACTGAGCCTGCGCGTCTGGAGCCTGTGCTCCGCAACGGGAGAGGCCACAACAGTGAGAGGCCCGCGTACCACACACACAAAAAAAATACTGACCAATGACTTCTCAACTTTGATGAAAGACATGAATCTACACATCCAGGGACTTCCCTGGTGGTGCAGTGGTTAAGAATTTGCCTAACAATGCAGGGGACACAGGCTCAATCCCTGGTCCAGGAAGATCCCATGTGCCGCGGAGCAACTAAGCCCGTGTGCCACAACTACTGAGCCTGCACTCTAGAGCCCGCAAGCCACAACTACTGAGCTCACACACCACAACTACTGAAGCCCATGCGCCCTAGAGCCTGCACGCCACAACTATTGCGCCCACACGCTGCAACTACTGAAGCCTGCGTGCTCTAGGTCCCACGTGCTGCAACTACTGAGCCCAGGTGCTGCCACTACTGAAGCCATGCACCTAGAGCCCGTGCTCTGCAACAAGAGAAGCCACCACAGCAAGAAGCCTGTGCAACACAACGAAGAGCATCCCCCACTCACTGCAGCTAGAGAAAACCCACATGCAGCAACGAAGACCCAACACAGCCAAAAAAAAATACACATTCAACAAGCGCATCAAATACCAAGTAGAAACTCTGAAAGAAAACTCAAAGAGATTCACACCAAGACACATTGTAATCAAATTATTTAAAGCCAAAGGTGGAATTCCAAAATCAGCAAGAGAGAAGTGACTAGTCTTGTACAAGGGAACCTCAATAAGATGAACAGCTGATTTCTGATCAAAAAAATCGCAGACACCAGAAGACACTGGGATAACATAATTAAAGTACTGAAAGAAAAGAAACAAAACACAACAAAATTCTAAATGAAGAATTCTAGATCCAACAAAACTATCCTTAAAAAGTAAAACATAAGACCTAAAAATATAAAATGCCTAGAAGAAAACATATAGGAAAGCTTCATGACATTGGATTTGGCAAAGATTTCTTGCATATGACACCAAAAGCACAGGGAAAAAAAGCAAAAAAATAAACAAATGGAACTATATCAAACTTTAAAACTTCTGTGTTTTAAAGGAAACACAGTGCATCAAAGGAAACAACAGAGTGAAAAGGTAACCAATGGAATGGAAGAAAATATTTGAAATCATATATCTGATAAGGGATTAACATCGAGAATATATAAAGAACTGCAAATCAACAACACAAAACCAAATAACCCAATTACAAAATAGGCAAGAACTCAAATAGACATTTCTCCAAAGAAGATATACAAATAGCCAACAAGCATATGAAAGGATACTCAACATCATTAATAATCAGTATATGGCAAATCAAAACCATAATGAGATATTTCTTCACACCCACTAGGTTGACCACTGTCAAAAAAAAAAAAAACAGAAAATACCAAGTATTGGTGAAGATATGGAGAAAATGGAACTCTTGTGTACCGTTGATGAGAATGTAAAATGGTGCAGCCCTTATAAAAAACAGAATGGAGGTTTCTTAAAAAATTCAAAATAGAATTACCATATGATCCAGCAATCTCACTTCTGGGTATATATACAAAAGAATTGAAAGCAAAATCTTGAAGGGATATTTGCACACCACTGCAGTATTTTTCACAGTAGCAAAGAGGTGAAAACAACCCAAATGTCCCTTGACAGATAAATGGATAAAGAAAATGTGGTATACAATAGAACATTATTCAGCCTTTCAAAAGAAGGATACCCTGTCACATGCTATGACATGGATAAACCTTTACGATATTATGCTAAGTTGAAATAAGCCACCACAAAAAGACAAATACTGAATGATTCCACTTATATGAGATACTCTAGTAGTCAAACTCATAGAAACAGAGAGTAGAATGGTGGTTTCCAGGGGCTGGGTTGAAGAGGAAATGGGGACTTTTTGTTCAATGCATACAGAGTTTCAGTTTTGCAAGAGGAAAAAGTTCTAGAGATGTGTTGCCCAACAATGTTAATATGACTAACACTACTAAAATGTACACTTAGAAATGGTTAAGATGGTAAACTCTGTTACACGTTTTTTACTGAAATTTAAAATGTTTTTAAATGAAGCAAGAATAAAGACATTCCCAGATAAACAAAAACTGAGAGATTTCTTTGCCAGTAGACCTGCCCTACAAAAAAGGTAAAGGGTGTCAGTCCTTTAGGCTGAAATGAAGGACATTAACTTGAAACCATATGAGGAAATAAAGAATTCCGGTAAAAGTAACTACATAAGCAAATTTAAAAGTCGGTATTAATTTAATTTTGGTTTGTAATTCTTCTTTCTTTCCTATATGATTTAAAATACAGCTACATAAAACTATAAAGCTATTGATGGGCACACAATGTATAAATATGTAATATGTGACAAGGTAATGAGGGGGACAAAGCTATATATATAGTAGCAGCAAAGTTTATTCAAAGTAAATTGTTATAAATTAACATGTTTAATTGTACTTTCCAGGGCAGCTATTAAGAAATTAACTTTAGGGAAATGCAAATCAAAATCACAATGAGATTATCATTTCACACCCACTAGGATGGCTGTAATTAAGAAAATAAAAAGACAGAAAAAAGGTTTGGGCAGGATATGGAGAAACTGGAACCTTCATACACTGCTGGTGGGAATGTAAAATAGTGCAGCTCCTGTGGAAAACAGTTTGGTTGTTTTTCAAAAAGATAAACATTGAATGCCCACATGACCTAGCAATCCCAATCTTAGGTATATACCCAAAAAAACTGAAACCAGGTATTCATAGAAAAATTTGTATACAAATGCTCATAGCAGCATTATTCTTACAAGCTAAAAAGATGAAATAATCCTAAATGTCAACCAACTGATTAATTGATAAGTAAAATGTGGCGTATCTATACAATGAAATCTTATTCAACCACAAAAAGGAATGAAAAAAAAAAAAAGAATGAAGTACCAGTACATGCTGCAACCTGGATAAACCTTGGAAAGAAACTATGCTGAGTGAAAGAAGCCAGATGCAAAAAGTCACATATTGTATGATTCCATGCATATGAAATGTCCATTATAGGCAAATCCATAGAGATAAAAAGTAGCTCAGGGCTTCCCTGGTGGTGTAGTGGTTAAGAATTCGCCTGCCAATGCAGGGGACACAGGTTCAAGCCCTGGTCCGGGAAGATCCCACATGCTGCAGAACAACTAAGCCCGTGCACCACAACTACTGAGCCTGTGCACCACAACTACTGAGCCCATGTGCCACAACTACTGAAGCCCGTGTGCCTAGAGCCCGTGCTCCGCAAGAAGAGAAGCCACTGCAATGAGAAGCCTGCGCACCGCAACGAAGAGTAGCCCCCGCTCGCCACAACTAGAGAAAGCCCACGCACAGCAACGAAGACCAAACACAGCCAAAATAAATAAAATAAAAAAATTTATTAAAAAAAAAAAGTAGCTTAGTGTTTTCCAGGGGCTGGGAAAAGGGAGGAACTGGGAGTGATTGGTTAAGGTATATGGGGCTTCTTTTGGGGATGATGAAAATGTTCTCGAACTGTGTATTCATGATACTGGCCCAACACTGTAAATATACTTAAAGCCACTAAATTTTATCTGTGATATAGTTTAAATGGTGAATTTTATGTTAATTTTACCTCAATTTTTAAAATATTGAACCATACACTAAAATGGACACATTTTATTATAGATAAAAGATACATCAATAGAGTTTTTTTTAAAAAAAAGAGTAATGATATTGAATTCTTATTCAAGAATCTTTTGCTCTTCTTGACCATTTGTTCTTTCACATTAATCTTAGACTCAACTTTTGAAATTCCTCCAGATTACCCATATCCACTCAAATTAATGTTGGTTGTGAATGACAGAAACCTCAAATACTGGTGATTTAAACAAGAAAGAAGTATATTTTCTCTCTTTCTCTTCCTAGAACAGGTCAACATCTTTCCTGCTTTAGGGACTTTGCACACTCTCTCTATCTGAAATTCTCTTTCAGCAACCAGTTCTGCTATCTTTAAGGTTCTCACATGTCACATTCTCAGAAATTCTTCTGCTAACTACTGAGACTGAGGTAGGCTGCTTTTGCTATTCTTTATCACAGTACCCTGATTATTTATGTCACAATTTTCATTCATTTACTTAGCAATCATTCACTGAAAACCTATATAAAAGGTACAGTTCCAAGGGCTATGAAATCCTCATTATTTTTCATTTTTGTAATTATATGTTAATTGTTTTGCCAGCCCACCGCTTGACCCTCTCACTAGAACATAAGTTCCCAGACCATATCTGTTTGATCATCACTGTATCCTCTGACTTTAGCATAGTAACTGCTATGTAGTAGACAAACGTTTGTAGATCGAATGCATAAAATGCCAGCTCAGATATTATTTTTATTCTATTCAAAATTAGAGACATGAATGAGGCATTTATCTCAAAGGAGAACAAACTTGATTAGAAATCGGAATTAAAATAAATCAAATCAAAGATTTTTTTTCTTAACCTCAGGAAACATGGATACAGACTCAGTCTCCAGCTCCCAGCAAGCAGGCAACCTCCTTTTTGAACCTTGGTAAGGAACCTCGGTCATGCACACTCTCACCGTTTTTCTCCATGTTCCTATTACACATTGATGACCATATAATTAATTGTCCAAACTGGAACTCTATGAGAGATAAAGATGAGAAACTGAATATACAAATAAACAATGGCCAGACCCTGTAAAAAAAAATAAAAAACAAAACAATACTCTGACTTACAATCTGCAGCAACCAGTCCAGGAAACCAACCTACTATCTGCAGGTACCAAACCAGGAAGCCAGCCTGCTATCTACAGGTTGGACTTGTAGGAAGTCAGAACAATATCTCTAGCAAATAATCCGGGAAGCCAAACAATAAACCCTGTAGCATTGGCCCCAAATGTCCAGAACTCCACTGACAGCTTCTCTAATTTTCGTCCCTGCTTCAAACTTAGGACTCACCAGAGAAAGCCAAATATACTCCCCTAACTAGTCACATAGGATGCCCTGCTTTTAGTTAGCCCTCCTACAGCTTCCCCATACCAACAGTCTTCAATCAGGGTATATCTGAAACCTTCCCTTTTTCAGCTATAAAGCTTTCCCAATCCTTTACCTGCCTTTGAGTGTCTGCCAAAATGCAAGTGATGGTGGCCAACTCCCTTGCTATTATCAAGCTCTGAATAGTCTTTGCCTGTTCTCATTTGGGTGACTTTCATTTATTTCCACAAAAGGAATACTGTTAATAATTGTGCTTGATCAAGAGGCAAAAATCGGGACTCTCTTGAGTAAATCAGGACATAGATCACCCTAATTAAGCAGCACAATTAGACAAGAGGCTGTTTGCTAGTGAGATACAAAATTTGGGAGGGCAAAGGTATGATGAACAGAAGGTGAAATGTGCCACTACCACTAGGTGGGGTTGCACCATTAAAGAATGGAGGACAATTCAATTACTGCAGGAAGTTCTTGAGATATATATGCACTCAAGTTACTATTCAGTAATGTTTTTGGTTTAGGTATATGGTACTGTAAAATCTAAACCCTGGAATTAAGGTAAAATTGTCTTCAGGGCAATGATTACTGGAAATAATTCCAATGGAAAATGTTCTAGCCTACAGTTATTGATGCCTAGTATTAACTTACTTTCAGTTATCGCCTACTGCACCTGATGCAGTAAATAGGTGAAAAACACACTGCTTGCCCTTAACAAGTTTGCATTCTAGAGTACTTAAGGTCCAAATGAGTTACATAATTTTCAGGGCCCAATGCAAAATTAAAATAAGGGGCCACTTGTTCAAACAGTATTAAGAATTTCAAGATAGCAACTGCAGAGCATTAAACCAAGCGTGGAGCCCTTCTGAGCACAAAGCCCTTTGCGGCTGCACAGATCACACACCCATGAAGCTGACCCTAAGTGTAGAATAGTATTCTCCAACAAATTATAGACTAATACACTATGCTGCTTGGTATATGTTGTAATGCTGCTGGGCCCTTTAGCCTGTTTTATTCTATGTGGTACATGTGGTATGCACAGAATAAAATTACATTTAAAAAGTTACTGGGCAATGAGTATATTTGTGCTATTTGCTGTAAGGAATCTTCACTAAAGTTTAATCAAGCACGTAAATACTTAATCTAATTTAAAATATTATAAAAGTTACAATTATAATTATTTTGCTTTTCCCCACAAGACTCACGGGCAGGGCAGGGACTTATACTGGTAGGTATTCAGTAAATACTTGTTGAATGAATGAAAGGAGGCTTCACTGGGTGGAGATTTTAATAAAAGGAAATATCAGGAAAGGCTGTAAGGGAATGGTTAGCTAGGATGCTGAAACTCATAGGCTGGCCAGGAAGGACATTGTAGATAAGAGGAAATGTCAGTGAAAGCAAAGTGCTGTGTATAATTTATTTATCTGTTTATCATTATTACCTTCCAATAGAACTATAAGTCCCATAGAAGCAGGAATCTTTTCTGTCTCTTCATAGCTGTACTCAGTGCCTGTGACATAGTAGGTCTTCAATAAATATTCATTGGCTGAATAAATGCAGGCAATGCTGCTTAGCTAAAAGCAGAGTACCTATATAGTGAAGAAGTAGGAAATGAAGTTGGAGCCACGTTGCCCAATGTTTTGAATATCAGAGTGAGAATCTATACTTCATCCAGTATACAGATAACAACCATTAAAAAGAACAGTGTTATACTCTAAACTCTGAACAGAAAGTAAGTCAGTGGTACCCTGGCTAGAAGATTATCTGTTGTCGACTGAAAAAATGCATACCCTAAAAGTTGAGGATTATGTTTTATTTGGCAGACTTACTGAGGACTATACCCCTGGGAACCAGCCTCTGCGATAGCTGTGTGATCCAAAGAGGTAAGGGAGGAGCCGGGATGCATAGGAAGTTTTGCTGAAAACAAAAACAAAAACCTTTAGTTGAACATCAAAAGATTACCGCTAATCACAAAAAACAGACATCTCAAGTCAATGATTTTAGTGCTTTTTTATGTACGGGAAGATGCAAGAGTCTGGCCTTATTGAAATTATACCTTTGATATGCACCTTAACTATCTAGGGTCAGTATCCTGTTTTTCTCCATCCTGAATTCCTCTCAGGGTGCACCACTGGGGGCAGCAAGAGTGGCTGATGGCTTTATGGCCACAATATCCTTTGTTTACTAAAATGGCAGGCAACATGCTTTATCCACACTGTCAACATCTCACCATCTTCTCTTAATTCCATCACTACTTAGGCCACACTTAATATTGCCATAAGCCAAGTAAGACCTCAAATAAGAATACTGAAAACACGATTAAAACAAGCAAACAAACAGAAACTAAAGCCAGTAAATTTTTTGATAATGGTTCCTTTATTTGTGTCTCCTTCGCTGCAAGATGAACTTCTTGCGGGCAAACACATACGTTTAATAAAATTCTGGGCAGTTTCTAAGCCAAGATGGAGTCTGCCACTGGATGTGCTCAATGAATTATCTGTCGAAAATACCATAATAGCAAGTAATTTCCAAATGTAACAGATGATTTGGTTATCTGGGTAAGCTAATCTTTCCTTCTCTTTTGACACCAAGCCCCTTTGTCGGGTCTCAGTAATGCGCGTCACTGGGTGGGAAAGCAAGCAGCAGGGTGGCGGTGTGTTTTTATCCTGATCTAATCGTCCCAAGTATCTAGTTTTTGTTTTGTTAAGATTCTAAGTCAAGATTAACTTTACATTCGCAAACGGTGCGCCTGGAACGCCTAGAATCTGACAACCGAAACAGGCTACAAACAGATGCGTGGGACCAGGCGCCCGCACTAACCTCCCCGCAGCCGCCTATGCGCTTCACCTCACAGTTGGGAACAATAAAGTTGAGCGTGTTCAAACGGGTCCTTGTCTTCCAGGGCCTCTCGGACAAGCCTGTAAGATAAGACTCCTAGAAACTCCCTACTGCTTTCAAGTCTTCTCTGTGTGTTTTCGGTAGTTTTTTTTCCTCACTCGCCATACAAAACTCCTGAGGGGAACGGCACGGGCTAGGCCGGCTTGGGGAGCATTTCTCGGGGAAGCCGGCCCGGCGTTCGCCGCGGGCAGCCTCGGGGAGGCCCTCGGTTCACGTGAAGCCCAGGCTGCGGCGACGGAAGCAGAAGCGATGAAGCCCAGGCACGCGAGGTTTGTGGATAATAAGCTGAAGCAGCGCGTCGTCCAGGTGTGTATCCCGAACGGCCAGGCCTCACAGTGGTCCGCGTTCGGTGCCCAGGGTCACCGCAGGCCCCTTCTCGGGGGGCTCCCAGCTCGAACCCGATTAGCCGCCTGCTCTAGTCTGGGTGCGGGCTTGGAGCTGTTGACAACTCCGCTTCTTTGCGAGCGGTTCGAGGCCTTCCCTTCTCACTGTGGGTCGGGGTTTCACGGAGCAGCCCGAGATCGTGGGAGGCTGCGGCTTGATGGGGCCCAGCCCGGATCTGCTTGACCTCAGTGCAGATCAGCAAGGAGAGTGCAGATGGCCTTTGAGTTTAAATCTTCCTGTCTTGTGAAGTAGGGACGGAAACATTCTTCGAAAGCCCGTGTGGGCGAAGCGCTTTGGGGGCCATGAAGAATACGTAAATTTCCATTCTCAGGAAATTTGGGGTCGGGTTGGGACACAGTAAAAACAGGTACTCTGGATCTGACTTTATAATGGGCACTTTACCTACGGTTTTTTTTCATTTTCATAATCACCAGTGGAATGCATTGTGTGGTAAATGTCTTGGAATGGTATAGTCAGCACGCAATCTTAGTTAGAAAGAGAGACAGATACTTTAAGAGCTATATACTCTCCTTCTGTCTCTTTTACTTTTCCGGCCACTGTACAGTCTCCTTTTTGGATCTGTCTCTTCCTATCATCTGTTGGAAGTGCCTTTGAGCACCTGTGCTCTTACCTTCTCTTCCGTTATCCTCGTACTTCTCTCTTATCCATCCACACTTCTAGGTGATCTCATGCAGTCTAGTACCTTTAAATACTATTTACACATTCATGACTTCTAAATTTATATTATAATCCAATGCAGATTTTATCTTGAATTCCAGATTGATACGTCTGGCTGCCTACTCAACATCTCCTCTTGAGTGTCTGATAGATATTTCAACTTAACGTATACAAACTAAACTTTTGATATTCTCCTCCAAACCTGTCCTTTCTTAGTGTTCTTTATCTCAGTAAATAACATCCATTTGTTAAGGCCAAAAACCTTAAGACTCATTCTGACTTTTGCTTCCTGTAACCAATTAATCAGCAACCTATTTGGCTTTACCTTCAAAATATACTTCAAACCTAACCACTTTTTACCATCTCCTCCAACATGCTAGTCCATATCACACTCCCTATTAGAGTATTGCAGTAGCTTCCCAATTGATCTCTCTGATTCTGGTTTTACTTAAAGTCTGTTCCCCACAGAGCAGCCAGGAAGATCCTTTTAGAGGGAAAATTGGTTTGCCAGGGCCCTGCTCAAAACCCTGTGGAGGACTTTCAGACGTTTGGAGTAAAATCCATCCGAAATAGCCCTATGTACTTTGGCCCCATCTACCTTTTTGTCCCTTTCGATCTCTCCCTTGATTGCCTTGTCTTACATACACGGACCTTCTCAAACATGCCAAGCACAGGACTTT
This sequence comes from Globicephala melas, assembly GCF_963455315.2. Classification (NCBI taxonomy): domain Eukaryota; kingdom Metazoa; phylum Chordata; class Mammalia; order Artiodactyla; family Delphinidae; genus Globicephala; species Globicephala melas. The sequence continues at coordinate 21,621,959 of NC_083314.1, read as the reverse complement.
CGCTGTTGTAGTTCACTCCGTCTCAATTACTCTTCCGCTGGATGTTTGCACAACTTGCTCCTTCACTTTATTCAGGTCTCTGAGCAGTGACTCCTAATGGCTAAATCCAGTGGCCTCTTCTCAGTCCTTGCCACACTTGACTGCTCTTCAGCATTTGACATTAGCAGTTTTCCTCTCTTGCTTTTACTTTGGTTCATTATAAAAGTAGTAGGTTCTTATGGTTTAAAATAAAACCATAAGAGGGAGGGTATAAAATGAAAAGAAAGAATTCCTTTCATCTCCACTTCATTTCTCCACAGGTAATCAGGGAGAGTTTCTGTTGTATCTTTCTTAAAATTTTGTATGCATATATGCACTTATAGATGTATTAATTTTTTTTAATCACACACATGGGCTCATCTGCATCTATTCTGCTGCCTGCTTGTTTCACTTAGCAGTATGTTTTAGACATCTTCCCACAAGTAGTACACTTGCCTCCTTTTAACTAGCATATTAGTTATCTATTGCTGTATAACAAATTACTCTAAGACTTAGCAGATTAAAGTGGTTTTAGTTCTGTTGCGTTTTGGTTTGCAGTGGGTATGAGATATACATGTATATGTATAATTCAAGATTAACTGTGGTAAATGACAGCATGTTATAGGAGTTCAGAGAAGGGGAAGATTAACAAGAACGGTCCAGCTGTGGATACCTAGTCTCTTGTCATTGGAGGCATTTATGCAGAGACTGTTCTTATGTGTTAGGGATCCTTGAGAAGAAATTGCTGTATGAAATGGGGAACCTAGACTGGATAACTAGCAAGTAGTGAAACTTGAGAGTTGATGGTTAGACCTTCCAGGTTTGAAATCTGGCCGTGTAACTTATGTGCTGGTGAGCAAGTAACTAACCTTTTAAAGCCTCCTATAAAATGGGGGGAGATTGACATCTACCTCATAGCATTGTGAGTACTAAAAGAGATAATGTGTAAAAGGCCCCTAGAACAGGTTTACCAAGCCCTTAGTTTCTTAGTAATTTTTTTCACGATGCTACTAGGCCCAAAGTAATACCTAATGGGTTTGTTTATTAAGTAGTTAGGTTCAAGCAATTTAATAACTATTTAGTCCAAATAACTTATTAGCTTTTTGAACAAATAATACAAAAAGTGCAAGGAAAGTTAATGCATTTGTATTTCATTCTTAAAATAACCACAGTTATTTACTAGTGGGATTTGTGAGTCCATTGGGCACAGCACAACTTCTCATACCTTCGGATCAGATTGACACTGCTCCTCTCATTTCGTGTTCCACCTTGATTTTTTCTTTTCTTTTTTAAAATTAATTAATTAATTAATTTATTTATTTACTTTTGGCTGCATCGGGTGTTCGTTGCTGCACGTGGGCTTTCTCTAGTTGCGGCGAGCGGGGGCCACTCTTCGTTGCGGTGCGCGGGCTTCTCATTGCGGTGGCTTCTCTTGTTGCGGAGCACGGCCACTTTGATTTTTATTACAGCAAATGCTTAAAAAGCCAGTTTTGCAAAGATATGACATCATCAAAAGGTGATTTAATATTGCAGCTGTGAATTGTCTCAGGCTGGTACAGTGGACCCTGGAACAATCCGGGGGTGTGGTGCTGACCACCTCCCCCCACCCCCACCCCTACTCAGTTGAAAATCTGTGTATAAGTGTACAGTTGGCCCTCCATGTGTGGTTCTGCGTTGACATATTCAACCAGCCCTGGGTCACCCAGTACTGTAATACATATTTATTAAAAAAAATCTGCTGAAAGTGGACTGGTGCAGTTCAAACCCGTGCTGTTCAAGGGGCAACTGTAGTTCCTGCACTGTTGGACAGATACCGAATATTACTGTGTTCCCTCAAACTTAAATTATCCCTCGGTGCTCTCACAAGTTGAGTGCTTTGTTCTGGTATATTTGGGAACCTAGGGTATAAGAAGCCCTCACCTACTTACTGCCTTATAGCTATCCTAGTTATTATTGTTGTGTTGTCATAGTGATTAATAATGTTAATTAAATTCTTTGATTCAGATTTGATAATTATTTGGTGATTTTTATTTGTATTTCCAGTATACTTTATTAATGGAGAGTTTACATTAACATATGACATGTTTGAGTAGCTCAGTCGCTTACTTGTCGATTAAAGTCACTGAGTTTGAACTATATTGTCTTGTATTTATCATGTTTTCTGTTTTAGTACCTCACCAGTAACCGATGTGGCAAATATGTGGACACTGGAGTCTTAGCATCCGATTTACAAAGAATGTACAGGTAAAGAAATGTAGTCTCCAGATTCTTGCTTTTCTTTCCTACCATTTTTAAAGTTTACATCTTGCCTAAATTTCCAACCGATATTAATAGCCGCTGGCAGTAGTTCACCAGTCCATACGTTTAGAATTCAGTTTATCTATACAAACATTTATCAGGCACTTGTGATGTGTAAGGAGCCGTCCTTGTTGCTAAGGAGAATGGCTGCTTCTTATGTTTCGCACATGACTCTGGTCAGGAGTATACTGCTTTTCCTGCTTCATTAAAAAATTAAAACCGTTAGGCATGATCTCCCTCAGTCTCCTGACTATCTAAAAATGTGTAGTAGTCTTTGAGTAGTCTTTCCACTGAAGATTAAATCCTCCTTTTGTGCCTCTAATCCCACTTCTTCTGCTCTGTTGCCTCTCTAATTGTCTCTGCTTTGTGTATTTCACTATTTCTATTTTCTTGACTTCCTTAGTCTGTATATTAGTTTGCTAAGGCTGCTGTAAGAAAGTATCACAGAGTAGGTGGCTTGAACAACAGAAATTTTATTTCCTAATGTTGTGGAGGCTCCAAGTCCATGATCTAGGCATTGTCAGGGTTGGTTTCTTTCGAGCTCTCTCCCTGGCTTACAGGTGGCTGTCTTCTCCCTGTGTCTTTACATGGTCTTTCCTCTGTGTGTGTCTGTATCCTAATCTCTTATTTTTATAAAGACACCAGTCATGTTGGATTAGGGCCCACCCATATGACTTCATTTTACCTTATTTACCTCTTAAAAGGCCATGCCTCCAAATGCAGTCACATCCTGAGGTGCTGGGGGTTAGGACTTAAAACATACGAATTTTGGAGGGACACAGTTGAGCCCATAACACTCTGCCCTCTTGCCCCCCACATTCATGTCTTTATTGTTTGCACATATACTCCCTCCATCCCAGCGGCCCTGGAAGTCTTAACCAATTTCAACATCAACTCTAAATCCACAGTCTCATCTGAATATCATCTAACTCAGGTATGAGTGTGACTGGAAGTATGATTCCTCCTGAGGCGAAATTCCTCTCCAGCTGTGAACTTGTGAAGTCAGGCAACAAGTTATCTGTTCCCAAAATATGATGATGGGACAGGCATACGATAGGCATTCTCATTCCAGAGCGGGGAAATTGGGAAGAAGAAAGGGGTCATGGTCTCAAGGAAGTCCGAAACCTAGCAGGGGAAATTCCACTAAACTTTAAGAATAATCCTCTTTGACTCAGTGCTCTGTCCTGTGGGCTCACTGGGATGACTGCCCTGCCATTTGGAACCGAGTGGGAGACTGTGCCTCTCCCTGGACCTGTGTCCGCTGGGCGCGTGGTATCAGTGGCAACCCTGACACCTTCGGAGCCTCCTTTGTAGTCATTCTTTCCTTTTTTTGAAGGATAAATGTGTTCGCAGCTGCATTCCTCTTTTGGCCTGCCCTGTGGAATCCAAGAAGTCCAGTGGCCTTCCTTCATTTCATCCCTTCTCTGTCTTCTTCAGTACAAGCTGGCAATGTTGCTGCTGCTATAACCCTATTTCTAATCTAGAAAAATTACACAGTTGTAAAAATATAAACTCAGAAGTTGTTTGAAAATAGGTTTATGGTCAGTGTGAATACAGTGACATAATTATATATTCAGTGTGAATACAGTGACATAATTATATAAATATATATATATGAGAGCAAATTTATATTCTCAATTTAGATTGAGCTTAATGGGAAAATATTGGTGGAGACCACTGTACTAAACTTCTGGTTATGTTTTTCAGTATAGACTATGGTCGAAGAAAAAGAAATGCTTTTAGGATTCAGGTAGAAAAAGGTGAGTCTTTTAGTGTTAGAGCTGCATTATTAATAAAGTCATAGAAAGAATTGTTTTAGCTCATGGCATTTTTCTTTTCGTTTCAGTATTTAGCATAATTAGTAGTGAGAAGGAACTTAAGGATCTACCAGAATTAGAAGATGAACATCTGGCTAAAAGAGCAAGACATGGTGAAGAGGATAATGAGTAAGGATTATAGAATGGAGACATTTTTCCTAAAACATGAACCTGATCACGTTACATTTCTACTTGTAAAACTTCAGTGGCTCTTCATTGCCAGTGAGGCCCAGCATGATACTTACCTGTCCAGACTTTTACCTCAGACCACTGAATGCTCACTGTTCCCCAGAGAGGTCAGCTTCTTTCTTTGTGCCTTTGTGTGGGTGGTTTTCTGTAGCTGGAGTGTTCATTACCCCTTTTGGAACTTTCATTCAGCTTTCAAGAGTTAGCTTTCTTTTTTGGGGTGGGGGGGTTATAACATCTTTATTGGAGTATAATTGCTTTACAATGGTGTGTTAGTTTCTGCAGGAGTCAGCTTTCAAAAGGCTATGTTATTGCTTTTTCACGCCTTTTTGGACTCCTCCTTTCTCAGCATTTCCTTAACTCCTAGTTATAGATATTTAGTGTAGCATGTCTATCATATTATATTGAGAGTATTTGTTTACGTGTTTGTGTTACTAACAGAACTGTCTCATTAGCTCTCTTTTTCTCTGCCCTAATACAATGCCACGTACATAAAAAGGTACCAATTAATTTTGTGTTTAAGAAGTAATATTGTTGGGGCTTCCCTGGTGGTGCAGTGGTTGGGGGTCCGCCTGCCGATGCAGGGGACATGGGTTCGTGCCCCAGTCCAGGAGGATCCCACGTGCCGCGGAGTGGCTGGGCCCATGAGCCATGGCTGCTGGGCCTGTGCGTCCGGAGCCTGTTGCTCCGCAACGGGAGAGGCCGTGACGGTGAGAGGCCTGCATACTGCAAAAAAAAAAAAAAAAAAAAAGCAGTGATATTGTTGAGTTTTTTATGACTGTGTTGCAGTAAAATTGACATACAGTAAGCTGTACTTTTTTTTTTAAGTTCCTTTACTCTTTTTTTAAAATTTTATTTATTTTTTGCTGCGCTGGGTCTTGGTTGCTGTGCGTGGGCTTTCTCTAGTTGCGGCGAGCAGGGCTACTCTTCATTGTGGTGCGCAGGCTTCTCATTGCGGTGGCTTCTCTTGTTGCGGAGCACGGGCTGTAGGCACGTGGGCTTCAGTAGTTGTGGCACACGGGCTTAGTTGCTCTGAGGCATGTGGGATCTTCCCAGACCAGGCCTCGAACCTGTGTCCCCTGCATTGGCAGGCAGATTCTAAACCACTGCGCCACCAGGGAAGTCCTAAGCTGTACATTTTTAAAATGTACAATTTGTTGGGTTTTGACATGTGTATATACTCATTAAACCATCACCATAAGCAAGTTACTGAACATATCCAACCTCACAGGGTTTTTTTTGCCCACTTGCAATTTGTTTCTCCTTGCATCCCTGTTCCGAGACAGCCGTTGATTTGCTTTCTGTCACTGTATGTTTACATTTTCTAGAATTTTATATAAATGGAATCATAGAGTATGTACTTTAAAAATTTGGATTCTTTCAGGATAATGATTTTGAGGCTTATCAACGTTGTGTGTATCAATATTTCATTGCTTTTTATTGCTCTGTATGTATGTATATGCCACTATTTTTTTACCCATCTACCTGCTGTTGGACAGTTGGGTTGTTTCTACTTTTTGGTTATTACAGATAAAGCTACTGTGATAACTTATGTCCAGGAATTTGTGTGGAAAGTGTTTTCATTTCCCTTCGTAAATACCTGAGAGTGCAATAGCTGAGTCACCTGGTAACTGCATATTTAACTTTATAAGAAACTGCCAGACTGTTTCCAAAGTGTTTGTGCCATTTTACATTTATATCAGCAGTATGTGAGAGTTCCACTAGTTCCACATATTACCAACATTTGGTATGGTCAGTTTTTAACTTTAGATAGTCTGTAAGTATAATGTTAGCTGTAGGTTTTTTAAATAGGTACCCTTTATCAGATTGAGAAAATTTCCTAATATTCCTAGTTTGCTCAGAGTTTTTATCATGAATGGGTATAACATTTGTCTAATGCTTTTTATGCAGGTATTGAAAGATTTTATTATTGGCTTTCTCCCCTTATTAATTTGGTGAATTACATTGATTTTTGAGTGTTAAGCCAGTCTTGCCTTCTTGGGATAAACCCTACTTGGTTCTAATATAGTATTCTTTTTATATATTTAATTTTTTTTTAAATAAATTTATTTATTTACTTTTTGGCTGCATTGGGTCTTCATTGCTGTGCGTGGGCTTTCTCTAGTTGCGGCAGGCAGGGCCTACCCTTCGTCGTGGTGTGCGTGCTTCTCTTTGCGGTGGCTTCTCTTACTGCAGAGCATGGGCTCTAGGCGCGGGCTTCAGTAGTTGTGGCACACGGGCTCAGTAGTTGTGGCGCAGAGGCTTAGTTGCTCCACGGCATGTGGGATCTTCCCAGACCAGGGATCAAACCTGGGCCCCCTGCATTGGGAGCGCGAAGTCTTGTCCACTGTGCCACCAGGGAAGTCCCGATTTTTGCCAGTTTTCTGGGCAAAAAAATTGATTATATTATTTTTATTTGTAATTTTTTGAAAACTAGTGAGGTTAAGTTTTTTGATTGTTTCATGTTTCCTTTGTGAATTTCTCGTTTATGGGTTTTATCTCTCATCTGAGAGCTATTTGAATTTTCCTTATTAGTTGTCAGAGCTCTTTGTATAAAATAGCACCTCTTTTTCTATGTATTACAAATGCTTGTCACAGTTTGCCATTTGCCTTTTATTTTTGTTTATGGCATCTTTTAATTAGAGGAGTTTTGCATCTTTACCTAGTCAAGTCTTTCTACCTATTTCTTTATGGTTTGTTTATGCTGATGTACTTAGAAAGACCTCTGTCACAAGAGTGTATAGAATAATTACCTATACATTTTTCTTGTGTCTTTATGGTATTTCATTTAACTCTTTATAATTAATTTTGTTAACTTATAATTAATTTTATTTGTAGGGCATGAATTGTAGAGCAAAACATTTTTTTTCCAAGTATTTGAATAATCCACCTTTTTTAACTTGATTAGAAATGCCCCAGATTATACTAATTGAATTTAATGAATAACGAAAGAATTCATGTCTTAATTATAAAGGTGGGCGTAGAATTTATATAAATCTTTTTACTTAGGAAAGGTCCATTTCTTGTTTATTTTCTAAAGAAACTATATTAAATGGTAACAGAGTCCTATAGTTACTTTAAGCTATTAGATATCAGCTGTCAGTTATAATGAACTGAGATTGTAACTTCAGTTTGTAGTTACTAGGATTTATAGTTGTTTTTGGCCGTATTATATGAAAAACTCTTTGTACCTTCATTTCTCATGAATGGACTTGGAGAAGTTGCATTTGGTTACATGGCTTGGTCCTGTTGAATTTGTTACTCAAACTGCTTTATCATGGCTTGCTGGAATATTTCTTCTGCTGGCATCTCACGTTCCTAAATGAGACCCTTGGATCTGATGGGAATTTGTATGTCACTTTGCTAGAATAAAGATAACCACAATTTATTAAGCGTTTACTATGTGCTAAGGACTTTGCAAGCTTTCATTTAATCCTCTGTTAAGCCAGTGAGATAGACATTATTTATTATCTCCATTTTATAGATAAGGAAGCTGAGGCTCAGAGAGGTTAAGTAGAAGCTAGTAACTTCTAGAAGCTAGAAGCTAGTAAAGCTGGATTTTGAATCCAGATTTCTCTGATTCCAAAGCCTGGACTCTCACTACCATAGTATTTTGCCTCAGTATATTTTCTTGTTTTGGGAAGTAATTTTTTTGGGATGTGGGAGAAAAGCCTTTACAATGTTTCTTTTCTTCTTTTTACTGAGGTATAATGAAAGCTATTCTGATGATGATTCAAATATGGAAGATTACCCAGATCCACAGGTAAGTCAGATATTTAATGGACCAACTTTGATTTTTTAAAAATCATTATGAATCCTTCTTAGAAAAGATCAATAAGGAATAGAATAAGAGACTTTGAACATCTTCATCAGTAAATAATTGAATATTTCTGTGTACAGCCTTGATGAACCCTTGGATTGGCCATCCTTCCAGTATTTGTGTGTATAGCCTATTATATAGTGGAAAGAAGGGAAGAGGATGGCCAGAAATATGGGCAGACAAGAAAAGAACGGGCAATTAATAGTAAAAATGGAGAAAAGAATACCTTTTCTGCCAAAGAGCTGGCATTGACAATAAATAGGCTTGGATTAAAGGGAAGTATGGGAATAATATGTGAAATTATTTATAATTTTCTTTTTTTTTTCCATTGATAATTAAGCTTTTGAATTTATTAACTAAGTCATGATGATACTGTTATATTTGATCCAGTTTTGAATTGATATTTGATCCAACTCATTTTCATTATATTTCATTCTATTATATTTTTTAAAAACAACCATTCTTATTTGGTTTTATTTAACTGCTAATTATGAATTTGTACATTAACTTGGAGTGGAGGGGGTACATCTTTTTGAATAGTAAATGTTTGTGAATTATCCTATTGTAAACACCTGTATTTTCTGACTGCAGTTGTTTTGAGAAGAGGTGTTGAGAGGAAAAAGTAGAAAGCTTCTTAATATAGGTAATCAAACTTTCATGAGTACCTATTGAGTAATTTATGCTAAAATCATGTTTCTACAGTCAGCAAATCAGATGAACAGTTCCCTGCTCTTCTTATACCGGAAAGGAAATCCTGATTCTGTTTCAAGTACTCCTGACATGGAGCGAAGAGAAACCACGATTTCAACACCACGGATAACTTCCAAAACAGGCTCCATTCGTTTGAAGACCCCTGCCAGAGGTTCTGAAGGAGGATGGTTTATTGACAAAACCCCGGGTGGGAAGAAAGACAGTTTTTTCTCAGACCTATCAGATGAGAAAAGTAATGATAAGAAGCCGATCTCTGAGATAGAGGTATTTTTATAGTGGAATTTTAGCCCCACGTAGTTGGAGCACATTATACCCTTTTCATTGAACGTAATATCAGGCAGATTCTTGTGTTTTGTAAAAGACTTAGGAACTTTGAGATACATGTAGAAGTTGATCACTTCCCACTACCGTCATCATTTTCATCCTAGTCCAAGCCTCTACTCTTTCTTTCCTTAACTATTGAAATAACCTTCCAACTGGAGTCTGCTTCCATTCTTGTTCCCCTAGTTTATTCTTCACACAGAGATAACTTTTTACAAGTTAAGTCCGATCATTGTCATTCTTTTATTAAAAACTCTCCAGTGGCTTCATTCATTCTACGGTCAGAGATCTTGCAGTTGCCAGGAAAGCCCTATATGATTTGGCTGCCCTGCTGCCCTCCTCCCCCACCTCCCAGCGTTGCTTCAGCCACAGCTGTGCTGTTTCTAGAATATACCAACCAGGGGACTTCCCTGGTGGCACAGTGGTTAAGAATCCGCCTGCCAATGCAGGGGACACGGGTTCGAGCCCTGCTCCGGGAAGATCCCACATGCCACGGAGCAGCTAAGCCCGTGTGCCACAACTACTGAACTTGTGCTCTAGAGCCCACAAGCCACAACTACTGAAGCCCGTGTGCCTAGAGCCTGTGCTCTGCAGCAAGAGAAGCCCACAACAAAGAGTAGCCCCGGCTTGCCACAGCTAGAGAAAGCCCGCGCACGGCGACAGAGACCCAACGCAGCCATAAATAAATAAATAAATTTATTTATTTTTAAAAAAGAAAGAATATACCAAACCTTCTCTCACTTGGGGCATTCATACTTGTACTTTCTGTTTAGAACATCTTTCCTGAGATTCCTGTGGCTCACTCCATCATTTCTTCACATCTCTTTTCACATGTAATCTTCGGAGAAGGGCCTTCCCTGACATGTAAACTAGCACATCATTGGATACTTTGTTTCCTAACCCTGCTTTATTTCTTTTTTTTTAAAGTACTTAAAAAATTACTTATTAATCCCTTGAGGGATTAATGACATAAATGGGTACACTATGAAAATGGACAAAATAAGTAGACACTTTTTTTTTATCTTTTTAAATTGAAATATACCATATATAAAGAAAAGTAAAGCTTGATGGATTATCACAAAGCTAGCATAATTGGACATAATTCTTTTTTTTTTAATTAATTTATTTATTTTGGCTGCACCGGGTCTTAGTTACAGTATGTGGGATCTTTAGTTGTGGCATGCGGACTTCTTAGTTGCGGCATGCAGACTCTTAGTTGTGGCACGTGTGTGGGATCTAGTTCCCTGACCAGGGATTGAACCCGGGCTCCCTGCACTGGAGCGTGGAGTCTTACCCACTGGACCACCAGGGAAGTCCCCTGGACATCATTCCTACCTGATTCTTTTAATGCATGGCAAAGAGGGGGTTTAAGGTAATCTGTCTCCCGGTAGAGTGGCTGTCTGTGCTCTGGGGCTTGCTGTCCAGTGTGGGAGATATTAGCTACATGTGGCTGTTGAGCCTTTGAAATGCAGTTAGTGCAAATGAGGAACTGAGTTTTTAATTTAAATTTAAAAACTAATAGTTCAGTTATTAGAAAACTTCTAAGTATACTTAGAATAACTTCTACTTTTTCAGCTGTAAATTTTATAAAATCTAAATACAAATCTAAATACAAAGTATTTCCCATGAAAATTTAGTGTCTGACTTGAGATGTGCAGTAAGCATGAAGTATCCATTGGACTTTGACGACTTACTACAATGTTTTACAAAAACAATGTAAAACATCTCAATAATTTTTATACTGACTATATGTTGAAATAATAATGTTTTGAATATATTTGGTTAAATAAAATAGATTATTAATTTCCCCCCAAAATTATTTTCCCTTGTTTCTTTTTTCCTTTTTTAAATGTGGCTACTAGAATATTTAAAATTACATATGTGGTTGGTATTATATTTCTGTCGGATGCTGCTGCTCTAAGTGGTTTTCAAGCACCAAGCCCTTTGATTTGGCAAAACCTCTCCCCTCCCCTTTTGAATTATTAGTGGGCCTTTTCCAAATCTATTTACTTTAGTCATTTGTCTCTAAAGAACATTATTATCGTTGGCAAGGTCAAGGGAAAAACTTGACCCTTATGTTGAATTATACTGTTTTACGGCTGTCAGAGCAGCTCTGTCATCATATTTAATTTAGTGATTGATCAGACATCAAATGAACACCAACTGTGTAAAAGGCTCAGTGAGAAATAAAAGATGAACGTTAGTGTCTTAACTCCAACTCCAGAAGCACACAATTCAGTGACGGAGACAGACAGTTGAGTCACTCAAATACAAGGCCGACTGTGGTAGGCTGTACTACAGTTGCAAATTTAGTGTTCTGAGTGTGAAGAAGAGATTAATTCTAATTAGAAGAATCAGGAAAGGAGGTTTTCAAATGTTAGGATATAAAATGAGAATTAAGGCTATGGAAAAGGACATCCCCAGCAGAGATCAGCCTTAAGCAAATAGGTTGGGAATAGCTAACAGGTGAAAGTGCTAGGGCAGGAATGATTTTTTTAATAATGCCCATCTTTTAAAAAAACATATTGGCATTATAATTCCAAGCATGGCACATTTAAATTTCCTTCTCCCCCCCCACCCCACCCCCAGAATTCAAAAGATTCTTCTCTTCTGGAGAGTAATAAAAAAAGAAAAGGCAGGCTAAACAGCAAAAGAGGCAAAAGGAAGAAAGAAGATCTTCAGGAAGTAGATGGAGAAATAGAGGCTGTCCTGCTAAAGAAAGGTGAGACGCCAGTCTTGTGGGTGGTGGCAGCTGTGTTTGCTCTGAGAGAGGCATCATGATTCCAAGCTATTTTGCATGGGGGACCTTCTGTGTGCAGAGACATTTACTAGAATTGTTTACTTAAAGATTATTCAATATAGTTCTGATTTGCTACTGAATCACTAATCCTTTCACCTCCTTTTTTGTTTACCAGCTAAAGCCAGGGGGCTAGAATTGCAGATCTCCAAGGTGAAGTTTGAAGATGTTGGAGGCAATGATACGACATTAAAAGTTAGTTCAAATTCAGAATTTCTACCTTAGATGGATATGGCCAATCAGTTATTCAAACAAAGCCTTTCTCTTTTTATCTAATAGGAACTGAGTATAGAAAAGAAAGCCAGGAAGGTGAGAAGGGCAAGCCTGGCTGTACTCTTCAGGGTAGTGAGGGATAAAAGAAACATGTCTTCAACTTTTTTCACCATTTTAATTATAGTGTACATAAGATACATGCTTTATAAGGAGTATTACTTTAACAGTTGTAAAAGTTACTATTTTTTGGTGTTTGTTTCAGTTACAATCTAGTTACTATTCATTGTATTTGCAAGGTAGATATTATTAAGCTTAGGAAATGGAAGCTCAGAGGGGGTATTGCTAAAGTCACAGGACAGGTACTAGAGCTGGGATTCTCAGGTGTAAGCCTAACGCCTGTTCTCTGTCTACTGTACTTTGCTGCTCCAAAGAATAGGTCCTTTCATTACACATTGATCCATTCTCTTTGGGGCTGTGAAGATCATCGTTCCTATTTATTCCCTAACAGGAGGTCTGCAAGATGCTCATACACATGCGTCACCCAGAGGTGTACCACCACCTGGGCGTCATACCCCCACGCGGAGTTCTTCTTCATGGACCACCGGGCTGTGGGAAGACGTTGCTTGCACATGCAATTGCTGGGGTGAGGTTTGCTGACACTTGTTTGCTTTTGTAATTTTTGTTGTTACTCGTTTTTATTTTTTCTCTTTGGTCACCTTGAACCACACTTGGCATATTCTCAGGAGGACTGATCCTTTCTTCATTTTTTTACCTCTTTTCATGCTGCTATGTGTGAGATGCTGTTTTAATGTATCCAGTTATTTATATGGCAGGGGTTGGGTGGGAAGCAAAATAATACAGCTGTAAACAACTCTTTTTTTAACCACACAGTTTACATTTTAGTCACTTCTCTTTCTCTTTAAGCCAGTGGTTCTCAAGAGCAGTAAAATAAGAAAACTGAAGATTGTATTGTCCATAGAACTAAATATTCAGAATTTCCATTCAGAGTCATGTTTTTATCCTTTTTAGTGTTAAAATATCTTTTCTAAAATGGTGATACTAGGTACTCACTTGGCAAAATAAAAAGCAATCTTAATTTTAGTCCCATCAGATTTCTTGGAAACTGTGTTGGATGGTAAAATGCAAAATGTCCAAGTAACTTCAGTTTGAAGAATAGCATACTATGCCAATCATTAACAGATAGTGCTCTATGAAAGCAAATTATTTTTATAGGAGAACTTGATTGATTTACCTCATTTATTCATTTATTGAATAAATCTTTTGTGTGACTGCTGCATGCCAGACATTGAAATATAGTGATAAGTAAAACAAACTCGGTTGTTATCTTTAAGGAGTTTTTCAATCAAATGAGAGACAGACATTAAACAGTCTTTCACACAAATAAATGTTGCTCATGATTACAATTACAGTGAGTGAGTGGGAGACACAGGTGTAGAATGCTATGTGGTATGTTGTTGGTATGTTGTCTTAAGCCAAGTTAAGAGTTAGGATCAAAGAGAATATCATTGAGGAAGTGAAATTTCAAGATAGCCAGAAGAATAGTAGGGTTTAGGCAGGGTTGCTGCCATCTGTATTGGTGGGACGGTGGTAGTTTCTCTTCCTTTACTTTAAGAACCTGCCTCCTCTGACTAGTAACTGGCTGTTTCTGTGGGTTCAGGGAGGGAGAAACGCCGGTGGGGTGTGTGGGAGACCACTGTGTCACACCCCCCTGCTATTTCCTTTCCAGCAGATAAATAACAGATGAAGTTGTTTTGGCTCAGCTCTAAGTGGGGGCAAACATATTTCTTAAGATTCAAGACCCTTTATTCAGAAGAGATAATAACAGTTTTATAGTGATATCTACAGAGTAAAAACAAGTAGAAGGTATCCAGTCATAAAGAAGATGTGGCACATATATACAATGGAATATTACTCAGCCATAAAAAGAAACGAAATTGAGCTATTTGTAATGAGGTGGATGGACCTAGAGTCTGTCATACAGAGTGAAGTAAGTCAGAAAGAGAAAGACAAATACCGTATGCTAACACATATATATGGAATTTAAGAAAAAAAAAGTGTCATGAAGAACCTAGGGGTAAGACAGGAATAAAGACACAGACATACTAGAGAATGGACTTGAGGATATGGGGAGGAGGAAGGGTAAGCTGTGACAAAGCGAGAGAGAGGCATGGACATATATACACTACCAAACGTAGCTAGTGGGAAGCAGCCTCATAGCACAGGGAGATCATCTCGGTGCTTTGTGACCGCCTGGAGGGGTGGAATAGGGAGGGAGACGCAAGAGGGAAGAGATATGGGAACATATGTATATGTATAACTGATTCGCTTTGTTATAAAGCAGAAACTAACGCACCATTGTAAAAAAAAAAGAATAAACCATTTCTCTATCATCAAAAAAAAAAAAGGTATCCAGTCAAAGTGTTTGGATTAAATTTTAGATTTTTAGGTAATGTTTTTCATTGGACCAACACAAGATGAGGTTCCTCAGAAAATTGGTCATTTATAAAATGTAATTTTGAGAGAGGGACTGAGTGAGGAAAAAGTAGGGAAGTGAAAATTTGACAATTTGGTCATTCTTTTATGTATTTGTGCATAGGAACTTGACCTTCCAATATTGAAAGTAGCTGCTACAGAGATTGTATCTGGAGTATCTGGAGAATCGGAACAGAAGCTGAGAGAGCTATTTGAACAAGCTGTGGTGAGTCAGCTAATGGCTCTAATTTTAGGTGTTCAAATATAAGGCTACGTGGAAGATCCTATTTTCTCTAACGCTGGTATTTGTTAACCTGTTCACTGGCCATTCTTTTCTAAACATGGTAGTTTGTTACTCATGGTGGCTAAATGTTTAAAGTAGATTAACTAACATAGACTGTTGGATAAAATAATCTGTTTAATCTGAAAATAACGTAATTGGTGAGAAGTTCTGGGCTGTCATACCCAATAGCGATATGCTGAAAGGAGATTTTCTTTGTGATACTTTTTTCACTTTTACTTTCCTTAACGTAGGTTTGACCGAACAACCTGTAAGCAGTGTGAACATTTTTAACATTTAAGGATTATCACATTATAAAAGCACCCATGGACATGCCAGGATAAACTCTTCTCTATTTGTATAATTGAAGCTGTGAAAAGAAAATTCTGTTACCAGAGAAATTACAGATTGGATATTATTCTGATTATAATTCATGTTATCAAAATTTGGATGCTTAAGAACTTATGAGGAAGATGACATTTGTATCTCATGAAAGTTTTATCTTCAGTGTAGTGTTATGGTTAAATGTACTCTCAAGTCAGAAACATGGGTTCAGTTCCTTATGCCACCACATACTAATTGTGTAATCTTGGGCAAGAGATTTAACCACTCTAACCCTTAGTTTCCTTACTAGTAAACTGTTAATAATACTACTTAAATCTCATGAGGTTGTTGATTGTATTAAATGAGAGGGTTCATATAAAATCTTTAATGTAGTGTTTAGCACACAGCAAAAGCCAAAAACGTTAGCTATGACGTGCTCACTTGAGCAGTCACTAGTCATCACTGGTTGAAAACTAAAAAATAGCAAAAAGTTTAAATTTATGTTGACATCATTTGCACCCCAATTATATAGGGCCTGGTGAACATGGCCAATGCATCTGAAATGCAAAGCTGATGGGAAATTAGAAGAGAAAGTGTATTTTATCAGTACTTGAAAATGTTTTTTTAAATGGCAAGAATGTAGCAAAATTCGTTACCTAGTCCAAGCTAGTATTGTTTGCTGCCGTAGGCCAGTAAATGGGGAGACAAGTTGTTGGAGCAAGGAATAGAGACTTTATTTGGAAAGCCAGCCAACGAAAAAGAAGGCTTCTTTTATTCTAAAATGGGGAAGAGGTAAAGTCCTGGTTCTGGTCAGACCCCAGAAGGGATGTGTTGATTTTTTCCTTCCTGCAGTTATTCACACAGGTGAGCCTGGTCAGGATGTTTCCTGTGACTTAAACATAGACTGTCATTGGAAAAGCTGTGGATGCACAAGGAAGGTGCAGAGGAAGGGTGGGAAGGGTACTGTGCAGAGCAAATCTAAATTCTTTCAGGTGTTACCTGTTTTCCAAAATGAGCTTGATT
Organism: Globicephala melas; assembly: GCF_963455315.2. Lineage (NCBI taxonomy): Eukaryota > Metazoa > Chordata > Mammalia > Artiodactyla > Delphinidae > Globicephala > Globicephala melas. The sequence continues at coordinate 21,605,658 of NC_083314.1, read as the reverse complement.
TGATTGTTAATTGGCACACAGCTGGAAGACAAGTAATAACTTTCGTGTTTATGGTAAACACAATGATGAATGAGGATAAAAGAGACAAAGGGCAAAATTAGTTTGTTAGTTGTGTGTTTATATCTCTCTCGAACCAGTACTGAGCTGGTACTATGCCTAACAGCAGATGCTCAGTAAATGTATGGTCTAGCTCCCCTCTTTCCTGGACCCCCTGTTTCCTGATGAAAGTCAGTACAATAAGGTATGTGTGAATCAGAGAACAAAAAGGTAAAATCAGATCAAATCGTTCTTTGTTGAAAACTACATGCTTGCTTTAGGCTAAATTCTGATGACCATCATTTATTCTTTTTTCCTTTTTTTCTCATTCAGTTTTCCAGAACATTGACAAATACTATTGCCCTTGCTTTCTGAGACCTTTGCTGTCTGTAACTTTACTCTTTTGTAACTGGGTAATGTGTCGAGCAGTCAGAGGTTCTCCTTTGCAAACATTATCATGAAGAGGATTGGAAAGAGAGGCAGCTAGTGGCAGGCCAAATTTCTTTCCCTTTAAAATGCAGTGGTTCACACACTTTTTAGATATCTTAGCCAGGCTGGCAGTCTGACTCTTAGCATAATCAGTGTCGCTCCTAACTAAATAACTAAGGATGAGCTGTGCTTTAGATTGTAAATCTACATCTTTTTATTTAAATTTCTCATTTTAACTGATTCTTAATCTGTTTGTTTTTTATTGTGGTAAAATATATTTAACATAAAACGTGCCATTTTAAACATTTTTACAGTTTGGTGGCATTAAGCACACTCATATTGTTATGTGACCATCACCCCTATCCATCTCCAGAACTTTCCATCTTCCCAAGCTGAAACTCTGTACCCAGTAATCACTAACTTTTCATTTTCCCCTGCCCCTAGCCCCTGGCAACTGCTGTGCTACTTTCCGCCTCTGTGAATTTGACTATTCCAGGTAGTTGTTGCTTATATTGTATCTTAACTTAACTCTCTCTGAACTCTATCTAGTTTATGTTTAAAAAAAGACTGAAGGTGATCGTTGTCCACATTGAATGTATTGGAACTTTAGCCTCCTTTCTTACTCAATGTAGTCTTCAAACTAAGCCTCTGGTATTTTCAGTTGGGGATGATGAAAACAACGTAAACGTATTTAATGCCACTAAAGCATACACTTAAAATGGTTAAGATGGTACCACAATAAAAAAAATAAAAGCAAAGCCTCTGGTGCTTCCTAAATTCCTCTTATAGCAGATTCTAGGGGAAAGCTTGGATGTTTTTATGTTGGTAGGAACATTCATGAAACGTTTGTAGTGAACTTAGTTTTTCTAGTTTAAAATTTATAAACTTACTATTTTTAAATTTCAGAACATAGCAAATGTGCCTAATTTACGAAAGAATTTCAGTAGTTTTATCATCACAGAACATGGATTGATAAGAAGACTATAAATGTGTTATCCTATATGTAGTCTCTTACTGTTCTCTTTTAATCCTTTCAGTTCTCCTAAGTCAGATAAAAATCAGAAGTAAATCACTGTGAACTGCCTTCTTTAGGGTTATTCTTTTGGTGAATGATCCTTGAACTTTAAGATTGAAAAAATGTATATACTTAACTATGCTGCAGTACAGGGAATACATTTATGATTGTATTTTTGTGATATTCTTATTTCTAGTCAAATGCACCATGTATCCTTTTTATTGATGAAATTGATGCTATTACCCCCAAAAGAGAAGTTGCTTCAAAAGATATGGAACGAAGAATTGTAGCCCAGCTCCTAACCTGCATGGACGGTCAGTTTGAAATAATGAATTCATTTTAAGAAAATGAATTTTCTTTTTTTAGTGTAAGATGTGAAGATATGAAACATTCAAGTAGCATAAAAGAGTAAAAGCAGAAATCTTTTCTTTTCATAAAAGATTGCATCGTTAATTTTTGGAGTATATCTTACAGTTATTTTTAATGCATTTACACACACTGTATAAATACAGTAACATTGTTTTGCTTTTTACAATACTCTGATTGCACCATACACACTATTCTATAACCTGCTCTTTGTATCTTAATATTTCTTGGAAATGTTGCCACTTTAATGCATTTGTATCTACCTCTTTTTAATTGCTGCTTGGTATCCTTTAGGATAAATTTATCACATTGTACTTAAATATTTCCATTTTGATGGATATTCAAGTTGTTTTGGTTTTTGCTTTACAACAAGTTGTAGGGAATATCCTTAAATGGTCCTTTTTGATACACATGTATTTTTCTAAGACGAAGCAATGGTTAAAGAGTGTACATTTAAAATTTTTATAGGAAATGGCAAATTGCCTTCCAAAAAGACTGCCATTTACATCTTTACCGGCGCTATATGAGAATCACTTTCTCCAGATCCTTCACAACATTGAATTGTTTTAATTTTTGCCAGTCTGAAGGATGAAAATTGGTATCTTTGTTGTAATTTGCATTTCCCTGATTACCATTGATGTAGATCATCTTTCCATACTTTTTTGGCTGTTCATATTATTTACAAAGTCCCTTTTCTCATCCTTTTCCCATTGTTCTATTGAATTTTTAAAAAAATTTGAGTGAATATTATATTTCAATATACTATGGAAACAAATCTTTTGTTAAATATACTGCAATTACTTCCTATCTGTAATTTGTTTTTCAATTTTGTTTAATGGTTTTTGGATACAAATTTGGAGGAAAGGACTCAGCACGAGTAGAACTTTTGGAACTAAATCTTACCTACTGTGAAACAGCATGTTTTATGTACATAAGAAAATTTGAAGTAATACATATTTTGTATTCCTTGGGATGCTAGGTTGTAGATTGCTTATTCTGCTGTTTTATTTTTATGTAAAATTTTCTTGCCATGTTTTAAGGACTATGTTCTTTTTTTAAAATATCTGCATCAATTCTTTTTTTTTAAATTAATTTATTCATTTATTTATTTTTGGCTGCATTGGGTCTTCATTGCTGCACGCGGGCTTTCTCTAGTTGCGGCGAGCGGGGGCTACTCTTCGTTGTGGGGCGCGGGCTTCTCATTGCGGTGGCTTCTCTTGTTGTGGAGCACGGGTTCTAGGCAAGTGGGCTTTGGTAGTTGTGGCACGTGGGCTCAGTAGTTGTGGCTTGCAGGCTCTAGAGCGCAGGCTCAGCAGTTGTGGCGCACGGGCTTACTTGCTCCGCGGCATGTGGGATCTTCCCGGACCAGGACTCGAACCCTTGTCCCCTGCACTGGCAGGCGGATTCTTAACCACTGCACCACCAGGGAAGTCCCAGGACTGTGTTCTGAATTATCATTATTTTATTGAAGCTAATTTGTTATCAGTTATAAGATACACCATTATTTTATGTACCTCTGAGAAGGAAAATGGCAAAACACCAATCAAAGTATGACATAACGCTTATCACATTGATAGTATAAGCATTCTGATTTCAGAGATACTAAAATGTGGAAAAATGAACAAGTACAGGAATTAAGCAGACTACTTATTACTAGAACATTACTGAAAGCCCTGTTAGTTGGGATTTTTGGTGTGTCTTTGTGTGTTTTAAGTTTCCCCTTTATAAACCAAAGTAAGGAAAACAGTAAATAATTCAACTTACATAGTCATCCTTTTACTGAACTGAACTTGGATCCAGTTGCCCAATGCCCAGCAAAGCCAGTTTACTGACATGGGTTGTGGTGAAGGAAAGCACAGTGTTTATTGCCGGGCACCAAGCAAGGAGAGTAGGCAGCTAATGCTTAAAAGACCTGAAGTCCTGATGCTTTCACGCAAGGTTTTTTAAAGGTGATATTAGGGGAGGGTCTCAGGGTACATGATCAGCTCCTGGGCATTTTTCTGATTGGTTGGTGGAAAGGTAACAGGGTGATGTTTTGGGAATTTTAATCACCAGCCAGTCTGGGGGCTCTGTGCTTGTGGTCAGCATGTAGTTACCATCCTCCACTGGGTGGAGGGTCTTAGTTTCTGTAGAACCACTGAAAGGTATGCGTCAGATTGTTATCTATATATCCCTTCTGGAGGAACTATGAGTCCTGTGACTCTGTTGTTGTAATTGTTAGCTGCTTGGGTTCACTTTTTAGAACTCAGCAAAGGCCAAACAAGAAGCAGAGGACACAGAGGGGCTTGTACGCAGGAGGGCTCTGCAGAGTCCTGCTCACTCTCAGTTCTCTCTTTTCTTTCATACTCCTTAATCCTGAGGGGAACAGGGGTGGGACAAGAAACGGAATAAAGTTTTGCATAGAGATGTTAATCATAAACTCAGTGGAGGAACTCGGTTTTATGGGGACTTGTTTCTTTCTCTCGCCCCAAATAGCCTGTACCATGTGGTCATTTTTTTCCCTACGGTTTGAGAATTTTGTAAAACCTTATTATTAAATCAGAGTTTATAAATCTGAAATTGTAAGAAGTTAACACTTTCAGGTAAATTAATATGAACAAGATAATTAAGGAGACCACTTAAAAAAAACTAATTTCACCTAATTTTAAAAACTTAAACTCAGACATAATTCTAATTATTAAGATCTGCGAAGGATCTTAAAATATCATCATTTGTTTATGAGGAAACATGCACAGAGAGCTAAGGGCCAGATACATACAGTGAGTGATTAGCAAAGCATAGGCCAGAATCCAGATGTTTATTTATACATATGCAATTAATGAGCTACCACAAATACTTTATTTATGAGAGCTATTATCCCAGAAACACATTAACTAGTTTTTGTTTTTGTTTTTTTTTACTCTGTGTAAAAACAAGTAAAACTTCATTTTTTTAATAATCAGAAATTCATACTTTTGACTAATGTAACTTCAATTTAAAATGATCAGATCCTCTAAAAGTGAGAAAAAGAATGGGATTTATCTTGTAGTAAGTGGCCAATCCTAGCTAGGGTCTGATTTTTATCTTTCTAGCTTTTGAAACAGCACTTGTGTTACTAAGTATTGACTTCCTGTGGAAGGATATTTTCATTACTGAAGATTTAACAGATTTCCATGATTGTTCTTGTTGAATTCTGTTATTAACCCTTGCTATGTTCAGAGCATATCACCAAGACTGTAGTGTCTGAGCAACGTGAACTAGAAAAAGGAAGCAGACTCCTACCCTAGGTCATTGTTTTAGCTGTGAGACGGAAAGCATCCCTGAATCAGCAGTGGAACAGCTTTGGCTCTATACCAGCATTAGTGCAGGGAGGGTTCAGCATAGGAACATCTTCCTGTGACTGCAAGTTTGTAGCTTGTGGTGCTACGTCAATTCTGAGGTGTCACCTCGTTTTCTGTAAAGTAGTTCTGCTTGTTCAGGGATCTCCTCTTGTAGCGTGAGTCTCTTTTTTAAGCTGATTCCTTTTATTCAGTTTTCAAAAAATATTAAAGAGCTTTTTGTCTCGCTCAAACGTATACCTTATGCCTCTTTTCTTTTCAATCCAAATTTATCCAAAGAGTAGTCACTGCCAATTAAATATGTTTCTATTTCAGTTCTATTCTGTAACCCCACCCCTACAGTTGTCTCTCTGCCTCTACCATTCCACTGAAACAGTCATAGAAAACCCGTTGATGATCACCGTTGGCCACATCTTTTGGTTTGCTCTTAGCCCTCACCCCTCTGAACCCACCTCTTACAGTTGTTATCTGGGGGTAGCGATTGTACCTAGAGTAGTTCCTGGCGCGGGGTGAGCACCCAGTGAGTGTTACTGGTGGTGGTTGAGAGCGTTTGATACTGTGATCACCTTGTCCTTGTCGTTGTTATCACACTTGGCTTGAGTAACACTCTGTCCTTCTGTTCTCTGACAACTCCCTACTGCTTTCCTTCACTTACTTGCCTCCTTTTCTCCATCCCTTAAAGAAAGATATCCCATAAGCATTTACACTTGATCTTCTTTTCTTCTTGCCCTCGCCACTTCCCAACTATCTCCTGTTCAGTGCATTGAAAAACCGTCAAATGACATCTCTAATCTTCATTTCTGGTAGGCTTGCAACCCATCTTCGCAGCTGCCTGTCAGATACTTGCAGGTGACTGTCCCACATGCCCTCATACTCGGTGTGTCCAGAGCTCCACTGGCTTCCCCTGTGGCCCTTTCTGCATGTCTGACCTCCCTCTTGTATTCCATATTTAAGTTAACAGCATCCAAACTGAGTTGTCTTTGTCTCTTCCTTCTCTTCCGCCTTCACATTGAATCATTTGCTTAGTGCTTTTGATTCTATCTACAACTTGGACCTTAAACTGGGCTTTTCGTTTTTATCTCCTATGTTCCTGCCTTCACTCATCTCTAACCTGATTATTGTATTCAAATCACAACAACTCTTTTTGCATTTATTCCTCTTTACTCGATTCAAAATTATTATTAGAGTTATCTTTCTAAAATACAAATGTTACCAGAGGAACCTTTCATGGCTTCCTGTTGGCAAAAGCATATACTCTAAATTCCTCACTACTTGGCTGATAGAGGACTTAGTTACCTGTGAGGGGGTGTAACCTCAGACTCTCTGCTAGTCACCCCTGGTTCAGTTGAGAGAAATAATACTTGTGGAAAATACACTTTAGGCCCTGCATTCTGTCCATTAATAAAAATCTGTATCTGGATTAGGCCAGAGCAACTGGAGACTATATTGTATTCCCCGATCTCAGTGCCGTGAGTCTGTTTTGAGATACATACTACTCTGTCTTGCCGAGGCTCCCTATTGGTGGACCACTCACCTTGTCTTAACATGCCACACCTGTTTGTACCTCTGTGCTTTTCGCTCATTCCCTTTCTTCCATGTAAAATTTCATTAACCTGTGTTTCAGCTTATCAATATCCTATTTACCCTTCAAGCCTTTTCTAGAATGTTACCTCCTCCCTAAGTTCTCCCTGATTCCTCAGTCTGAATTCATATCTTCCATCGTATCACTGTGGTGCTTTGTTTATGCTTACTGTGCTTCAAATAGATTGAGCTGCTTGAGGACAAAGTTTGTATTTTCCTTACATCTTTCCCATACTAGACATTTAGTGAATGTTAGTTTTATACACATATATATATATTGCTATCAGTGTGTAATACTCTCTCTCTAACCACGTAAATGACTTGTGTAAGCATTATTATCCTTAATGTCAAGTGTCTTGTTCACCACTCATCCTGTGTCTGGTTCTTACTAGATCTGAATGACATGGCCGCTACAGCTCGGGTGCTAGTCATCGGAGCTACTAACCGACCAGACTCCTTAGACCCTGCTTTGAGACGTGCAGGAAGGTTCGACCGAGAGATATGCCTAGGTATCCCAGATGAAGCATCCAGGGAAAGGTATACTCTTAGAGAATGAAGTTTATATGCCACTACATCATCTGAACTGAATGCTTTGAAAATGAGGGTTGAGAAATATGATGTAGCCTTTTCTTTCTCTCTCTCTTTATGTGTCAGTGAAATTGATTTGGAAAGGAAAAAGCCCACATTAAATTAATGCTTAAGAAAACAATTTACTCATTAATACGGCAGTTGTTTCAGGCTGCTTTTTTCAGTAGTGATATTGGACTTATGTATCCATACTCATTTATCTGGTCTTATTAACAGTGTCTTGTGTTTTTTAGGTGGCCGATCAGCCTAGGGAGAGTGTCTAGAGCTATGGAATAGTCCTCACTTGTCCACATGCAGGCTAAATCTGAGTTTAACAAGTATTTTAACTTGTTGCACTAATCTGCCTAAGGTCACAGGTTCCCTGACAAATAATTAAATGGTAGCCAGAGAGTTGAAAGCTGTCTGTTTGCTCTAGGACCAGCCTTTCCTAGTAATTGGGGTTGAATGTCCATAGAGCAAAGAAACACCCACCAATATCTCAGTAACAAAAATATCTCGGGAGGCACTGTTCAGGCAATGGAGTAAAGAAAATCTAGTAATGTGCTGAAGTACCGTATTTTTTTTTTTTTTTAGCTGAGTTGGGTCTTCGTTGCTGCGCGCGGACTTTTTCTAGTTGCGGTGAGCAGGGGCTACTCTCCATTGCAGTGCGCAGACTTCTAATCGTGGTGGCGTCTCGGATTCTTAGTCACTGTGCCACCAGGGAAGCCCTGAAATACCGTATTTACAATGACTTTCGGCTTAAGTTAGACACTGAATTGCTGTACACGATCGCCAGTGGCTTTTAGAGAAAGTGGTATGTAGTGAAAGGATAGTTAAGGGGACAGTGGAGAAGGGAAGAGGTGAAGGACAGGAGACTTCATGAATGCAGGACATAAAATAGTGATCAGAAGACACTTTGGACAGGAGAAAGCATTCGAAAGGAACAGGTCATCCTTACCTTCTTCCCAGTGATTAATGTGACTTCAACTTTTCATTCATTGACATTTTCTTCTTAAGCTGTTGTATTCAGTGTCATCTATAGTTATGCTCATTGCATTCTCACATATATAATCTTTAAATAGTTACTCAACCATTCAGGTTTCTTTACTAACATGTTTATACCCACAGCAAAATAATATTATTTAGTATTTAAGTTGTTTGTATTTATTCAGCAAACATGTATTGAGCATATAGTATATGTATATACCACTGGGGTAGGTAATATGAGGAATATAAAAAATTGTAAGTCCTTGCTTTCAGGATGCTTACAGTACAGAAAGAGAAATAAGGCCTGTATCCTTTATCAAGCCTTTTTTTGATTAAGTGCCAAACTTAATGGTAGAAACATAGACACAGTAGAGCCCATCATCCCTGCTAGATAAAATCCTTTGTCCATTGATCACTATTCCGTCATCAACAAAGTTCTTAAAGGGCTTTCCTAGATAGCCATGTTTTGAAAATTTTCAAGCCTACGGAAAAGTTGAAAAAATAATACAATAAATATCTGTCCTTTAGCTGAATTTACCACTTGTTAACATTTTACCATATTTACTTTCACTCTGTATATAAAAACCTCAGGGCTTCCCTGGTGGCACAGTGGTTGAGAGTCTGCCTGCCGATGCAGGGGACACGGGTTCGTGCCCCGGTCCGGGAGGATCCCACATGCCGCTGAGCCTGCGCGTCTGGCGCCTGTGCTCCGCAACGGGAGAGGCCACAACAGTGAGAGGCCCGCATACCACAAAAAAAACCCCAAAAAACACAAAATGTCATATATTTGTGTGTGTGTGTATGTTTTATTTTTTTTTAATTTTATTTATTTATTTTATTTTTTGCGGTACGCGGGCCTCTCACTGTTGTGGCCTCTCCCGTTGCGGAGCACAGGCGCAGATGCGCAGGCTCAGCGGTCATGGCTCACGGGCCTAGCCGCTCCGCGGCATGTGGCATCCTCCTGGACCAGGGCACGAACCCGTGTCCCCTGCATCGGCAGGCGGACTCTCAACCGCTGTGCCACCAGGGAAGCCCTATTTTATTTTTTTTGCCAGCCCATTTGAAGGATAGTTGAAGACATCATGACACTTTAGCTGTAAATACTTCTCCTGTGTAACTATCATACCATTTTCCATACTAAAGCAATTTAACACTGACAATAATATTATTTAATACACAATCTATTCTAATTTTCCCAGTTGCCCCAAAACTGTCCATTGTACCTTTAATCTTTCATTTTGTTTAGCTTTTTTTTTTACCCTAGATTCAATAAAGAGCAAACCTGCTATGTAGTTGGCATGTCCCTTTAATCTCCTTGAATCTGCCTTTTTGGGGGAGAGAGTACTTTCATGACATCGACATTTTTGAATTGTCTAGATAAGTCTTTTGTAGATCACTCTACAACTTAAATTTATCTGATTGCTTTTTCACGATTAGATTTGGGTTAAATATTTTGAGCAAGAATGCTACATTCATGGTGAGGTGTCTCAGAACATTTCAGGAAGTTCGTAGTGTCAGTTTGTATCGTTGTTGATGTTAAGTTTGATCACTTGAAAAATTTGTCAGAGTTCTCTCCTCTAAAGGTACCTTTTCTTTTGTACTTAATAAATAAAATCCATCTGTTTCTGGTATCTACAGTTATTTATGATTGCCTATTGTTGGTTTGTTCAAACTCCATTTTAGATTCAGGAAGTAAATTCTATAGGCATACATTGGTGTTTTATGTAGGCTGTAATCGTCTAGCTAAGTCTTAGACGGCTAGGGGAAGAATTTTTCTGAGACTAAAGAGGGGTATTAAATGTTTACTATGTTTAAGGCCAATTGGGAAGAGCAAGGTCAAGCCTGAAAGAAGATAGCTCTTGAATATAATTATGAGGTAGAATTTTTTAAGGAAGAAATTTTGTTTTTTTTTTTAATTTTTTGTGGTAAAAAAACACAAACTTTGCTATTTTAATCTGTTTTTTTTTGGGGGGAGGGTTCGCGGGCCTCTCACAGCTGTGGCCTCTCACAGCTGTGGCCCCTCCCGCTGTGGAGCACAGGCTCCAGACGCCCAGGCCCAGCAGCCATGGCTCACGGGCCCAGCTGCTCCGCGGCATGTGGGATCCTCCCAGACCGGGGCACGAACCTGCGCCCCCTGCATCGGCAGGCGGACTCTCAACCACTGCGCCACCAGGGAAGCCCTTAACCATTTTTAAGAGTACAGTTCGGTAGTGTTATGTATACTCACATTGTAGTGAATCTCTAGAACTTTTTCTGTCTTACAAAACTGAAACTCCATACCCATTAAACACTAATTTCCTCTCCTAAGGAAGTGTGTCTCTCTTTTTCTTTCTTTTTTTTAATAGTTTTAAAAAATTAATTAATTTATTTTGGCTGCGCTGGGTCTTTGTTGGGGCTCTCGGGCTCTTCGTTGCAGCGCACAGGCTTCTCTAGTTGCAGTGCGCGGGCTCAGTAGTTGTGGTGTGTGGGCTTAGTTGCCGTATGTGGGATCTTAGTTTGCCGACCAGGAATCGAACCGGGGCCCGCTGCATTGGGAGCGCAGAGTCTAAACCACTGGACCACCAGGGAAGTCCCGGAAGAGTATTTCTGATTGAGTCTTTGACAAAGGCAGAATACAGTTTTCTTATTTTTATACTTTTGTCTAGCTCTGAAGGCAGAAGCAAACTAGTTATATTATTATATGCAGATGTTAATGAGTTAAATTCTAAGATGGGGAAATTATATAAATAGAATTAATATATTAATAGAATTACATCAGTGTTTATTTTATCAATAATTCTTAGAAATAATAATTCTTAGGAAGTCATTAATTGAAGAAATATTTAAGCACCTGTTGTTTACCAAGGAGACACAATGGTTGGCACTTCAGTCACCACTTTAAATAATCAGAAGTGTGATGAGTACAAAAAGACAAAGACAGGGTCTTAGGGAGGATATATATATCAGGCAAAGCTAACATGGTCTGGAGGTTCTCTTTTTTTTTTAATTTAATTTAATTTAATGTTTTTTTAATTTATTTGTTGTTTATTTGGCTGCACCTGGTCTTAGTTGTGGCATGCAGAATCTAGTTCCCTGACCAGGGATCGAACCCAGGCCCCCTGCATTGGGAGGGCGGAGTCTTAGCCACTTGACCACCAGGGAAGTCCCGGTCTGGCGGTTCTTAGGTTCTTAAAGACGTCTCTGAGGAAGCTGAGACTCAAAGAATAAATAGCAATTAACTGATCACATGGTGAGAGTGATGAGAGTATTGGTAGGAATAGCATGTGTAAAGGCCCTAAGGTGACTGAGAGCTTAGTGTGTCCAGGGAACTGGAAGAAGAATATGGCTATAGAAGTAGAGATAGGATGTGGAAAGGCTGCAGAGGTGTACAGAATCCAGCTCACAGATACCTTGGTAAGGGTTTTGGACTTATTCTGTAAGTGGTAGGAAGCAATTAAATTAAGCAGGACAGTGATAGAAACAGATTTTTGTTTTGAGAAGGTCGCTGTAGCTGCAGTGTGACTAAGGAATGACAGGAGAGCAAGATGGGTTGTGGTAGCCCAGTGAGGGAGCTGTTGTGATATCCAGAGGCAATGGTGGGTGGGCTTAAAGAGGTGGGAGTGCAAATTGAGATAACTGGAGACATTTAGGAAGTAGAATCAATAAGTTATGTTTATCAATAGAATATATGTGTGGAGAGGTGGGGGCTATGAACAAGAGGGAAATATTCCCAGATTTCTCGCTAAGCACCTGATGGTTTTCAGGTGCTTAAGGGGTGGGAAATACTGGAGGATAAGCAGATTTTAGAAGAGGATTTAGGGATAGATGGAGTTTAGAGGCAATTGCAGGATGTCCAAGTAGAGATGTCAAGTTGGCAATTGGACAGATGAGTCTGGATCTCCACAGAAGCCAACATTTAGGAATCATCAATGTATTGATGGCAGTTGGAGTTAAGAAAGTAGATGAGATTGTCCAGAGAGAGTGTGAAGAGAACATGTCAGAGGTTCTGGGACAGGCCCGAAGAGGCCAACAGGCTCAGGATGTAGGAAGAGCAGCCAGAAGCATTGGGAAAATGAAGAGAAAGTTGCGTAATGGAAGCCAAGAGAAGTCTGTGTTTCCAGAGGGAGGAATGAGAGGTCCAGGGAGGGAGGGCTGAAAAAGTGTCTTTGAATTGAGCAGCCTAGAGGTCACCAGTGACCTTAACAAAAAGCTGTTTGAGTGGAATGGTAGAGGTAAACTCCAGGTTGGAATGGTTGAGGAGTAAAGGGAAACTGAAAAAGCGAGAGCAGCAGACTTCCACGGTTCACTCAGGAGAGTCTGCAGCGAGGGAGAAGGCAGAAGGTTGTGGTGGCTTCATGAGGTGGTAATGGGGTGTCTAGAGAGGACTTTTCTAAGGTGGGAGAAGCTTGAGTGGTGTCCTTACGGGTTGATGGGAAGGAGAAATGGGAGGAGCAGGGAGTCAGAGCTTATGTATCGGTGCTGGCCTTAGAACGAGGGTTAATTTGTTGACATGATAGTAAAGGGAGAAAGAATGGATATGCAGGCAAGAAGGATTATCAGTTTGGTACTAGAAAATTGAGGGCGTTGTCTCTATGAATTAAAAAGCGAGATCTTCAGATGAAAGTGAGGCTCATGATGGATAGGTTAGAGGTTTGAGGAGGATGAAGGTCTGAAATTACTTCCTTGGCTAATTTGAGATGAACTGGCTGGGGTAACAGGATTTTCAGGCAGTGTTTAGGATTGGGGTATGGAATGGTACCAGTAGGGCTGGTTTAATGATTTTTTTTCCCATAGCAATGCTCAACATTCTAGGTTCAGGCACAGAGAAAGCAGAGATTTAGAATTTAGATTAAGAAAGAAAAAAAGAGACTATGGACTCTTAATTGTAAAAATAGGACTATTTGATGAGGCGGTGGTGAATCCGAGAACCTACTGAGGTTTGAAAACAGGTGTGTGGGAGACTGAGCAAAGAGGAGATGCTGGAGCTAGTGATTTCAGAGGTGGGACAGATCCAGGTGCTGATAAGGTCCAGGGCATGACGGTCCATGAAGTGGAGAAGAGGGCAGAGGCAGGTGAGACGGGGGTGCAGAGGCCTTCAGTAGGTGCTGGAACTTTGAGTCATTGAAGGAAATTATCTGGGAATCCAAGCGCTGCCCGTATGTCCTGTGCTTTTTTCTAGATGTTTAACATTTCCCAGCTTTAGTTTATTTATCTGAAATACAGTAATAGTAATAATAACAAGACCTTACTTGATTTGTAAAATGATAATAATACTTTAACTTGAAGGCTTCTCGTAAGAATTAAATCAGTGGACCTAGCATAACATTTGGCACATAGCAGGAAAAGAAGTTTTTGAGGTAGTTATTGGTATTTTTCTGAACTTTAAAAGCATTTTATTATGTAAAATGTGTTCGCAGAAGGAGTCTAATATAATTGTTTCGGTTTCTATTCTTGCAAAACAAAGCACCCCCAAGTTTATTTTTATTGTTTCTCACCATTTCTATGGATAAAGAATTCAGAGAGGCTCAGCCAGCTGGTTATGTCTCAGGGTCTCCCGTGGCTGCAGAGACTCTAGCTGGAGCTAGAACATGTGGAGGATTGGGGCAGCGGGGCTGTGCTTGTCTGCCTACTTAGCTATCTGTATACCTATCATTTGATCTTGTCTGTTCCTTGCCTCCTGCCCCCCCAACCCCTTTCTCGTCTTGTCCGCTGAAGGCCTCTCACATGGCACCCTTTACAGGGTAGTGTGGGCTTGCTCAGAGTCGGGCAGCCTCAGGGTGGAAGGGTTCGTCCATGGCAGGTTAGGGCTGCAGCATGAGGATTGCAGGAAACAGGCTGAAGTGACACTGCTGTTCATTTTATGTTATGTTTTGTTATGTTTCCTTATGTTATGTTATAGTTGTGCTGGGTCTTAGTTGCAGCTCGTGGGCTCCTTAGCTGCGGCTCACCGGTTCCTTAGTCATGGCATGCAAACTCTTAGTTGCAGCATGCATGTGGGATCTAGTTCCCTGACCAGGGATGGAACCCGGGCCCCCTGCACTGGGAGCTTGGGCAGCACTGCTGTTCTTGACCTCAGGATTTGTAAAACATTACATCAAAGGGAGGAAAAAACAGCAGTCAAAACCAGCCACTCTTAACACACCCCAGCCCTGTCACCTGGACGTGTGACTCTCCCCTAGGAGGCCCAGGAAGAGGCAGGTCCTGGGAGCAAGGATCTGCATCCTCCGGTCACCAGTCCACCTGGGGCCATGCTGGAGGGGGTGGCTTGGACTTGGACATTGAGGTCTAAGCTCTTTCTACAGCAGATCTTCTAGCCTTGGAAGTGAGGTCACATAGCATCAATTCCACTATCCTCTGTTGGTTGATTGCTCACTCAGGTCAGCCCAGATTTGAGAAGAGGAGTCATAGCCCCACCTCCCACTGAGAGGAGGGTTGAGAATTTACAAACATGCTTTTTAGAACAGTCACAGTAATGAACCCCCATGTTTTTATCACCCAGTTTCAATAATTATCAACATTTTCACAGTTTTATTTTATTTATCCCCCACTTTTTTTTTCTTGGAGTGTTTTAATGCAAATCCCAGGCATATCATTTCAGGTATAAATACGTCCATAGCTAATGAATAAAGACTTTTTATTTAGCATTACACAATGCTTTTATATACCTAACAAATAATAATTTATCTGATATCCAAACATGTTCATATATTTGTACTATGTAGTTGTATTATGAAGTTTGACTATATCCATATTTAGCATTTTCATTTCTCATCTTTATAAATATTGTTCCTATATGAGGATCACATTTCATTTATTCACCTTTGTAACTTTTCTGAAATTCATGATTGCCAATTTTTTTTCATTTGCTAGCCCTCTTACAATTTTTTCTGCACTGTTTCCTCCAAGTTTTTTTTTTTTCTTTGTGTATGTATATGTGTTTGTTTGGGTCTGTATATTATACTGCAGTGAGAAATGCTATCTTTATAAAGTCATAATAACAGGACCTGGCATGTGGTAAGTCTTGACAGTTGAGAGCTGTTACTATTACTATTTCATGCTGGCAGCTTAAGAGTGAGGCTGATTGCATGTGTGCAATACAGGCCACTTTGTTGAAGTGTGAGTGCCATTGTAAAGCAGTCATATGACCAGCTAACTTTTGAGCTAGAAAACTCCAAATATCTATTTCTGTAGATTCTTTTTGTTGAACCAATTCAGATTTTTCAGAAAAAGATCTTCAGACAACACCATGGGGCTGTCCATCTAGCTGCTGGTCTTCTGACAGGGGCAGGGGCAGGAGGTTGAGCGACTGGACACAGACTTTGACCTTTTTTTCTGATGGAGTTGATCTTACTGTTGTCCACAAACCTGGGGCTTCCCTCTCCTGGTTCAGTTTCACCAGAGGGTACATTGCTGGTCTCCTGCTGGTTGACAGGGTGGAGGGTATGTGGCGTCTTCAGACTTCTTATGCAGATTTTCAGATAATTTCTGTGTTTTGGCTCCCTGCTGTGGCCCTAATTTCTGTAGTTCAACACTTTGGTGCCTCTGGTTCATGGTCTTTGAGGTTCCACCAGACAAATATACTTCCTTCTCAATAGCGCACCTTTCTGCAAAATGTTAATTTTGACTTTGTGCCCTCTGCAGGGTCATTTACCATTCTCCACAAGTTTCTTCATAAATTTTGGTTCAAGATTACAGATAGTCAAGTATTTGTTAGTCTATACTGATAGAAATAAATGATTGAATAAATCAATGGGTGAGAATAGGCAAGTCTCTGGTGCAAAAGAATTTCAAATAATTTTTGTGGTTGCATTGCCCTTAAGGAGGTGGAGTATAGCTCCCTATTTCTTAAATGTGAGCCGGACGTAAGTGACTTACTTCCAGAGAGTGTAGTATGGAAAGGGAGGGAAGAGTAACTTCAAAGGGAAAACCCTTTCAAACACTGTCTCAAGGTAGTCAAGGTTCACATCTACAACAATAAGTCGTGTTGACAGTATGTATCCTTGATAATGAATGATATGATGAGAATGACACTTTACCTCTGTGGTCTTCTTCCCAAAAATGCTTTACTCTAGTCTAATCATGACAAAAATATCAGACCAATCCCAGTTGAAGGACATTCTACAAAATACTGGGCCAGTAATCCTGAAAATTTTCCTTAATGACAGGAGAGGTGTATGAGGTGTACAGAGTTCTCTGGACTATCTTTGCACTAATTCTATAAATCTAAAACTTTATAAAATAAAAGGTTTATTTTTTAAAAATTAGTTAAAACTCATCCCATTTACAGTCAACTATATTATTAA
This sequence comes from Globicephala melas, assembly GCF_963455315.2. Lineage (NCBI taxonomy): Eukaryota > Metazoa > Chordata > Mammalia > Artiodactyla > Delphinidae > Globicephala > Globicephala melas. Next base: position 21,589,078 of record NC_083314.1, on the reverse strand, counting down.
ACCTGAGTTTTTATTCTGGGAATTCCTAATACTTGAATATAGGGATTTATAGTTCTTAGGGCACCAGCTAGAGCTGACACGGAGAGACCCATGTTGGGTGGCCTTTGTCTTCTTTGGTAGTAAAATATGCATATATCAGCACCCCCCCCCCACAAATATCTGTTTCCTTCAATATCTCACATCAGTGTAGATACCTGTCTTTATTATAGAGCCATACTGAAGCCTATAGCCTAAGACAAGTGTTGATAGCTTTTTAAAGACCTCACGGAGATAAAGACTGATCCTCTGTTGCAAATTCTTTGCCGTACTTCCAGGATAGGATGGGGGGGTTTGGGGTGAGGGAGTAGAGTACAGATAATTTCCTAGGTTCTTTGACCATGGAGTTTGTGTTCCTGTTTGTTGTTCTTGTTTTGTTTGTTTGTTTTTGTTTTGGAGGTGGGGTGAGGAGGAAATATTGCTGAAACACTTTTACTCAACCGTGTTGAAACTGGAAATCTCTTAATGGTTATTTTCTCCTCCTGTGGAGTTATAGTATGATGACCAAAATTACATTTTTTCAGGAGTAGACTGTAACTGAAAAAAAGGATGATATTTATTTTATCTTAGCTAGTTTCCTTAACATTCTAAATTTCTTAGTATTCTTATGCATAGCAGCAAATCAGGTCTGTATCTTTAGGAAGCAGTTCTATAATGGGACGTCTTCTTGGCTCCTATTGTTTACAGTATCAAAGTGAATTATTTTTCATTTGTCAGAAATGTTTATCTGCTTCTATTCTATTCACTTACATGATCCCAAATGACATTTGTATAGTAACTTATTCTCCAGTAACTTGACATTTGAAAATATTAGTCTCCTACAAATTTGGAAATTTCAAAATATATTTTCTTGTCCAAGTTAATTTATAATATCACAATATGTAACTAATAATAATAACAAACATTTATTGGGCACTTATTGTGGATCAGTCACTGTTCTAGGAGCTTTGCATGTATTCACTTAACATCCCTACTATTAAGTGCTACTGTAATATATATTTAACAAATGGAAAAACTGGAGTACAAAAATGAAATAACAGAGAGTGACAGAGCTGGCATCCAGACTCAAGTGGTCTGGCATCAGACCTTTTTTTTTTTTTTTCCGCTGCCTTGGGTCTTAGTTGTGGCATGTGGGATCTTTCGTTGCAGCGTGTGGGCTTCTCTTTAGTTGTGGCACATAGGCTTCTCTCTGGTTGTGGCACGTGGGCTCTGTAGTTGCGGCATGCGGGCTCTCTAGTTGTGGTGCATGGGCTTAGTTGCCCCATGGCCTGTGGGATCTTAGTTCCCTGACCAGGGACCGAACTGGCGTCCTCTGCATTGCAAGATGGATTCTTAACCATTGGACCACCGGGGAAGTCCCTGGCATCAGACCTTTTGTCCTGAATATCTTTACTGCTTTTAAGTTTTATTCAGTAAATCTTACCAGAAATTGTTTAAGATATTCCTTTAATAATAATAATTATCCAGAGTCCATATTTCATTGACACATACCATGTTGCCAGTTCAGTTGAGCAAAATTTTTCACACATAAGTACAAAGGATGAGCAGTAAATAAAGATGAAGTTGGAGAAGTAACTGTCCTAATATAAAATTGGATATTAAAGTTTGTATCAGTATAACTTTTCATGATGAATAAAATTAATGGTTGATTTTGAGTTTAGAGACTTTTTTATTGCTGGCAGATGTCCATTTAAACTACTCTAAAAGTAGAATTTACCTTATATCCTCATAAATCATTTGTCTTATTTCCTCTGTAATATTGTAAAATTCTTAAAGGCAGAATATTTTTTAAAAACCAATTTTTTATTCTTCACAGAATTTAATATAGTTTCTAAAAAAGCAGATATGTGTATATATTAACCCCTGTTGGAATAAGGTAGGATATATTATAGCGATTTAGCATTTGCTGAATGAGTGAGCTATTTGATCTTATTACCTGTTATGATACCATTGACAGAGAGGAAAGGCTTCAAATAAATATATTCCGTGACTTGTTTTTACTAGTAGGTTAGGAATCTGAATTTCTTTTCCTTGTCTTTTCTACAGAATACTTCAAACTTTGTGCAGAAAAGTAAGACTTCCCGAAACTTTTCATTTTCGTCACTTAGCACACCTAACGCCGGGCTTCGTTGGTGCTGACCTGATGGCACTCTGCCGAGAGGCAGCCATGTGTGCAGTCAACAGGGTCTTAATGAAGCTGCAGGAGCAGCAGCAGAAGAATCCTGAGATTGAAGGTTTGCCCTCTGAAGGAGGCCAGGAAGAAAGGATTGGAACTGAGCCCACTTCTAAAACACAGGTGCTTTCTCTATAGGTACCTTAAACTGTCATTTAAACATTTTTAATATGTGTTATCTTACAAGCAGGCAAGTGTCCATATAGTTGGGGTTTATGATTTTGTTTCATTGGCATTGTATCTTTAGAGTAATTATCAGTTACACCCAGAGTGTCTATAATTTCAAAAGTACAAGTTGTTTTACTTTTTTCAGTTGATTCTGAATAAATTCCTTTTACAATAATGATTATGAAATCTACAGCAGGTGTTGGCAAACTATGGCCCACCTGCTCACTGCCTGTTTTTGTAAATTAAAGTTATATTGGAGCACAGCCATTCTCCTTTATTTTTTATTTTATTTTTTAATACTTTTTTTTTCTTTTTGGTTGCGCCGGGTCTTAATTGCGGCTCGCGGGCTCCTCAGTTGTGGCATGCGAACTCTTAGTTGTGGCAGGCATGTGAAATCTAGTTCCCTGACCAGGATCCAACCTGGGCCCCCTGTATTGAAGCGCAGAGTCTTATAACCACTGTGCCACCAGGGAGGTCCCCATGCGCCTTTGTTGACACGGAGTCTTTTTCTACTTTCACACTTCACAGCTGAATTCGCATAGACGTCCATACAGCAGAGACCGCATGGCCCATAAAGCCTTTGGTGTTTACTCTAATTCTTTACAGAAAATGTTTTCCAGCTCTTATGAGAACATTGGCATTTTGTTATATTTCCAGGTTACCTTTTGGTTTGATATACTAAGATAGTCTGCTGATGCAACCATATCCTTGTCCCTACCTGCAAATGGTGCTGGAGGACAGTGCTGAGAATGTGAGAGGGACATTTATTATCCAAGATCTGTTAAAATTTTGAGTTTTGTGAGTCATGAAAACTCAGTATAACATTTATATAGCATTTTATAGCTGGCACAGGGTGCTTTAACATATTATATAACTTGCTCCATATAACTTTGTTAAGTAAATATCATTACTTTTCCCATTTCATAATCAAAGAAACTAACCTTAAGAGATTGTGACTTGCCCGAGGCTACACGGCCTCTACTTTCCAGAGCAGGAACTTAGATCTAAGTCTTTTGTTTTCAGATCATTTGTTTGTTCCGTACTCATTTGGAACCACAATGATATCTGTTAAAAATAATAGTAAACTCATTCCTTTTATAATATTGCATATAAATTAGACTTTTATAAGTTGAATTATTCAGAGTTACTTTCTACACCTGTTCTTTCATTTTCCTCGCAAAGCAAGAAATCTGCCTTTGAAGTTCAAGATTCATTCGTACTAGGAAAATTGCCTGCTTTCTGTTTAGTTGATAAACTATCACGGAGCCATATTATGAAATTAAACTGCCGCCAGAGTAACTTTGTTTTAATTTCATAAAAATTCAGCTGTTTCATGAATATTTGTAAATGAAAAATGGAAATAACATGATTGTTGAAATGAATATTTGCCAACTGCTTATGTTTGCTATAGCTAGCCCTAGTAGAGTAAATAAAAATCATTCTTCTATAGTTGATGATAGTCGATGTATTTTTGCTTGACTAAATCAAATAATCCATTTGGAGCAAAATAAGTGATCTCTGTCAATAGAGAAAATTATTTTAATGCATAGAAGTTCGTGTAGTTTACAGAAATATTGGAGTAATAATATTTTAAAGTACAAACAATAACGTTTTCAACAAACTTTGTGGTTTTTCATTTTTTCCCCCTCATTTGTTCCCTTTCAGGATGAATTGCAAAGCCTCTTGGGGTTGCTGAGGAACCAAGATCCCCTCTCAGAGGAGCAGCTGCAAGGGCTGTGCCTTGAGTTGAATGATTTCATTGTTGCTCTATCCTCTGTCCAACCCTCTGCTAAAAGGGAAGGCTTTGTCACTGTCCCAAATGTGACATGGGCAGATATTGGTGCCCTGGAAGACATTAGAGAGGAGCTCACCATGGCAATATTGGTAGGTATATCTGCCGCTAACTGTTGTTGGCGTGTATGATGGGTAAACGACCATGCGTGTGTACTAGGTTGTATGTCTAAATTGGCTTAACTATATGTTTTCTTTTATCTGTTGTATTATTATTAAGCCCCCAATGATGGTTTTTCATTCTTCTGAGATCTGCTTTAGATTTTTTCTTTTGGTTGTGCTTGAATTCTATGGCAGTGAGTTTAAAGAAGAAAAGAAAAGAAAACATTTTAGGTTTTAACCGAGAATAAATTATTAGAAATACTTTCTGAACTTGATCACGCTTATAAGGGTCAAAGCAGTTTTAATGCCCGTGAAACTTTGGATTTTCATTTACTCCTACTTTTCTACTTCCCTGATCATTTCATGGTTCATTAATGATGTATGATCCATTTAGAAGTGTGTAACTACTGAAAGAGAAAATACGTGGAGATGATAGTGAACAGGTGTCTCTTGCTTTTGATTACACAGAGTACCGCTGCTTCTGATTTCTTAAAGGGGGCCATTGCTTAAAATCTTTATAACCTAGAAATCTAGGTTATAGATTTAGATTATAGATTTAGAAAATCTACGTTTTCTAAAAATTGAGTTTAAAATGTTGAAATACTGTATCTAAAATGTTTTCAGAACTTACATTTAGTATGCATTTTTCAAGAGCAGGGATTTTAAATTTATCATCACTTACCTCATGCTTGAAACAGGGGTAAGCACTCTGTGCCAGGCACTGTTCTTATCTTCAGGCCTCACAATCAGTGTTGAAAATAAGCATCTAGAGATGATTTGAATATGCAGTAGAAAGTGGACATTTGTAACAGATTGATGTTGGGATTGTTTTTTCCAGGCACCAGTACGTAACCCAGATCAGTTCAAAGCTCTTGGGTTGGAGACTCCAGCTGGAGTTCTCCTTGCTGGTCCCCCTGGCTGTGGGAAAACTCTGCTGGCAAAGGTATGGAATAATTCAACTGCATGTATTTTATTTCTTACTATCAGTTAGGATAACATGGATTTAACTTTAAATGTTACAGTGAGATATTTTTGCATATTTTCATATTATTAGAATTTCATTTTGGAAAGACTGACAATTTTCTTCAGGAAAGTTTCCCACTTTAATTTTAATTACACAAGGTATATCATTGCAAATTTGGAAAAGAAAATTTTAAATCTACCATAACCCCGTTGATTTTAACACAGAAATTTTCATGTTTTCTTTGTATTATATTCTGAGTTTTTAATGAACATTATTGCATAGTTGTAGTTTATAGCTGACCTTGTTTCCTGCTTTGATATAGTTATTATTTATAAGTTAAGTATTTTACGTTCCTTATTGCAAATGTTATTTTGAAAAATTAGTTTTTTACAATAGAAAATATAGATAAGCAAAGGGAAAAGCATTACTTATAATCCTCTCACTATTGCCTACTAGTAACCACTGTTTCATTTTGTTGTTAGTCCTTCCAGATGTTCTTTTGTACATATATATCAAGATAATATGAATAACTTTTATACATATATTTACAACTATAAGGTTTTTAAACATGCATTTCTCACTTATCAATATTTCTTGAACATCTTCCCATGTCAGAATATGCAGATACACATCGGTATTTTTAATGCCTGCGTAGTATTCTGCCATAAAGCTGCTCTATAATTGGGCTCCCCTGGTGGCGCAGTGGTTGAGAGTCCGCCTGCCAATGCAGGGGACACGGGTTCGTGCCCTGGTCCGGGAGGATCCCACATGCCGTGGAGCGGCTGGGCCCGTGAGCCATGGCTGCTGAGCCTGCGCGTCCGGGGCCTGTGCTTCGCGATGGGAGAGGCCACAACAGTGAGAGGCTCACGTACCGCAAAAAAAAAAAAAAAAAAAAAAAATTTGGATTACTTGTAAATAAGAAATCAAAATTAATGGCATTTTTAATAAGTTTCACAGCAGCCGAATAATCTGCGGCTCCTCAGTAAATACCAAATATCCACAGTGCCATTTGCCCATGTATATATATATACCTATATAATATACATGTACCTTTTTAAAAACATTTTTACTTGTATTACTAAATTTCCTTGCTTAATGCTTTCAGTACTCTTACAAGGCATTGCTGTAAAGGAGTTTGGAAACAAAGGAGGGAAAGGAGAACACCACAGTTGCTGGTCTATGTTTTTTCACAACAGTTTTAGAAAATCGTAGCCAGAAAGAAGGTCCTGCAAGCTAATATGTGAATTCACTGGGTGGATGCAGTTCCCTTGCCTGAGTGCCTTGTAATGTTTGTTTGTGTTTTAGTTATATCTGCCTTTGACTAATTCTGCTCACAGCAGAAAGGAGATAGCTTAGATCATTTGAAATCCCTAAATAATGTTAAGGCATCATAGATCACATTTTTCCTCTTCTTCCCACCCGCCGCCTCCCCAAATTGCCAACATTTTGGTCCCTCTCTGTTCAGTCAGATTTCTGGTATCTGACCATTTAGAGCAGGGAATCTTACCTAGGACTCCATGGATGGACTTCAACAGCTCACCGGATCCATGAGCCCAGGCAATATATTATGAGTATATGTATTTTTTCCAGGGAGAAAGTTCACACTTTTATTAGATGCTTCAAGAGATTCATGACTACATGCCCTAGAATCTAGAAGTAATAGAAAATGTCCTGGAATGGCAGAAGCAAAGTGTTACTGGAGTAAGGTTATGGAACCACTTATGGGTCAGAACCTGGCAACCTAGAATTGGTTATAAAATTAAGATTTTGGATGACCTTGGTTGTTTTGTTTACTCATGATAACAATAACATAATGAAAAATTTCTAAGCACTAGCACATATTATATAAATAGCATCAAGTAAAGGCATGTGATTGCTGGGGGCCAACACACTGAAAATTGGTGACTAATAAGGAAACTGGAAAGAGAACAGTAAAAATCATTTAGTCATCTGCAACTATATAGTATGGAAGCAAACAGCTCCTAACACTGAGTACAAGATTCATGATGATATCCATGAAAAAATTAAATTATATTCACTGTATTTCATTTATCAATAGAAGACAAAAGATTTCTGATAATTTCAGGAACTCTGTTGGGTGTTTTAATGGGTGAAATCTTAGTTATCTCGCATATGGATGTTGAAAACCTAATGTAGATGAATCATGCTTTATTAGATGTGTATCCTGACTCTACTTAGAACGTGAGAGGTAGGAAAGTTAAGAAATTGGCAGCCGGAAAGACAGAGATTTCAAGATGTGGATAAGCTACATATTGAGCAGTTTTTGCCTGGCAGTGCCTGCATGCATTCATTTATTCAACCAGTATTTGTTGAGCTACATACACTTTGCCAGAACTTGTGCAAGGTGCTAGGGATAAACTAGTGAACATGACACCTACTCTAATGGAATTTATTGTCTGTCTTGAAGAGGCAGGCAGTAAACAAAACAATAAAATTGCAGATTCAGCTAAGTTATGATGGAAATAAACAAACTGTTGTGGCTATTTTAGGTTTGGTATTCAGGGGAATACCAGAACAGAGTCCTGAAGGACTAGATAGCCACATGAAGAGACAGGGAAAGAAGGGGAAGAGTCTTCCAGATAGAGGGAACAGCAGTTGCAAAATCCCTGAAGTGGGAAAGGGCTTGGTGAATTCTAGAACCAGAGAAAGATCTAGTGGCTGGACTAAGAAGAAACTGTCATGTCACAAAATATAGGCTTGCAAGCCATGGTGAATATTTCAATTTGTACTTGAAAATAAATGAGAAACATAGTAAAACTATATGATCTCATTTACATTTAAAAAAAATCTTTTATTGGATTATAGTTGATTTACACTGTTGTGTTAGTTTCAGGTGTACAGCAAAGTGAATCAGTTATACATATATATATCTCCACTCTTTTTTTTTAGGTTCTTTTCCCATATAGGCCATTACAGAGTACTGAGTAGAGTTCCCTGTGCTATACAGCAGATTCTTATTATCTATTTTATATATAGTAATGTGTATATGTCAGCCCCAATCTCCCAGTTTATCCCTCCCCCCTTCATTTACATTTTTGAGTTAAGTGGAGAATGGATTGGAGGAAAGCAAAGAGAGAGAGGAAGCCAGTTAGGGTTTTTTTGGTTTGGTTTGGTTTGGTTTTTTTGCATGTCCAGACAGTAGGTGATGCTGGTCTGGATGAGGATTGTGGTATAGTGGAGAAATAGGAAGTATCAGACTCACCTACATTTTAGCATTAGAACTAATAGAACTTACAGATGGATTGGCTGACCTGACAAGACAAGAGATCAAGGGGAGACACTGGTTTTGGCTTAGAAAATATATTTACTGGGATAGGGAGAAAAAAGAGTTTGGGGTGTGGGATTTGGGGAGAGTTGGGAGAAATTCAGGAGTCCTGCTTTGGAAACGACAGATTTGAAAATCCTATGAGATCCAAATGCGAAATGAAAAAAAGAAAAAAAAAATCCAAGGGGAGATGCTGAGAAATGTGTTGAACATAAATATTGAGCTCAGATATCAGGTTCTAAGAATAGGAAAGAACTTTATTCCCTGATCATTTTGAAGTTGTGAGTGATTTTATTCGGGTTTCATCTCTACATTCTCAGTGTAATTTTTGTATTCTTCTACACATATAACCATATATTTCTCCTTTGTTATTCTCTTTGGCTTTCAGCCATGCAGTTTAATCTTTATTTATTAAACAAAATAACCTGTAAATACTGTAAAGACTGGCACCGATGCTTTTGACTTCTGGTTTATGAATGAATGAATGAATGATTGCTTTTATTGGGCACAGCATTTGTTTATACAGAGATTATGATTTCACTAGGATTCTAAGCTAGGGCTACAAATATACTTACATATACCATGTTTATGTCAACAAAACATTTACATAAATGTTTCAAGTCATTTCCATCTGATTTCTAGTCTGATTTCTAGTCTGTGGAAAGTTTTAGTTTCACATTTACTTCCTTTGATTTTCTTTTTATTCCCATTTGTCTCCTCTCCTTGAGAAAGAGGCAGCTATAAAAAGGGGAAACTAGAGTATAAACCACAAAAAGTCCTTGCATTATCACAAATTATTGTTATTATTATTTTATTATATGTTTGTCTTGTGTCTTTTTTCTCTTACTAGGCTGTTGCAAATGAGTCTGGGTTAAATTTTATATCTGTCAAAGGGCCTGAGTTACTAAATATGGTAAGTTGTTGTGGCATTAGCCATTATTTTTGATTAGGAAAAGTAATGGTCATTCAAATTACAGGGTCCTCAGATCATTGAAACAGTTGAGTTTTTTGGTAAAATCACTGCAATAGGAGTGAAGAGATTGAGCTTTGCTCTGCTGTACTATTTACTGTGTATAAATGCTTTCTTAATTAAGTCTGTTAACCTCTAAGCCTAAGTTTTCTCACCAGCAAAATGGAAATAATCAAAATAGTCAACATTAAAAGTGTTAACTCTGAATTTGTCAAGCCCTTTATATATATTATTCTTCAACACCCTGTGAGATACAAATTGTTTTTTTCTCATTTCTGATTCACAGATGAGGAAACAAGTTTGGAGGGGTCGTATAACTTAGCCAATGTCCAACAGCTTGGGGATAGTGGAGCTGACATTTGATCTGCTTTCCTTGTCCTGTTGTTGTATAGCTCAAATGAGATAAGGATTAATAAATAAAAATACTTGGGAAAGAAATCACTGAACTACTATATAATAACTTCTTTCTGCATTTAAGCAGCTTATATCTTAAATTTAAGAGACTTTGAATTTCTTATTTCTTGTTCATGCCTATGAAGAGTAAAATGCCATTCCATAATATTCAAACAAAGAAGAAATGAAAGTGGTATCGTTTGTTTTAAAAGGCTTTTTCAATTTATCCCCTCTCTAATTTTTTTTGTTTCCTATTAAATATGTTACTTTGCTCCTAAAATAAGGATTTGTACTTTTATCTTGACTCTCTTACACTTCATTTTGGCTTTCTAGTGGAGGAGGTACTCAAAATAAGCGCTGAGGGGAAGGGGTTGATGGGGGGTGAAGGGTGAGGCTGGAAAAAAAGTAATAGCCAGGCAGTGCAGGGCCTTCATACCAAGCTAGAGTCAAAATGTTACCTTTAGCATATTAGAGAGCTAACAGAGTGGAACTTTTTTTTTAAGAGTGTAATATTTTTAAAATTTTACTATGAAATATTTCAAGCATATAACAAGTTATAAAGAGTAATATAATGACCCCTCCATGTATCTAACATCCAGCCTTAAAAAAAAAAACCAATATATACTCAAAGCCCCCTGCAAACCTTCCCTAATCACGTTCTCCATTCTCTTTCCCATAGAATTTACTATAATCCTGAATTTGGTGTTTATTAATTCTGTACACTTCTTTCTACATTTACTGTAAATGTTATATATTTATCCCTAAATAACATGTAGTATTATTTTACATGTTTCAAAAAATAAGTTTATGAGAATTGGAAATGTGAACACCTACTGGACACTTTATATTAAGAAAATAACTTTTAAGTGTGATAATGATGTAGTTATGTTAAAACCATTATCTTTGGACTTCCCTGGTGGCTCAGTGGTTAAGAATCCGCCTGCCAATGCAGGGGACACAGATGCGAGCCCTGGTCCGGGAAGATCCCACGTGCCACAGAGCAACTAAGCCCCGTGTGCCACAACTACTGAGCCCACGGGCCACAACTACTGCAGCCCATGCACCTAGAGCCCGTGCTCTGCAACAAGAGAAGCCACCACAATGAGAAGCCCACGCACCACAACAAAGAGTAGCCCCCGCTTGCCGCAACTAGAGAAAGCCTGCACACAGCAACGAAGACCCAGCACAGCCATAAATAAATAAATACATTATAAATGATGGGATTTTTAAAAAATATATATATTTTAAAACATTGTCTTTTAGAGACAATAAAATATTTACAAATAAAGTTATGATGTCTGGGCTTTCCATCAAAATATCAAGTAGAAAGAAAAGTGGACAGAGTATAGATAAAGCAAGTTGATCATGAATTGAGCTGATAATAATGAAACAGGGTGATGGGTATATCTGGGGTTTATTAAAGTATTATATCTACTTTTATTATATGTTTGGAACTCGTTTTATAAATGGTAAAGCAAAAACAAAGCCACTTTACATAAATGGTATGTGTTCTTTTGTAACTTGATTTTATTGTTATTTTTGTTGAACATTATATTTATAATATTTATCTTTATTGATATATTTACCTCTAGTTATTAATTCTTTGTGCAATAGTCCATTGAATGAGTATAACCACACTTTTAAAAAAATCAGGTTTTTTTCTTTTTTTTTTTAAATATTTATTTATTTATTTGGTTGCACCAGGTGTTAGTTGCGGCAGGCGGGCTCCTTAGTTGCTGCTCGCCGGCTCCTTAGTTGTGGCATGCGAACTCTTAGTTGCAGCGTGCATGTGGGATCTAGTTCCCTGACCAGGGATGGAACCCAGGCCCCCTGCACTGGGAGCACGGAGTGTTAACCACTGTGCCACCAGGGAAGTCCCTTAAAAACATCAGTTTTTTTCTTGATTCATGTTTAGGTTGAACATTATATACATATGTCCTTAACGCATATTTGTGAGATATTTTCACCCTAGGGTATGTACTCAGCAGTAGAATTGCTGTATCTTACAGTATATACACTTTCAAAAATATTAAGTATTGCCCACTTTTTTCCCAAAGTGGTTCTTATTGAGTTTTACTTTCACCAGCAGTGAATGAAAGTTACTTACGTTTTTGCCAGTCTGATGAGTATGAAATTTTATCTCATTGTCATCTGGTTTGTTTTTTAGAGGTAAATGTGGGAAGAGTTCTGTGGAAGAGTCAGAATGACTCTGAGAGATTAAGTGATCTAATGAGGAAGATAGACATCTTGGGGTTAGAAAATGAGTTTGCTCTAGGACGTTTTAGATTTAAAGAGCCATTTGGAGGGATTCAGCAAACTATAGGAAATGTGAATCTGGAGCTCTGAAGAGATTTGGGAGTAAGTATCAATCTAAATGGCACCTAAAACCTAGGGAATGGGTAAGGTTGAGTAGTATTGTAAGGTGGTCTCTGACAGAACCTTGGAAGACACCAACATTTACGGGCCAGGAAAGGAAAAGCTGGCAAAGGAGACTGTTCTGAAGGTGGAGGACGCCCAAGACTTTCTAAGCCTGAAAACCTAGGGAAGATAATTTTTTCCACCTGTCAATATAGCCATACAATAGAAAAGAAATTGAAAGAAGGGCTCTGGATTTAGCAATTAGAATGTCACCAGTGACTTTAGGGAAAATATTTTCAATAAATATGTTTGCAAAAGCCAGATTATAATGGTTGAAAACTGATGGCAAGTAAGGAATTAGGAATAATAAGTATAGGATCCTTACTTGAAATAGTTCTTAAAGGCCAAGGTAGTGGGAATTTTAATCATTGTTACATTTCTTAAGATGAATTGATTTTAATATGTCCTTTTGAAACTTTAGGTTTACCTTCCCCTAAATTAAATTTCCTTTTACTTAGTCATTTTGGTTAGCTATGTCCAAAGTCCCTTTGCCGGCTGTATTGATTCTTCTCTTTCATCCCTGTTTGAAACTCTCTGTCCCAACCCCCTGATATCTTTTCTTTAAAAATATCTACTGAATGTCTTTTCAGCATTCCAAATATAATTTTTGCTGATTTAGATTTTTCAGGAAACTAAATAGGTCTGCTGTATTTGTACACTGAGCAGGATGTTATGATCAGAGAAAAATTTGAAACTGTCATGACTTCTGCTTTCCAAGGACTTTATGATGTAATATAGTGAAGGTAGAATAGCTCAGAAGTTATAATAGTAGGAAGTGCTGCAAGAGCAAAGAAGAGAGGGTGGTGGGAAGAAAGATTAGTGATCTTGATCTAGAATGCAAGAGCTGTTTTAGAGGTAGGTTGGAGAAGCAGTTCAAGTGAGAGAAGCAGAATAAGCAAAAGTACAAAGAAAAGTTACAGGACAGATCTGAGGAAAAGAAGTTCTACTCAGATAGAAAATAAAAATAATCATTGTCATCTGTGATGTATTCTATGCCTTAATTACTTTATTATGACCATATAGTCATAAAAATAACCTTATGATATAATTGGCACCATAAAGACATTTTCAAATTGTCTTATTTAGCAGTATTATTATGAGAAACAAAGCTTTTCTTAGTTAACTAATTTAAAATTTTACAAGAACAATTTCTTGTGCTTAGCTGAAAGTAAAGCTGTATTTTTACATATAACTTTTTATATTAATTAGTCCTCATGTTATAGCTGCTTGTGAATTGCTTTGTATTTTGATTTTACCATACATTATGCATTATGAAACCTGGTAGATGTCTAACTGGCTCAGGTTGCCTCCTCTGATGTTGTATGACCGTTAGCTCTTCCTTTAGCAAGATGACTTGTGTAGAAACGGCAGTAGAACAGTAAATTGTCTTGTTCACATTTAAAATACTGTTGAATTAATGAAGATTACTGCTGGGTATTTGATATGCATAAAGCTTTGATCCGTTCTAAAATACCATATAATTGTGGAATTCTTTTGAGCTAGAGGAGACCTTTCATTCTATTTAGTCTTCATTTTATAAATGAGGAAATTTATAATAAGCTTAAGTAATAGCTAATCTTATTAAGTTGAACCACATATAACTGGCTATTTTTGACATAATACTTTTTGGACTCTGACATATAAATGTCATTTAAAACTAGTACTACTATAATTTGGCCCAGACTCCAAAGTTGAAACATCTCTACATTTTATTTCCTTTCTGTATATGGCTAGTATGTTGGTGAAAGCGAGCGTGCTGTGCGACAGGTTTTTCAGCGAGCCAAGAATTCAGCACCCTGCGTGATATTCTTTGATGAAGTGGATGCCTTATGTCCTCGAAGATCAGTCCGAGAGGTAGGTATCATAGTTTGGTGATTACAGATTTTTTTTTAAGCACCATAAACCTTTTGTAAGTTCTTACAAAGTTACGTAAAGTTCAAATAGTTCTTATAAAGTCATTCATTGAGAACACTGAGACTCTTTAAGTGAAGAAAACTAGTAATTTGAAAACAGGGCCTAGGGATAACAATTGTATTTTTATTAGCCTCTGTATCCATTTTTCTTTCTGTGTATTATTTTGGTTGCACATATCTGATTCACACAAATGAGTTTTTGGGAATGGAAATGATTATTAGTTTTGGATAGCCTACCTTGTAATCGTATGATTGTCTTCAGAGTTCTTGGAGAAAATATAATTTAAGACACCATGCACTCAAAGTAGGGTCAGATGATATGCTTTAAGACGCAGCACCATTTCTATCTGGGGAAGATATAAATTGGTGTGCATTAAAGACCACTTGCATTACTACACTGAGTCACCATTCTTAGAAATTTTGGTACAGTGATTACCTGGAAAACAGTTATCAGGAATACTGTTTGAATCATAGTGAAGCATAATATAAAGAATATATTTTAAATATATATATATAACCTTTTGAAGAGGATAGCAAAGACTGTAGTAAGTACATTTATTACAAGATGATTGAGGAAATGATTATATTTCTTATGTGATTTGTTTTCACATAGTTACTCTGTGTGTGTTCTTGGGTTGTGAAACATTTATTAGGTGCCTCGTTTTGCTTAAAATTCCCAGCATTCAGAAGTTGCAAAACAAAACTTGACTAGGATAAGTGTGCTTTATATCATAGCAATTTTGTTTGCTCACCCAGCAGTCAGCAATATCACAGAAAATCCTTATTACAGCCTTATCTCTGATAGTGATGTCAGTGGCCAGGGCAGAGATCCTTCCCGGGTTCTCCTGCCGGCCGTCACGTTCCAAAATCTAATGTGGGATCCAGAGCAAAATCCTACACACTATATCCAGCTGGTGGAGGCATGGTATGCTCTGGAATTTACTCCTTTTTATTTATTCCCTTTTGCTGTGAATTAAACCCTTTGTTCATTGATAGCCCATTTCATTGGTTTGCATCTCTCTGTTATCAAGTGGTAATTTAAATTAGGAGGTATATCCAGTCAACTCCTTGCCCTCAGAGAAGTCTGCATTCTTATGAACTACATTTCTAACTTCTAGGTTATCTCTCTTGGGTGTCAGCTACCACACATCCCTGTAATCAGATATATGTGTTTTGCTTTAACATTTTCACCTGAAGGGGATTCTGAAAATATTTTAAAATTGAACATATTCTTTTTTTAATGATGCAAGTTATTCATGAATACATGCTTGTGAAAAATGCAAATAAATACAAGTATAGAGTCAAGTCTTTCTTCCAGTTCTCCTCCCTGTTACTCTTCTTGGAGGTTACTTCTGCTGACAGTTTAGTGTTTTGCATTTGTGGTCTAGAACTTTTTCTATAAGCTTAAAAACATATGTGATTTAAACTTTTTTTTTTATATAAATGTGGTCATTCTATCTGACACTTTACCCATGTACTTAATAACTTATTTTGTAACTATTGAATAAATATTCCACGGTCTGGATAGGGAAGAATTAATTCAACAATTCCCCTGTTTTGGACATTTACATTGTTTCCAGTTGTTTCCCCTGTAAACACAACTGTATTAAACATTCTTATCACATATTTTTGTGCACATGTGGGAATATGTGAGAGTTTTGGAAGTAGAATTTCTGGGTAGAAGACGTATACAAATATTTTGAAAGCTAAAACAGTCATTCTTTGCAAAAACTACCAGTTACATACACCTACCAACTAAAAATAACCATTTTCTACACCTTTGTCAACAATGGGTAATACCCATCTTTTTATTTTTCTCAATTTTATTGGCAAAACATGATGTTAAATTTTAGTATTCATGTCTCTGACCCTTTTGCTGTTGAAATGTTTTTCTGTGCTCACTTTGGCAGCACATACACTGAAAATGAAATGTTCCCCCCCCTTTTTTTAAGGTTTTTTTTTTTTTTTTTTTGGATGTGGACCATTTTTAAAGTCTCAATTTATTGAATTTGTTACAGTATTGCTTCTGTTTGATGTTTTGGTTTTTTGGCCCCAAGGTACGTGGGATCTTAGCTCCCGCACCAGGGATTGAACCCACACCCCCTGCATTGGAAGGCAAAGTTTTAACCACTGGACTGCCAGGGAAGTTCCATCTTCCCCTTTTTTGTTGTTAATTTATAAGAGCTTTTTATATGTGATGGAAATTAGTCTATTGTCCAATTATGTGTGTTGGTACTATTTTTCCCAGTTTTATCACTTATCTTTTTTTATTATATAAAATTTTATATATAGTAAAGTCTGTCAGCCTTTTCCTTAATTGATTGTGAGGTTTTTGTCTTGCTTAGGTAGGACAGTGTTTTGGGGTGGTTTTTTTTGTTTGTTTTTTTAAAACCAGTACTTCTTTATTTTTTTGAGTACTGATTATAATTCTTTCAAGCTCCTAACGGTTAATACTGTGTCTCCAAGGGGTGATAATAAGGTGCACCAAATTTTTTTTCTGGAGAAATCAGTATGTTAAACTCATTACCACCTCTGTACATGAAATTTATGTTGAAGAAAGGCAATTAATGACAAAAAGAAACACAGCACCACTTTTCTCATTTCCTACATTGTGCATTTTAAAAATTTCTGCATTTAAGGGATAAACATCCCCCTATTCACCAACTCCTTGAACGTCTTAGATATTGCCCTGAGGTAGTTCAACTTTGTACTGCATGCTTCAAGGAAAAGAGAAAAGGCCTCAGTGTCCCAGCTGAAAGCTCTGGAATATCCAGTATCCTGGGGAGTCTGATCTGGCATTCAAAAGCTGAGTCTAGATTTGCCCAAAAGGAAATTCGTTGTGGCTATTAGATCTTTCTTTAAAAATTTATTTTATTGGAGTATAATTGATTTACAATGTGTTAATTTCTACTGTACAGCAAATTGATTCAGTTAGACACATATATATTCTTTTTCATATTCATTTCCATTATGGTTTATCACAGGATATTGAATATAATCCTCAGTTCTTAGATCTTTGGATAGCTCAGAGGCATAAGACTGTGGGATCAGCTAAGCCTGAGATTGAATTTCATCTCTACCCTTATGTAGCTTTGAGACCTTGGACAAATAGCCTCTCTAAGCCTCAGTTTCCTCATCTGAATTGTGGATGATAGCAGGATTGCTGGGGAAGCACACTGATGAGAATATGTTTTGCACAGTGCTTAGATATAGTGACTTCTCAGGAAATAATTGTTATATCTTTTGACAAAAGCTTTCATTCAAGTTAGCAAATGTATTATTTTGCATGGAAAAAAAAAAAAAAAACGGGATGTATTTTTCTTTTATTGGGAGCTGATGTAGCTGTATTTATTTGTTTTTAGACAGGGGCAAGTGTCCGGGTGGTAAATCAGCTACTTACAGAGATGGATGGTCTGGAAACACGTCAGCAGGTTTTTATTATGGCAGCCACTAACAGACCAGGTAAGAAAGAAGAATATAAAACAGATGAGTCTAAAAACTTACAGCATTTACGAACAGTATAATTTATATACGTCCTAGTAAAGGAAGAATAAGTTTGGGAAATCCCTTTTTGGTTCATAAGTTGGAATAAAACCTTAGAAAGCTTTTATGTAAGCTATAGTAAAAACAAAAAAAAAAAACAGTATAAGATTATTGCTTGGATTCTGTAAGATTTTTTTTCTGTGTTGGTGCATAGAAAATTGTCTTGTTAGCAGAGAACCCTTGTAACATACACTTTTGACCACAAAGTATTATCAGAATTTATGTCCTATGGTTTCTCTCAAGCTTATAGGAGACAAGAACCAGTCTCTTTTTCAGTGTATCTGAAGGTTAAAGATAGGTTTTTAAGATTTTATACTGGAAGCATGTCCATATACCTGCACTTAACTATTTTTTTAAATTGTTAAAAAGCCTAAGTACTAGTGAGGGATTTAGAAAAAGTCTCAAAACTTCAAAAGTACTGAAGGTGGCTTTTACTTTGGGTCCTCAGTTCTCTTCATATTGTTTAATACTTTGCCATCCATATGCGCCGCTGTATCATAGCTGCTCCTGCATTGATATTTGTGTTGACGATGTCTACCGGCAGTGACTTGGGACTTTAATTGCTTAAATGGATTTTTCAGTTTTCAAGCTGATGTAATTTTTCTTGTAAGTTAGTACAGATACTAAAACCTTCATGAATTATATACCATTTCATTTTAAAATGAAAAATCGAAAGGTTTGAATTAGACTCTTATCTTTGAATTAGAAATACTCTGAGTTAGGCAGAACTGGGTTTGAATCCTGGCTCTAGCACTTCATATCTTACTAACTGTTCTCTTTCAACCCTAACTAGTGTATACCAACTGAGTAGATTATAATTCAGGTCTGACACTAACCACCTGAAATTGATGTCAGAACCTGCAGGTTAAGGGGTCAGTTGTCTACAAGACTGCCCTACTTCAGATACCAGATGCAAGTGGTGTCTCCAGGACACACGCACTTCTGACCAGCCTGCTACAAACTTGGGGATTCCCGTCACCGCTTTCTGGTTCACTAATTTGCTAAAAAGACTAACAAAATGAAGAAAAGCACTATACTTACAATTACAGTTTATTATAAAGGGTACACTTAGGGCTAGGTCTCAGAGGGAGTGCAGAGCTTCCATGCCCTCTCTCCATGGAGTCAGGGCACATCACCCTCCTGGCACATCACTGTGTTCATCAGCGAGGAATCTCCCTCAAGTTTGATGTCCAGAGTTTTTATTGGGATTTTGTTATGTATCCATGATTGACTGACTCATTGGCCATGTGATTGAACTCAGTCTCCAGCCCCGCCCTACCTCCCCAGATGTCTGGCTCCAAGTTCCAACCCTCTAATCAGATGGTAAGTTGTTCTGGTAACCAGCCCCATCCTGAAGTTATCTGCAGGGCCAACCTTGAGTCATCTCATTAGCACAACAAAGACACTCCTGTTATTCAGAAAGCTCTAGCCAGGAACCAGGGGCAAAGACCAAATGTATTTATTCCTTATTATGCCACATTAATCCTGGGCATGTATTACTTCATCTTGCTAACCAGTACTTCCTCATCTATAAAATGAGGATAATAACACCTAATAGGCAGTATTGTCCCAAAGCTTAAGTGATATTGGTAATGTATCTATCATAGTGCGTGGCAAGTAGCTGTTTAGTATTATTATCATTATCATGAGCACTTTTGGTATTAGCAGTAGGAGCAGTCATTAGGTCATAAAATCAGAGAGTCATCCTCGAAGAAACCTTGAAGTTCTGTCAGATTTGGACAGAATCACATCCTACCTTTCCTGAGCAGCTACAGATTTTTCTAGTAGATTTCAAGAAGACAGTCTTTGGTGTGCTCTAATAACCTATTCTGTCTTTAACCGTACTCACCATTTTTCATATTTGTTTATTGTAAACACTCTTATCTTTTAGTTTAATCTCTGTAGATTAGAAAATAACAGGTCCTTCAGTGTTACTCAAATAATAGGTCCTTCAATGTTACTACTAGGTTTTACTTAAATCCCTTCCTTCAAAAGGGTTCAAGTACGTTACCTTTCCTCATGGGTTTTTTTTTTTCCCTCCGATCTCTTTATTCATCTTTGAATTCCTTAGGATTCTCCAGATTCTCCTTAGTTGTAAAACCCAGAACTGAGTACAGTAGTCTCTTGAGTTTAGCCAGTGAATGACAGGATGAATGTGGTACCTCTGTTTTGTTCTTTCCAGTGTTCTTGAGTATTGTCTTCCTCTCCACTGTACCTCACCCATCCCTTTCTCCCCATAACAAACCCCATTACGTTGAGGATCCACATAAATTTAAAAATAGATGTTTTAGATCTTTTCACTTGTATTGATGCCTATTTGGCAGTTCTGTTCCATTGTATTCTATCCTGTGACATTTTGTTTGATTGTTTATAACTTGGATTCTGCTCAGCTTTAAGAAACCCCTTCTTGCCCGATGTCCTGGTCAGCTCTTGCTGCGTGGTGAACTACTGTGATACTTAGTGGCTTAAAATCACCATTTTTGCATTTTTCATAATTTTGTAGGTCAGGAATTCAGGGAGGGCTTGTCCAGGTGGTTCGTCTCTGATCCACATGCCACCAGCAGGCATGGCTGGGCCAGAGGATCCCCTTTCAAGGTCACTTCTTTACTCACATGTCTGGTGCTTTGGTGCGCCTCGGCATTCTGCACACCCCCTCCCCCCAGCCCATCCCCACCACCAGTTGTCATCTTCCAGGGCCTCTCCATGTGGCTTGGCTTCTATTAGAATGGTTCTCTGAGTACTCACATTTCGTACTTGACAGCTGGATTCCAAGAGATAAAGGTGGAAGCTGCCATTCCTTTGAAGGCAAGGCCCAGAATACACAAATTCTCTTGGTCAGGGCAGTGACAGGAAGCGCCAGATTCGAAAGGAGAGAAGTAGAAAGGTAAAAAAAAGGGGAGTTTTCTTTAATCCTTCTTATGTATGTTTTTCTTTTATCACATTCTTTGTTTTATGGTGCAAGTTATACATTCCGCCTTACAGCTTGGTGTTGTAGGTCAGTCATACCAGTATAATTTTCTTTAGTCTCAGGTTTACTCCTTCACTCATCAGATATTTATTGAATTTTTATTATATACCTGATCCTACTGAACTTTGGGAATTCAAAAGTTAACAATTCAGAAAAATTCTTTGCCTGCATGTATTCTGATTTGGGGCTGGGGAACAGGGGGTAAATAATAGACAATCAAATAAATAAAATAAAACAGGGTAAGAGGATGGAGAATGACAGGTGTTTGGGGAGAGGAATGCTACTTTAGATATCATAGTCCGGGAAAGCTTCTTCTTCAGAAGTAATGTCAGCACGCACCCAAATAATGTGAAGTATCAAGCCATGCAAAAATCTGGGAGAAGGCATTCCGGGCAGAGAACAAACAATAAGTATAAAGGCCCTGAAGTGAGAAGTTTGGAGAACCAGCAAGAAGGCCAGTGTCTAGAGTGAAAAGAGTTGGGGGGCAGTGATGGAGAAGTGCAAGGGGCCTTTTAGGCCACAGAAAGGGGTGTGGATTTTATTTTGCCATGAAGGGTTTTTAAAATAAATTTATTTATTTATTTATTTTTGGGCTGCGTTGGGTCTTCGTTGCTGTGCACGGGCTTTCTCTAATTGCGGCAGGCAGGGGCTACTCTTTGTTGTGGTGTGCAGCCTTCTCATTGTGGTGGCTCCTCTTTGTTGCGGAGCATGGGCTCTAGGCATAACACGGGCTGCAGTAGCTGTGGCTCGTGGGCTCAGTAGCTGTGGCTCGCGGGCTCCAGAGCTCAGGCTCAGTAGTTGTGGTGCACAGCCTTAGTTGCTCCACGGCATGTGGGATCTTCCCGGACCACCTGTGTCCCCTGCATTGGCAGGTGGATTCTTAACCACTGCACCACCAGGGAAGTCCCATGAACGTTTTCTAAGTGGGGGAGTGAAGTGATCTGATTTTGTTTTTCTTTTTATAAAATATGTGACTTTTATTTTTACTTTGTATTTTGAAACAATTATAAATTCAAAAGAAATTAGAAAAATAATGCACAGAAGTTCCATGTACCCAGTTTAACTCAGTTGTTACATTTTACATAACTATGGTACAAAATCAAAACCAGGAAATAGACATTTGTGTAATTTGTCTATTTTGTTGCCATTTTAGCACACGTGTAGATTCATGTAATCACCACTGCAGTCAATACAGGAACTATTCCATCACCACAAAGATCTCCCTCATGCTATGCTAGTAACAACCACCTCTCTCCCACCATGTCTAACTCAAGGCAACTGCTAATCTGTTCTCCATCTCTATAATTGTGCCACTTTAAGAATTTTATATAAAAGTAATCATACAAAATGTGATCTTTTAGGTTGGCTTTATTCACCTATTCTAACGCCTTGAAATCTATTCAAATACTTGTGTGTATCAGTAGATTGTTCCTTTTCAGTACTGCGTAGTATTCTGTGGTGTGGAGGTTCTAGTTTGTTTAACCATTCTCTTCTGGGGGCATTATGATCATTTCCAGTTTTTGACTGTTTCATATAAAGCTACTCTGAACATCTACATATAGGTTCTTATGCGGACATAAGGTTTCAATTCTTTGGGATAGACGCCCAAGAGCATGATTGCTGGGTCGTATGTTAAGTATATGTTCAGTTTTTTAAAGAGGTTGTCAAAGTCTTCCTGAGTGGCTATAATTTCTATCAGTAATACTAAGGGAGATTCAGTTTCTTTGCATCTTTGCTGGTATTTTGTATTGTCACTGTTTTTATTTTACCTTTTCCAAGAGATGTATAGTGATATCTCATCATGGTTTTATTTGTATTTCTCTGATGGCCGATAAGAACTTCTTTTCATGTGTTTCTTTACCATCCTTATATCTTCTTCAGTGAATTGTCTCTTTGTGTCCTTTGCCCATTTTCTAAAATTGGAATGTGTATTCTTTTTTATTGTTGAGTTTTGAGAGTTCTGTATATATTCTAGATGTGAGTCCTTTGTCAGATACGTAATTTGCAACTTTTTGTCCCAGTCTGCATCTTGTCTTTTCATCTTCTTAATCACAGAGATCCAAATTATTAATATTTCCTTTTATTTTAAATAAAATAATAAATAATTTAAATAATTTAAGGTTATTTCCTTAAGAACTGAGGTGTCTTCAGTTCTAAAGTATCTCTAAAGGGGGTGAAAATAAATCCATCCCATTTTCTTTACTTAAAACTCATCAAATCAACTATACTCCAGTAAAAAAAATTTTTAATTAAAAAAAAAACTCATCAGTGATAATAACTGGAGTTCATGGAGCCTTGCTAAATAAATGCTAAGCACTTTGTTGACACATTTTTGACCAGATGTATTATGGCCACAGGCAGCAGTTTCTGCAAAAATCCCCCAGTCAGTAATGTGTTAAGTGTTCACCTTGTTAAACCTCACAAAAACCCTGTGAGGAAAGTACCATGATGTATATACTTACTGTTGCAAAAGTTAACTTATTTTAATTTAATTAAATTAGGTTAAATTATTTGCCCAAGTAGAACTAAGGGTGGAGCAGCAATTTGAATCTCAGTCTGCCTGAGTCCAAATAATCATAATTATCATGTGAGCACTTGTATTCCAACCAGTGCAGTGAGTGCTTCCCATATTCTGTCAGGTAATCCTCACTGTAAAGCTCACAGTAATTAGTAGATTCCAATTAGTTTGCCACCAGATAAGTTAGCAGTGGCAAAACCAAGATTTGACCCTCAGGCACCAACCAAATTATATTTTCTTTAAAGCACAAGTTCATTTCCTCTACATTCTGTACCATAGTCACCTCTGCATACTGAAGTTTGTTTTGTTATGTCTCAGATTTTGAACAGTGTTTGTTTTGTGTGACAGGGCTCTGGTAAATTGACAAACTCCGTAAGAGAATGGCCATAATAAGCCGTGAGGTTGTGGATCCAGTTGGTGAATGGCATGAAAAAGAAAAACCCACACAGGGAGATATCAGTTAAACATCAAATGACACCGAAAAGCTGGGCTTCCCTGGTGGCGCAGTGGTTGAGAGTCCGCCTGCCGATGCAGGGGACACGGGTTCGTGCCCCGGTCTGGGAAGATCCCACATGCCGCAAAGCGGCTGGGCCCGTGAGCCATGGCCGCTGAGCCTGCGCATCCGGAGCCTTTGCTGTGCAACGGGAGAGGCCACAACAGTGACAGGCCCGCGTACCGCAAAACAAAACAAAAGAAAACAAAACAAAAAAACCCAAATGACACCGAAAAGCTTATAACAAAAACTGTTGGTCCTCTGTGTCCCCCAGCCCCCATCCCAGAGGCTTCTACTGGTAAAATCCTTGAGCTATTTTTTTTTTTGCTGTGTTTCCTCCATATTTTCAAATAATGTGCTCATACTGCTATGTCTTATCAATTTCACACACTACCCATTAACTTCTTTTCAATGAATGAAGATTCATTATCTTACATTCACCCTTTCTCCACACACATAGCCCAGCCCACCATCACTGCCACACCATGCCCACCATCTGTTCTCGCCACTCCAGCCTCCCAATATTATAATATAGATTTATTATAACTTCTGGTTAAATCACTAGTCAACACTTACATTACCATGACTTTGAAAAAATCTCTCTCCGCTGACCCAAGAATCACAGGATGATTAGGTTTCCTTCTCCTAAAACCTTTTTTATTCTTAGATTTAGTAACCCTCATTTTTTTCTTTTGCTTTGTTTTCTGTGTTCCCATTCTTCATCAACTATGTTATACATCAGTCAGTATTATTTATCTAGATGATGTATCAATTCCATTTGACGTTTTGTTTGCTTTTGGAGGTCTCCCTTCTGGAGCTTTCTGTCATGCTCCAGTCTGGACTGGTGCCATCTAGGTCTGTGATATAAATGGCTGTCATTTCAGGACTTCCCTTTCCTGCTTTCCTTTGTTTTGCACTGTTTCTGATCTTATGTTTGTCTCTTGCTTTACTCTTAAATTTTGCTAGAGCTTATCTTTCAGTGGCTTTCTTAAGAAAGGTCATGTAGGAGGTACATTTTTTTTGAATTCTTATATATGTGAAAATATCTTTATTCTAGTCTCATTATTGATTGGTAGCCTGGCTGGATATAGAATTTTGAGTTGAAAATTTTGTTTTTTGTAATTTGTAGGCATTGCTTTTTCTCTTTTAAAAGTTCTAGGTCATTCTGATCCTTTTTATGTGACTTTTTTGTTTGTTTCACTTGTATGCATCGCACTTGGTGGGTTTTAAACCTCTTGAATTGATCTACTAAAGTTCTTCTTTTCACCTATTTTCCATCTCTTTATCCTTTTTCCCTAATTTTTGAGGTACTGATTTTTAGGAAGTAAATTAAAATCCTGTCCTCTCACCATTCTACCTCTGGTTGTTCTGAGAAACTGTGACAGCCTTCTTCTAACTTGTGGTATACCAAAGTCCATACCCTCTTCTGGAAATAAACCAGTTCCCTGTGCTCAACCAAAGGAGATGGAGCTCCTGGTGCAAATTACATCTTGAGCACAGATGCCCTAAATTTAACTCTCCTGTACACATCTTTGCATTGCATTCTTCAGATACCAAGTCCTGTAAAGGATGTTTTCATTTGAGGAACAGTTCCCACTTAACCCCTGTCTAGCTGGTTAAAAACACTCCTGAGCAGCACGCATAGGTTATGGAACCCAGATGGCCACACTAGCTTATTACTTTTTCTTCTATTGAGTAGGTGTCTATTTCTTACCAGTAGCAATTCAGTATCTAGAATGAGTTTCTGCTCTCCATGTATGGTGCAGTCCAAAAAATAAATAAGTAAATTATGATGTGTAAGCTTCTTCTAGGCAAGGAGTAAGTCTGCAGTCTTATATTTGAGAGAGAGCTTCAAGTTCAGGGTTTCTACCTATTGTACGCCCACAGTTATTTGTCAGATGAAAGAGTGGGTGACTTAAAAGAAGATACTGATTTTATTATAGTAAGATATTCAGCCACTTAAGTACCAAGTCAAATGCAATGCTCCCTTACCTATTTATTCTGAATGGCCTTGGATTATGGTTGAATGCTTCTTGAAGGCAGTTGAACAATGACTTGGTGCCATGGTCAAGCCAGTATATCTTGCCCTTTGGTAAGTACTGCCCTTATAAAATTAACATAGGCCCTGGCATTACTTCTGCTGACATACAGGTACCCTGGTGCATCCTAGAACTCAGTAAATATTTGTTTATGAATCATAAGAAGAGATCTACTTCTGATTCATGAAGGCTGTCTGATCTTATAATAACTTTTATTTCACTGGACATACTGATAATCTCTTCAGTCTGAGGATCTAATTTAAAAAAAACAGCTTTATTTAGATATGTGGTGTACCATAAATTTTCCCCGTTTTAAGTATACAATTCAGTGGTTTTGTGTATATTTACAGAGTTGTGCAGCCATACCAATAATCTAATTTTAGAACATTTCCATCACCCTAAGAATAAAATCTGTGTCTGTTAGCAGTCACTCCCTATTCTTCCCCCACTGCCAGCCCTAGGCAACCATTAGTCTACTTACTGTCTCTGTAGATTTCCGTATTCTGGATATTTTATGTAAGTGGAATCATACAGTATGTGGGCTATTGTATCTAGCTTCTTTCACTCAGCATGCCTTCAAGTTTCATCCATGTTATAGAATGTATCAATACTTCATTCCTTTTTATTGCTGGATAATATTCCAGTGTATGGATATACCACATACTATTTATTCACCAGTTGATGGACATTTAGGTTGTTTGTACTTTTTAGCTATTATGATAATGCTGCTATGAACATTCATGTACAAGTTTTTGTTTGGATATATGTTATAATTTATCTTAGGCAGATACCCAAGAGTGGAATTGCTGGGTCATACGGTAACTCTATGTTTACCATTTCGAGAAACTGCCAAATTCTTTTCCAAAATGTCTGAATTGTTTTATATTCGCACTAGTAATTGTGACAAGGCAGTGTATGAGGCTTCCAGTTTCTCCACATCCTCACCAACACCTGTTATCGTCTTTTTTATTATAGCCATGTAGTAGATGTGAGGAAGTATTTCATTGTAGTTTGATTTGCATTCCCCTGATAATTAATGATGCTGAACATCTTTTCTTTTGCTTGTTGGCCGTTTATATATCTTCTTTGGAGAAATGTCTGTTTGAATCCTTCCCCCAGTTTTTAATTGGGTTAATGCCTTCTTGTCATTGAGTAGTAAGAGTTCTTTATTTATTCTAGATACAAGTCCATAATCAGATATGTGATTAGCATATATATTTTCTCCCAATCTGTGAGTTTTCTGTTTACTTTCTTGATGGTATCATTTGAAGAACAAAAGTTTTAAATTGGTAAAGTTCAATTTATTTATTTCTTTTTTTAATCACATGTACTTTTGATGTCATACCTAAGAAATCACTGTGTAACCCAGGGTCATGTTTTCTTACAAGAGTTTTAAACTTTTAGTGCTCACATTTAGGTCTTTGGTCCACTTTGAGTTAATTTTTTGTATGTTGTGAAGAAGGTGTCCATTCATCCTTTTGTATGTGGATAGTCACGTGTCTCAGCATCCTTTGTTGCAAAGACTGATCTTTTCCCCATAGAATTGTCTTGGCACCATTGTTGAAAATTGAGGGTCCATTTGTAACAAAATACTGTTTTCCTAAAGTTGAAAGTTGCTACCATTAGCTCTTAAATTTTAGCACTTTTTTGGTACTTAATAGAATAGTAGTTGCTTTTTAATCAGCAGATCTGAGGGAGAGTTCCTCCTCTTCAGGCATCGGTCTCATTTGTAAGTGAATGGATTTTGTCCTTAGATCTTTGGAATTGTTGATGACTTCTTCATTGCAAAGATAAGAATTGTTATCTTGCCGTCTTCCACCTAAAATTCTGACACAATTAGGTAGGGAACCACTTAGGAAGTTGTAAAAATAATCTAAGTGCTGCAAGATACTTTGAACCAGGTGACACCTGGGAATGTAGAAGGAATCTGAATATACTGTGTCATACAGTTGACAGGATTTGCTAATGGATTGGATATAGATGTGGAAGAATGAAATCAAACATGACTCCAAGTTTTAGGCCTGAAAAACTGGAAGGATGAATTGCCATTAACCAAGATGGGAAGAGCAATGGTAGGGCCCTGTTTGGGGAGGTGATGGGAAAAGATCTGGATCTCAGTCTTAAATATGCCGTGTTTAAGATGCCTGTTAGTGGGCTTCCCTGGTGGCGCAGTGGTTGAGAGTCCGCCTGCAGATGCAGGGGACACAGTTTCATGCCCTGGTCCGGGAAGATCCCACATGCCACTGAGCCTGCGCGTCCGGAGCCTGTGCTCTGCAACGGGAGAGGCCACAACAGTGAGAGGCCCATGTACCGCAAAAAAAAAAAAAAAAAGATGCCTGTTAGTGAAACAGAATTGTTGAGTATGAGCCAGCTTTTCTTTGAGAA
Source organism: Globicephala melas (assembly GCF_963455315.2). Lineage (NCBI taxonomy): Eukaryota > Metazoa > Chordata > Mammalia > Artiodactyla > Delphinidae > Globicephala > Globicephala melas. The sequence continues at coordinate 21,560,918 of NC_083314.1, read as the reverse complement.
AAGATGTAATATGTAGAATTTTGTAAGAGCTTCTGGTAGAGCATAGTTTAAATCATCTAACACATATATACACACACATACTTTATGGTATATAGATTGCTCAGGATGCTTTTTACTGTAATTAAAATAAGTAAATAATTTCTTAAAATAATAAACAACAAAATACTAAATGTGATGTTGTCAGAGAATTTAAATGATTATAAAAGTCCTAAACTAAGAATACTTTCTAAGTACAATTGGGATTCTTTATATCAAGCTTTATTTTGGGGCATGCAGATCTGGCTTTAAGATCTCTGTTTGTATATTTAAGATAAAAGATGTTTTCACAGTATGGTATTGGCATAGACATAGACATATAGATCATTGGATAGTAGAATTAAAAAATGTTCCCACAAATATCTGGACAATTGATTTTTTTTTTTATAGAGCACAAAGGCAATACAGTGGAAAAAGAATAGCCTTTTCAGTAGTTGCTGGAACAGTTGGATATCCATAGGCAAGAAAAATGAACTTTAATCCCTATCGTTTACCATATGCAAAAATTAACCCAAATGAATCAAAGACCAATGAAAACCCATAGCTATAAAACTGCTGGAAGAAAACACAGGAGAAAATTTTTTCTATCTTGGATTAAGCAAAGATTTCTTAGATGGATAAATTGAACTGCTCTTCAAAAGATGCCACTAAGAGAATACAGAGACAAACCACAGACTGAGAGAAAATACTTGCAAAGTATATTATTTCTTAAAGAATATATAATGAACTCAACGACATAACTCAAAACTCAACAACAACAAAAAAGGCATTAAAAATACGCAAAAGAATTGTACAGACACCTCACCATAGAAAGTATACAGGTGGCAAATAAACACATGAAAAGGTGCTCAACATTGTTAGTCATCAAGGAAATGCAAATTAAAGCCTCAGTGAGATATCACTGCAAACCTTAGAATGACTGACTAAAATGAAAAAGACTAACTATAGGTCATTTCATGGATGCTGGGTTTGCGAGAGCATCTGCGGGTGCCTGGCGGGAGGGGACCGGAAAGACCCAGCTGAGGGTGTGTGGATTTGAGCCTCCGCGTTTCTAGCCCAGGATCTCGAAATCCATTGTGGTTCCTGTCCATTAGACTGTAAGCTTTATGTAGGTAATCTTAGAAACAATGGTAGTGACCGAATTGGAACAAGCTTTTGGCCATTGTGGACCCATCCAAAGTGTGTGGGTTGCTAGAAACCCTTCTGGCTTTGCTTTTGTGGAATTTGAAGATCCCAGAGAGGCAGAGCTAGATGGGAGAACACTTTGTGGCGGCCGAGTAAGAGTGGAACTGTTTTTGTTTGTTTGTTTGTTTGTTTGTTGCGGTACGCGGGCCTCTCACTGCTGTGGCCTCTCCCATTTCGGAGCACAGCTCCGGACACGCAGGCTCAGCGGCCATGGCTCACGGGCCTAGCCGCTCCGCGGCATGTGGGATCCTCCCGAAACGGGGCACGAACCCGTGTCCCCTGCATCGGCAGGCGGACTCTCAACCACTGTGCCACCAGGGAAGCCCAAGAGTGGAACTGTTGAATGGTGAAAAGAGAAGTCGAAATCTTGGCCCACCTCCTTCTTGGGGTCGTCACCCTCAAGATGATGATTATTTTTATTTATTTTTGGCTGCATTGGGTCTTCGTTGCTGCAGGCAGGCTTTCTCTAGTTGGGGTGAGCAGGGGCTACTCTTTGTTGCGGTGCGCAGGCTTCTCATTGTGGCGGCTTCTCTTGCTGTGGAGCACAGGCTCTAGGCGCGCGGGCTTCAGTAGTTGTGGCACGTGGGCTCAGTAGTTGTGGCTCGCGGGCTCTAGAGTGCAGGCTTAGTAGTTGTGCTGCATGGGCTTAGTTGCTCTGCAGCATGTGGGATCCTCCTGGACCAGGGATCGAACCTGTGTCCCCTGCATTGACAGGTGGATTCTTAACCACCGCGCCACCAGGGAAGTCCCTCAAGATGATTATTGAAGGAGGAGGCCTCCCTCGCCGCAGATCCACAGATCTCCAAGACAGAGAACCTTCTCCTACGGCTGGAGCAGGTCCCTTTCTAGAGATAGGAGAAGAGAGAGAAATCGCCGTTCTGGGAGAGAAATCACAAGCCGTCCTGAACTTTCTCTAGGTCTCGTAGCCGATCTAGGTCAAATGAAAGGAAATAGAAGGCCAGTTTGCAAGAGGAGGAGTGTTGTACAGGAAATAACTTCATTTGACAGGAGTATGTACAGAAAAGTCAAGTTTTGTTTGAGAATTCATAAGCTTGGTGCATTTCTTTTTTAATAAATTTATTTATTTTTGGCTGCATTGGGTCTTCGTTGCTGCGCACGGGCTTTCTCTCGCTGCGGCCAGTGGGGGCTACTCTTCGTTGTGGTGTGCAGACTTATTTCGGTGGCTTCTGTTTTGCGGAGCACTGGCTCTAGGTGCACAGGCTTCAGTAGTTGTGGCTCGCGGGCTTAGCTGCTGCGCGGCATGTGGGATCTTCCCAGACCAGGGCTCGAACTCGTGTCCCCTGCATTGGCAGGTGGATTCTTAACACTGTGCCACCAGGGAAATCCAAGCTTGGTGCATTTTTAAGATGTTTTAGCTGTTCACATTTGTCTGTCTGTTGGCACAGTGACGCATAAAGGTGTAATTCTCTGTGGTTTGAAATGGACTATATGAGGCATGTACTATCAAGAATTGTTACTTTACAATGTTCCCTTAAGCAAAATTGAATTTGCTTTGAATTTTAGTCTTGCGTAGACTGATAATAAATCTCCAACTCCTGCCCAGCTAAAGTATGATGTTTAATATTATGGAAACAAAACTGGCAAAAATTGAGAAGACGTTTTCCATAGCTGGGATATGGTATGCAGCTGTAGTTAAGCAAGCAGTCTTTAAAACCTACTGTGAACACAAGCCAGCAGGTAAAAATTAAAGCTGCACCCTTAACCTAGATTAGAGGTTTAAAAATTCCACTAGTGTTCACACTGGACAAGAGGTTGTCCAGTTGGTGTAGAATCGAAGAAGTTTCAAGAAATTAGTTTACCTTTGCTTTAGGTCAGAAGTTCCTTCTGTGATTGCTGTATATGAATACATAGCTCTTTGTAACATGATTTATTTGGAAATTTGAGACTATTTAAGATACCAGTGTCCTGCCAGTTTAAGGGTACATTGTAGAGCTGAACTTTGAGTTGCTGTGCAAGATTTTTTTTCATGCTGTCATTTGTTACATGTTTTGTGAGAATCCTTGGGATTAAAGTTTTGGTTACAAATTGTTGTTTAACCTGAAAGCCTGGTGCAAAACTAAAATTTGAGCTTGGTACCAAGTCCAGGTATAACATTCCTATTGGAAGCCATACTTACATTTTCTTGTAAAGTACTTCTGAAAATAAAATATTAGCATAACTGTGTAATAGTTGAACCCACCATTACCATAGATAGTTCTTGTCCCATAGAAGGCAATTGGTTACACAAATCTTATTTTGTAAGAAACAGAGTTGCAGCTTTTGAAGTGAAGGGAGTTTTTGGTTGTCCACCTAAGTGATGATACATTTTTAGGAGTAGAAGCCAGTTCAAAGTCCATGATATTCAGTGATCAACATTTTAAGGTAGAGCCACCTGATACATTATAATCCAAAGTTGCCCATTAAAAAAACGGCTTTTATTGTTAGCATGAAAGCTTTACACAAAGCTTTAAAAATTGCTTCCATTTTATATAATTTGAGGTGTTTCATGGGAATTCGAAGTTGATCCATCATGATGTAAAATTCACTATGTGGTTCAAATGTAACAGTGCAGAATTGAATAGGGAGGTATGCATAACCTTGCTTTTAGAAATCTAGAGGAGGTGTAATTTCAAATTTTTGTGCCATTAGATTAAATCATAATGCAGCAACAACAACAAAAGACTAACGTATTGACAAGGATATAGAGGATCTTGAACTCTCATATACTACTGCTGTTGGGAGTGTAAAATGGTACAACTCATTTGGAAAATAGCTTGTTGATTTTTTAAAGTTAAATGTACACCTACAGGGTGTTATAGCCGTACTGCTTTGCATCCCACACTTAGGTATTTACTAAAGAGAGATGAAAGCATATACAAAGACTTGTACTTGAGCGTTCATAGCAGCTCTATTTGTAGTAGTTCAAAACTAGAAACAAACCAAATGTTTGTCACCAGAAGAACTAAAAAACAAATGTGGCATACCCATACAATGGAATGCTGCTCAGCAATAAAAAAGAATTAAGTACTAATACAAATAACAACCTAGGTGAATCTCAAAATAAGTATGTTGAGTAAAAGAAAGCCAATAGTATATGCTGTATGATAAAGTACAAAGGTTTCCTGAGACCAGAATTTTGAGAACCTTTGCCCTGTAGAGTCAGGTGACCCTTAGACTTTTCGGAGACATGAGGGTGCAAGTGTTAGGCTTCAATCTGCAGTGGGAAGCGGGAGTTGAGAGAATTGAATATGTATTTTACGAAGATAACCTTGGCAGCATTCTAAGGGGTCCCAGAGAGGGGAAGTTTAGAAATACGACCAGTTAGGGGGGCATTACATTTGGCCTTGACTTAGGGTCTAGGTAATGGGAGGCGGACTCGATAGAATTGATAGAATGTATCTCCAGTTAGAGGGAAGGGAGAAACCTGCCTGGTATGTGGAGGGGCAGGTGGGGGTCTTCATCTGAGATTGAGAATCCTGAAGGAAAAGTAGGTTTGAGGCAGGAAGGAGGCGGGTGGACTTCACTTTCTTAAGGATGAGCAGAATCTTTTAACTGTAAAAAAGTCTAAATTATCAACTTTTTCTCTTAAAAATGTACTCTTCCTGTCTCTCATGTTAATTATATTTTGTAAAAGATTCTGTTTCATTTATTTAAGCCTTTTTCCTCCCTTCGTCTCTAGATATCATTGACCCTGCAATCCTGCGCCCAGGCCGCCTGGACAAAACACTCTTTGTGGGTTTGCCACCCCCAGCAGATCGTCTTGCCATCTTAAAAACTATCACAAAAGTGAGTAAAGGAAATGGTACATTTTTGTGTATGTTTCTTGCATTTTAAATACAGAAAACTAATCATTTACGGTGCCTAATCACTGTCTTTTCTGTAGCTTTAAATATTTGCCCAGCCTATAAGATCTTTGTTACTTTAAAGGAATTGTTCTCAGAGCATATTTGAAATGGAATAGAAGCTTTTGGAGATGAAAAGTAAATAGATAATAGGCCCATTTTAAATATCCAGAGAAAAATTGAGTTTTGAAGCCACAATGTTGAATTCTGTCCTCCATGTTGGTATATGCCAACTTTTAAGATGCCTGTACAGTACTGACTTTGCTCTTTTTATAAAAATCGTAAGTAGTGCATACAAAATACAAAGAAGAAAGCAGATCACCCTAAATTGAACTACTGCAAAATAATCTGCATTAACATTTAGTGCAGACATCGTTCCAAACATCTTTATACACAGTGGGTTGTTGGATGGCTGGATGGTTGAGTGAACGAGGAGGAAGGGGAATAAATTTAACACATTATTTAAAGTTAAATTTATTTGAAATTTAACAGAAAACAAAACTAAAGGAATTATTAAACTTCCAAGTACACGTTTCATTTTAGATGGCATCAGTTTAATTTCTGCTCTGAAAGTTAGATAATTAGCATTCTTATATTTCCCTTTTTCCACTTACCAGCTTTTCTTCCCTGTATATTTTTTATTTGCCCAGTGTCATCAAGTTTACATTCTGTTCTAGAGTCATATTCTTAGTTTCACATTTATATAGATACAGTACTCACAACCAGCACTTTTGCCACAGCTTTTATGTTTTCTAGTTTAGTTCATTTCGTCATTTGGTTGACTGTATTTCATCATCCGGTTTATTCCATTTATTAATAGTTTATTCAACTGTATTCCTCAAGTTCATGATTAAGAATGTCTGCCTGTTGTCGTTATAATTAAATGATATATTAGCTTTATACTTAAATGACATATTAAATGATATAATTTTTCCTTGGTCACACAGTCTTTCTGGTCTTTGTAGAAATTGCAGCATGAGTTTGGGCATTGAATGTGTTTGTAAAATGTCTGAGGTCAGTCTGATCTTTGTTTTCTCTTTGGTAGGTGACTTGCTTTTTCTGCTTGGATCCCTGAAAAATTCTTTATCTCTGAAGTTTAATAACTGAAATAAGATATGTCCCTGTCAATTTTTTGTTGTTGCTGTTGCTGGTGGTGGTGATAGTGGGGTTTTATTTTGACTAGTGAAGAACTAAAGTCTGGTGTGCCTTTTTATTTTGTAGGTGCAATTCTTCCTTCATTCCAGGGAAATGTTTCTGTGTTGTATGTATGAATACTTTTTCTGTATCATTTGTTGGATTTATTTCTTCAAGGTCACTGATTATTCTTATATTAGATACCCTTTGTCTTCTGTATCTTTTGTCTACTTGTTTTATTTTTTATTTACTTTTTAAATTAATTTATTTATTTAATTTTATTTTTGGCTGCGTTGGGTCTTTGCTGCTGCGCACAGGCTTTCTTCAGTTGAGGCGAGCTGGGGCTACTCTTCATTGTGGTGCGCCGGCTTCTCATTGCGGTGGCCTCTCCTGCCGCGGAGCATGGGCTCCAGGTGTGTGTGTTTCAGTAGTTGTGGCACGTGGGCTCAGTAGTTGTGGCTCACGGGCTCTAGAGTGCAGGCTCAGTAGTTGTGGCGCAAGGGCTCAGCTGCTCCGCGGCCTGTGGGATCTTCCCAGACCAGGGCTCGAACCCATGTCCCCCGCATTGGCAGACAGACTCTTAACCACTGCGCCACCAGGGAAGCCCCAGTCTACTTGCTTTAATTTGTCTTTTTCTGCTGCACTCACTGTGATTAAACTTGAAGTCTTCTCTTTTTTTCCTTTTTTCCTTCCTTTCATTGGAACCCCCAAGTTCATGAAATGAACTTGATGGTTACTTCATCCATACCTTCTCTTTGTCCCAATGTAGAGTGAATGAGTTCTCTCATCACCCTCTCACTCTACCTGGAACTAGTTTTCTTACACTTCCCACATTACAATTTGAGGTCTGGTTAATTGCTTTCTGTCCACATTTTTATAGCCTGGGGGTGGGAAAGAGTGCTAAGCTGGTACTGATTTGACCATTATAAGGAAGCCTGAACTTATTCTCTTCTGAAAGAGACCCTGTGAAATGCATGATGCCTGGACCTGCTTTCTTCATGCAGAGCGTGTCTCATTCCCATGTGCTTGTGCCCCCAGTGCTGCACAGCTCCTGGGGAATGGCATACCTTGGCGTTTCTTCCTGATTCTGCTGAAATCCCGATAGTATATCTGAAGGTTTGTGTTTAGCTTTTCCCAGGGATATCTGCTCCAAAGACTGCTTCTCTCCAGATTGGAATCTTAATGGACATTCATAAGATTTTGTTAGCTTCTTTCCTCAGTGCTACTTCCCAGGAATGGAGGCCTAATTAATAGCTACTCCAGAATGATCTCTTTCCTTGGAACCCACTTTTCAACATTTACAACATAAGGTTTACCCCCTTTCTTTATGTGGTTGCCACTGGTAAATTTTTAAACTTAACTTTTTTTTTTTAGTATTTTCTTTCTGTGTTGGCAAAGAAAGAGTCTGTGTTCCTACTTCACTGGGCCACCCTTACTTAAAAGTGCATAGAGCAGTGTTCATAACTATCTCCAGCAGGAGGGGAAACAGGAGGATAATCAGCTCTGTGGGTTAACAAGACCCCACTGCCAGCAGTATGGAAGCCAACTTGGAGAAAGGTGAAAGTCAAGGTTGTAAAATGAGGCATGCCGGAACTAAGGCAGTATCGGGGGAATAGCAAAGAGGACATAGATGTGGGGACTATTTAAAGGTTTTAGTTAATAGGACATTGGATTAACTATAGAGTTAGGGGGGTAAAGCAAAAGGAAGATGATTTCTCAGCTTGAGCAGCTGAATCGATGGTGTTGTCTATCAACACAAGAGATTGAGGAATGAGGAGGTGATGTCATTTGAGTTTCAGGTGCTTGGGCACTATCCACGGGGAGACGTGTAGCAGGATGTTAGTCCTGTGGTTGGGAGTTCAGAGGAGTCCTCTGGCTGGGTTATGGTTTCACCTGTCATCAGCACATAGCTGGTGGTCAAAGCCATGAAAACACATTGCTTTAGTTCAGTGGCTCTCAACCTAGGTCAGTTTTACCATCACCAACAACCCATCTCACCCCAAGGGCAATGTCTCGGGACATTTGTTTATCACCAAGGCAGGGGAGTGATGGTGCTACTGGACATCCTACAACATACAAAACAGCCCCACAACAAAGAATTTTCCAACTCAAAATATCAATAATGCCAAAATTAAGAACCTCTTCTTTAGTTATATGTACTTGTTTCTTTGTATCATCGAGTTTGATGATGATGCATCAAGGCACTTCTCTCCCTTTCCTTGGCTCTGTCATTAGAGACTATGATAGTGAGATTCTGTTTGCTTTGGTTAATGTCTGTTTAGATCTTCCGCCCATTTTTTGTTTGGGTTGTTTGTTTTTTTGATATTGAGCTTCATGAGCTGTCTGTATATTTTGGAGATTAATCCCTTGTCGGTTGCTTCATTTGCAAATATTTTCTCCCATTCTGAGGGTTGTCTTTTTGTTTTGTTTACAGTTTCCTTTGCTGTGCAAAAGCTTTTATGTTTAGTTAGATTTGTTTATTTTTGTTTTTGTTTCCATTACTCTAGGAGGTGGATCAAAAAAGATCTTGCTGCAATTTATGTCAAAGTGTGTTCTGCCTATGTTTTCCTCTAAGAGTTTTATAGTGTCCAGCCTTCCATTTAGGTCTTTAATCCATTTTGAGTTTACTTTTGTGTATGATGTTAGGGAGTGTTCTGATTTCATTCTTTTACATGTAGCTGTCCAGTTTTCCCAGGACCACTTATTGAAGAGACTGTCTTCTCCATTGTATATTCTTGCCTCCTTTGTCATAGATTAGGTGACCATAGGTACGTGGGTTTATCTCTGGGCTTTCTGTCCTGTTCCATGGATCTGTATTTCTGTTTTTATGCCAGTACCATATTGTTTTGATTGCTTTGGTTAACGTATGTGTGTATGTATACACACACAAGCACATTTATACAATCCTAATTTGTTTCTGTAAATTTCTTATAGTTATAATGATATAATGATGATACTTTCACACTTGTCTGTGGGAGATCACTAATTAAAGGCAAAGATTGGAGTAATAATTCATGAGGTATTTGGTGTTGAGGGCCTTAGAGATTTGGACCCAGAAGAATGACTGGCTCATTCTTCCAAACGTGTGTCATCCACTGTATGGTACTCAGCACTGTGGAACAACTTTACACTTCCTTCATCTAGAATTTCAGCGCTATTTTCTAAAATTGTTAGCTCTTGGACTCAGGGGTAAAGGCCCCACTTCAAAGATAAAATTATTAGGAAAATAAGATACTAGAATATTAACCTAAATGAATGATCTTCTAGTCAGTCAACAAGTATTTATTGTAAACTAAATATATCCCTGGTTGTGTGTATACCATGGGGAGACTAAGACACGGAAGACATAGTCCTTACATATAAGGAGCTTTTCTTCTAGATGAAAAGATAATATGAATGTTTCTAAAACAACAACAGGCATATTAATTCATTCCTTAGAAAGGGAGAAAAATGAAGGCAACTGAGTAACCTAGAGATTTCAACTATATAAAGAAATATAAAGAAAAAAGTCAAGAAGAAAACATAGCAAAATATGAACAGTGCTTGCCTTTTGGGGATGGGCTTACAGGTTACTTCTTCTGCCTTCTCAGTGCCCTCCAGTCAGAGACCAGGAACACACTTGGAGTTGAACAAGCAGGGCTTGTTTCTCTTTGAAGTGAGGGAGGACCCGCACCACAGAGAACTGTAGGAGTGGGGTGTCTCAGTAAGAGGATGTTAGAAAGGACTTCAGTGATTTGTGTTTGTGTTAGGTTTGGGAAGAGTTTAAGGGGTTTTGCTCTGAATTGCTTTCAAAAACCAGGCATTATTCTGTGATTGAGGGTCTTAATAAATCTTACCAAGAAGGAAGGCTAGACCAAGGCTAAGGCTGTGATTGGGAAAGAAGCAGCTGTCATTTACATTAGCCGGGACAGGCAATGTTTGACCATTCTGTGGTTTGGACAGTGTTTATGTTTTATCTGTGTTCAGACATGATTATGCAGGAATCTTGTTTTTCCCTTGATCCATCCTGGTCATGGAGTGGCCTTCTCTGATGTTGATGTTCTGTGAAATTGTTTATATTCAACAGGAGAGCAGCACTGCCTAGCTGTGAGGGCCCAGCCAGCTCGTAGCAACACCAAAGCCCACTTGCTGGATGTCAGGGCCTGCTTGTCTCTGTCTCAGTGGCTTTATATTTCCAAATTTTCTATCATGAGCATATATGCATATAGCGGGGGGAGGGGTACGGAGAATGTTTTGTGGTTTTTTTTTTTTAAACAAAAACATAAATGTTGAGGTTAAGGAGGAAGGGCCTAGAATTAGATAGAAAGGCCCTTTGGGCAGCCTCCATGCACAAAGTTGTGACTATAGAAACAAAAGAAACCAGAAAAAGACATTTTGATAAAAATCTATTTGACTTTAAAAGCAACTTTTGTGAGACTGTGGTTTAGACTGTTATATAGTCAGTTCTCAGCATCTGTCTATGCTAAAGGCAAAGGAGGGCTTTTGGCTGTTTAGACTATTTTTGCAGCGGTTATGGGCGTGTCATGTTCTCAGACCCGCTCCAGAGGAAGGGGCCAACACAGGCCTGAGTGACGGTGCACTTGCTGTTGCCCTCTGAGGAGAGCTGCTTGCACTGCATTTCACATCCTTATCTTACCTTTTCAAACCTCCAGAGGCCTTGAATGTTTTTGCTTAAAGATCTTTGTTGATGGCTAAAGCTAAAGCAGGGTAGAGGGAGAGGAAGCAGAATCTCTAATTTCAGGGCAGAGTCCACAAGGCAGACCTCCTCCTCATGGCAGTCTTTATGAAGACTCAGCCAAAAGTGAGAAAAATTGGCCTTTTTAATGTTTAATAAACCTTTCTATTTCAAAGTTTGCTGGCTTTTTACTTAAATTCCCCAGATTGTTTTATATATACTATTTCCTCTTTTTCCAATTAAAACTTGAAATATTTTGGGAAGATTAGAATAAAATTCTTTAGTCTTGGTCCTAAAAATCTAAAGATCTGTGGGTCAGAGCAACTTCTCAGTATCTTTTGGAGTCTAAGTTTCTTAAGAGAAAAACGAGCAATGACATAATACTTTTTTATATATTCTATTTGGTGTTTCTGGTAATGTTGTGGTAATAAGAGGTTTATCACTAAAAACCCCTTGGACAAGTAGAACATTTTTTTCTTAATTTCTGTTTCTTCCTATAAATGTCATTAAAACTTGCCCTTATCTCAGAAAGCCAGAAAGGTTATTTGATGTCTGCCAAGTGCTTTGAGGTAATATGCAGTCTTTAAAATAGTGATAAAAATTCCACTAAGAGACCCAAAATTCTCAATATGTTTTTTAAAATGTGCCCCGTAAGACTAAAACATATAATATCTCACCAAGAAACATATCTGTTAAATTTTCATGAGCTAAGATAATAATATCTGATATAATAAAAAGTGATACTTATTAAGCACTTACTGTGTTCTAGGTACTTCACAGATATGAATATGCTTAATCCTTGCAACTGCCTTTTGAACTGTTTGAATTGAATATTTAAATATTCAAATGAATATTATTTCCATTTTACTGATGAGCAAACTTTATCTCACAAAAACAGGATACAAAGATGTGTTTTTTCTTTTATTGAAGAAATATAGTTGATTTACAATGTTGTGTTAATTTCTGCTATACAACAAAGTGATTCAGTTCTTTATATATATAAAAGAATATATATTCTTTTTCATATTCTTTTCCATTATGGTTTATCACAGGATATTGAATATAATTTCCTGTGCTATACAGTAGGACCTTGTTGTTTATCCATTCTGTATATAATAGTTTGCATCTGCTAATCCCAAACTCCCAATCCATCACTCCCCCACCCCCCTTGGCAACCACAAGTCTATTCTCTATGTCTGTGAGTCTGTTTCTGTTTCATAGATAAGTTCATTTGTATCATATTTTATTTTATTATTTTTATTTATTTATTTAAAAAAATTTTTTTTTCTTCTGTACGCAGGCCTCTCACTGTTGTGGCCTCTCCCGTCGCGGAGCACAGGCTCCGGACGTGCACGCTCAGTGGCCATGGCTCACGGGCCCAGCCGCTCCGCGGCATGTGGGATCCTTCCCGGACCGGGGCACAAACCCGTGTCCCCTGCATCGGCAGGCGGACTCCCAACCACTGCGCCACCAGGGAAGCCCCCATTTTACTTCTTACTGCCACATTTCAGTTAAGAATAATTAGATTTTAATGATACAGAGATTCCTCAGCCCTTATTTCTACTAATTGGAAAGTAATGTTGCTATTGAAACATTTGGAAGTATGCTATGTAGACCACACTCCCCAAAAACAGGCAATTTGTTACTTTCTTTCAATTGATAGTATTTTGGGGGTTTATTTTTCTAAAAAACTAATCTCCTAAGAATTAGAAAATTTCTGAGAATCTAAATTTCTAAGAATTAATTATTTTTCTAAAATATTACTTTTAGATAAGCATTTGTTTATTGTGTTCCTTTATATATTGAGCTTTCTCAAAAGATTTAACTTAAAGAGTGCCCTAAATATGGCAAGTTGGCAATTGCTCCCCGTATGCAGTTGTGAGAAAAATTTCTCCTCTGGATTCTCATAAAGAAGACACTCAGTTGTGATAGAAGTTTTTACCAATATCCCTATCATAAACACAGTAATAAGCCTTTCAGGACTGAAGCTGGTGGTTCTCCTAATGTAAGCTGCAGACATAACTAAAAGCCAGTTCATTAAAAACAACTTCATGAGAGGTCAAAGAAATGCACTTCGAGGATGTGTGAGCCTTTATGAAAGTCCAGCTTGACCCAAGAGTAGAATTTAGATATTGAGAAGTATAAAAGAATTATCCTTAGGCAGTCCTCCATGAATCAGTTTCTTATGATTGAGCTTTTGATTAAAACAGGACAGTAGGGACTTCCCTGGTAGCACAGTGATTAAGAATCCACCTGCCAATGCAGGGACACGGGTTCAATCCCTGGTCCGGGAAGATCCTACATGCCGCAGAACAACTAAGCCCGTGTGCCACGACTACTGAGCCTGCGCTCTAGAGCCCACGAGCCACACTACTGAGCCCACGTGCCACAACTACTGAAGCCCACACGCTGTAGGGCCCGAGAGTCGCAACTACTGAGCCCGAGTGCCTCAACTACTGAAGCCCGCATGCCTAGAGCCTGTGTTCCACAACAAGAGAAGCCCCCTCTTGCCACAACTAGAGAAAGCCCGCACGTAGCAACAAAGACCCAACACAGCCAAAAATATATTAAAAAAAAAAAAAAAAACAGGACAGTAGATAGTTTGAGGTAAAATTCTCTAGCAGCACAGGGAACATCCATGTGCTGGGTGACCATCAAGGTAGGGTTGATAGTCCCTTCCTTCCTTCCTTCCTTCCTTCCTTCCTTCCTTCCTTCCTTCCTTCCTTCCTTCCTTTCTCATCGCAGTGGCTTCTCTTGTTGCAGAGCACGGGCTCTAGGCGCATGAGCTTCAGTAGTTGTGGCGCGTGGGCTCAGTAGTTGTGGCTCATGGGCTGTAGAGCGCAGGCTCAGTAGTTGTTGCACACGGGCTTAGTTGCCCCGTGCATGTGAGATCTTCCCAGGCCAGGGCTCGAACCCGTGTCCCCTGCATTCGCAGGCGGATTCTTAACCACTGTGCCACCAGGGAAGCCCTAATAGTTTCTTAAGAACATTAAAGAATCTCAAAAGGGTTCATGCCTAATGAGGTAGCCTCTTGCCCCACCTCCTACCTCCTCCTACTAGTAGATTGAGGGACTCAACAGGGCAGTGTCCTCAGGCTTTCCCACTTCCGACATAGCTTGGAAAGTCCAAACATTTCTGTTCGGCATCATGATAAATCCTTATTACCTGTTCATCATCACTATTTAAACAAGACTTCCCCTCCCCCTCCCCTTCCCCTCCCAAATATAGCACCAAATTATCTCTCCTTATCTGGAGATAAGATACTGGGTTTTGGGGGGAATTCCCTGGTCCAGTGGTTAGGACTCAGTGCTGTGAACTCGGGTTCAATCCCTGGTCAGGGAACTAAGATCCCACAAGATGCTTGGGCAAAAATAAAAATTTTTTTAAATTAAAAAAAAAGATGCTGGGTTTTTTTAATTATGAAAATACGCAATAAAGATTTGGGGCCTTACCAACTGTCCATTCAGTTGCAGATTTGAACTTCAGAACTCAAGTTTTTAAATTCCTGGTTCAGTGTTATTTCCACTTTTCAGACCTTTTTATTAAAGTATAATGCACGTACAGAAAAGTGGACATATCATTAAATGTCCAACTTCATGCGTTTTTATAAACAAAACCTTCAAGAAAGAATATTAGCAGTTAATTTCATGGAGACAGAAAGTAGAATGGCGGCTGCCAGGGGCTGGTGGAGCAGGGGGGTGGAATAGGGGAGGGTAGGGTTGTCCCTTAACACAAACAAAGTTCCATTTTGGGAAGGTGGCTGGTTATGTTTTAGAGATTGATGGTTGCACAGTAACAATGTAATTAATGCCACTAAACTATACATTTTTAAATGGTTAAAATGATAAATTTTGTTACGTAAATTTTACCACAGTAAAAGAGAGAACATTACCAGAGCCACAGAAGCTGGCCTCCTGCTTCCTTCAGGCATTGCCCACCTCTTCCCGCACAAGGTTAACTGATGAGATTGAAGGAAACTTAGGGATCACACAGTCTGACCATCTAGTTTTACACACAACCAGAGGGAGAAAAGAAAAAAGCACAAAGATTGTTTCCTAAGGTCGCACAGAAAGTTTATTTTCCCATGTTTATTTCGCAGGTCGAAGTGGATTGAATGGGAAACATAACTGTTTCTTGAACCTGTGTTAGATGAACATTTGCATTTTATCAAATAATAGCAGCTAACAGATGTACAGTTGATTAAATTCTTAAACATGCCCAGCTGGGAGGACATGAGAGGACACCCTCTGAGCATGGACCAAGCAGGTGATAGCTCAAGGTGCTGGGTCGTCTGACCCTCTGTTTGGAGCACCTGCCGAGCTAATATTTACACTTGAGGCTTAATGACATATGTTTATTTACTTTTTTCCTGTGTGTTTCTTCTTAAACTGTTTATTTCCATGTAATATTTGCTACCAAGGAAAGACAATATGCAATGTAGATTTAAGTTATGAATCAGAATAAGTCAGAATAATAAAGCAGATACTCACAAACCTACCATCTTAACAATGTCCTGTACTTTAAGTTACTAAGAACTGTTTTGTTTGCCTCTGCAGTTTAAGTCACTAAAAATGTTATTAAGTGTGTACTGTATGCATGCAAGGTACTGTGTTAAGTGTTGTTGGAATTCTAAGGCTGTTCTGATACTTGTCCTTTCTAGCATCTCTTGGTATGAGCTGAAGGGGAATTGGCACCAAAGTCAGGGTTGAGTTTTAGTTAAGGATTAGGAAAGATCACATTGAGCACAGAGGGCTTTTGGCTTTTTTTTGTAGAACAATTTGCTGATTGTTCTCTCCTGGCCACGTTCAATGTTATTTCTCCCTTCCTAGCCAGCCTCACACCAAAACTAAGCACATATGCACGTCAAAACTTATCACTGTTTATGTACTTGCCATATTTAATCAGGCAAAGGAAATGTGATTCTTCACCATTGGAAAGATTGAGGGTGGTGGGTTTTGTTCTTGGTGTTTTGTTTTTGCTGTAGTACTTACAAATTCTTCAGACTTCACCAGCATAAATTGTTTGCCTTCAGCTTTCCCCAGTTTGGGATCTACTTCTTAACCTCATTTCTCAAAATTGAAATTTGTAAAAATCTGTTACACTAGTCTGGGAGTCAGTTATATTCATTTAGTCAAGCAGCCATTACTATTTATTTAGAACCTATTATGTGGGAAAATATAGATCTTTAAAGCCTCAGTGAAAGTGGATTTTTCTCTCTTACTCAGAATGGCACCAAACCCCCACTGGATGCAGATGTAAATTTGGAAGCAGTTGCTGGTGACCTTCGCTGTGATTGCTATACGTGAGTATCTCCATCTCCAGTCAGTTAACTCTCTGAGGCTCAGTTTTCTCATGTGCAAAATGAGGGAGAATGATGTTGGGAGGGTTAAATTAGGAATCCTGGAAAGCACCCAGCGTCTGGCTTTTCCTCCTTCTTCCTTCTTGGAGAAGGGACTACCCGTTTTGAGGCTCTGAGGAGTTCCCAGGAGTACGGGGAATCCTCTCATATGTTCACTCTTGGTACTCAGCTACCCTGACCACCATCACTGCCTTTCACAAATTGTCTCTGTCGTACCAGAATATTAAAGCAGACATTTCATTACCAGCTGCGAAATTATCGAGGTGCTTCAGCACTTAAAAGAAAATAATCTACAGGTTTTTCAAGGCTCAGAATGCATTTTTCACAGCACACCTGTTAATATTCACACAGCCTGTAGTAAAAGCAGGAGGTCAAATATTTCTGCCTTCAGCTTTCATATGTGTGTGGTGGTTGTTGATTTTGTTGTTTCCTTCATGTGTTTTTAAGTAAATTTGTTAACTTTCCTCATTTTGGTTCATAGGGAAGAAAACGAAATTCACGTTGGACTAACAGGGGACATCTCTCCCTCTGGCTTATTTAAAAAGCCCTGTTGATTGTCCACAATATACTCGGGTGTTCACGGTCAAATAATGTGCTTTCTGAAGCTAAGTCAGTCAAGGAGAGCAGTGTTTTAATCTTTGAGGTCTTCAGGAGTCTGTTGTTCAGCAGTGTAAATTTACATCCAAGGAACATAGCCACCGGTACTGATATAGGCACTCAGTTCTTTCCAGTTCTGGTTGAAGAATTTCACATAACTGTCTGTCTCTCTTTTTTTTTTAAATAAATTTATTTATTTATTTATTCATTTTTGTCTGCGTTGGGTCTTCGTTGCTGTGCGCGGGCTTTCTCTAGTTGTGGCGAGCGGGGGCTACTCTTCATTGTGGTGCGCGGACTTCTCATTGCGTTGGCTTCTCTTGTTGTGGAGCACGGGCTCTAGGCACACAGGCTGCAGTAGTTGTGGCATGTGGGTTCAGTAGTTGCGGCACACGGGCTTCGTTGCTTCGCGGCATGTGGGATCTTCCCGGACCAGGGCTCGAACCCGTGTCCCCTGCATTGGCAGGCGGATTCTTAACCACTGCGCCACCAGGGAAGCCCACATAACCATCTCTTATTAAGATGATTCCACTTGAAACCATGCTGGTCATTTTTAGGGCGTGTGGCCAGGATCCAAAATTTAATGTCCAGTTTTCTCATATATGAACATCTAGGGATCTGAGTCTTGATCTTTGTTCTGCCACCTCAACCCCAACGCACCTGAGAGATTTGCCGCACTCTGGTCAGGACTCTTGGCTCACTTAAGAAAGCAGTGACTGTCTCAGTGAAAGGGAAGTGGTCCCCCAGGCCGTGGTGGTGAGGGGCGTATGTAAAAGCCCTACCTTAACTTTAAGGAGAATGTCTCTCTTCCCCTCATTGGGAGTCAAATGCATGCCAGTCTATAATTAATGAACTTACTGCTAAAGAAAATAAGACTTAAGTGAGTAGTTTACATGTTTGAGTGCTAAAATCTGAAGATTTTCAGTTGGTAGCAGAGGCAGTTTTGATGGCAGAACCTTCCCTGGGCCAAATCTTCTGGATTATACCACATAAGGAGTCAGTTAATAAATGGGTTAGGGTTAAAGTTGAATGTTGTATGTTTTGAGTTTTAATGCCACTGTCTTCACAGTTTGAAAGGCAGTATAATACTACAGTCTTCAGCTACTTGTTACATTATTGGTTAATGTGTGTGATTATTAAATAATGTTACAAACCTAACACATAACCAACAGAAAGATTGGATTCAGTTAATAATTTAAACTCTGTGGGTCTTTAATTTTATTAGTTATGTGTGTTGTCACATTATATGTTAAATGTTTGTCTAGAAATGAGGTTCTTATCCCCCAATTCAAAATCTTTCTCAAAGCATCTGTAAGAATCCTGTTAAAGATGTAATGTATTGAAACACCAGTCAGCCCCAATGTCTTTCATTGAACTCAAGAACCATGCTGACTCAGTATATTACACAGAACCATTAAATGAAGGTTTGTTAGTTCTTGTCATATTTTAAGTAATTTATGATGTATCCATTCAGCTTGAGCTTGAATCAAGTGCATCAAAGACTTTTTAGCATTTTTATTTTCCTTTTTTGAACTAAGGGTCATAAATGATTTCTTATATAAGCTTAGTTTAGACATTAGGTAATATACTATTGGTATATACTGGTAATGGGCCAGTTAGCACTTTAGCATGGGCCTTGTGAATGAAAGTTTTACAATAAATAATGTATAAGTTGCTTTCTACTGACTGGTTGTTTTAGACTTTTTATATTATCATTAGTATCTATAGAGATTAGCATGGGAATATTTATGATTCATTGCATTGTTTCCTTCATAATTTCCTTTCTTCTGAAAGTTAGAAATATTTTAGGTGAAAGCTAAAAGCTCTTTCCTACTGACCATGATCAGTTTATCCCACCATTATTGGTTAGTGTCTTTCCTGATTGTTTAATATGTGACTTAAAAAGAAATTGCTGTCAGACTTTTTTCTGGGCTTTTGCAGTGTCTAAGAATAAATGAATAAGAACGGTTCTTTTATTACAGGGGTGCAGATCTCTCTGCTTTGGTACGGGAGGCTTCTATCTGTGCCTTGAAGCAGGAAATGGCAAGACAGAAGAGTGGAAGTGAAAAAGGTACAGTTCTCTACAGAATCTCTCAGTCCTAGTTAATTATGACTCTGGATACCTAAAATCACTGTTAACCTGGAAAATGTCCATTTTCTAACATCTATCATCTGTGATATTAAAACTGACATTTTTCTGATGAGACCTTTAGCAGCTGTTCTGGAATATTACATAACCTCTGTGGCTGACAACTATAATAATAGCAAAGTTATTTGGTGCCTAATAAAATGTTTTCTATCTTTCCTTATCATCATATACAAATGTTTAGAGTTAGGCAAGTAGGTCCATTTACTGTCTTCATCATGAGTTTGGTCTGTTTATCAATACTGGAAAACTTTCTCATTCTTTTTCTAAGGTGATATCTACTTTACTGTTAAAATGTAGCCTAAATTGAAGAGCTTAGAAAACACACAAACAAGTAAAAATTGAAATAACTTCCCATATACTTACATTTTCCTTTGGGGCCATGTCAGCAGCTTTGCATTGTTCTTCATATTTGACAGTGTCTTTGATTGTATTATTTGGGTTACAAAACAATTCATTTGTGACCTGCAGGCCGACCATGCCAAGTACAAAAATAACCTCTACTTTGCTTGGTTCCTGGGACAGTTGTTTGATCAGTTGCAGTGTGTGGCTATCTTCCTTACAGTACTGTCGAATACCTTCTTCAAAAGACCTGCCTTGTCCTCAAAACCTGTACTTTGATCTGAAGTTCAAGTCTAGGTTGATCTCCTTTTATTCAGTAGATTTCCCAGAAGATGTCTTTCTTTATTCATATTTATTTCTTTTATTCTTTTCCCTTTTTTCTTTGGCTACCAGGAATCTTGGAGCTAAATTTTCTTTACAGTTGCAGCAGCATATGCTTAGCTTAGATTTGTCAACACGTGTATCTTGATTGTGAAGTCCCTCATTTTTTTGGTTGTTTAAGATTCAGTTATCTGAACTTCTTTTATTGTAAGCTATTTTAAGTTCATTTTGGAAGTGGGTGGGATATAATTAGCAAAATTAGTATGTCTTATAAGAAATCATTATGTGGTAGTATGCTACCTGAGAGCTGAATCTGATGACTATCTTTGGATTTGTTTGTCACTAAAAATTAGCAGGCCTCTGTATATGTATTAGCTGCTACTAATAATTCTGATTGGGGACTTCCCTGGTGTTCTAGTGGTTAAGACTCCATGCTCCCAATGCATGGGGCCCAGGTTTGATCCCTGGTCAGGGAACTAGATTCCGCATGCCGCAACTAAAGATCCCACATGCCACAACAAAGATCCCACACATGGCAATGAAGATCCTGCGTGCCGCAACTGAGACCCGGCACAGCCAAATGAATAAATAAATGTTTTTTTTAAAAAAAATAATAATTCTAATTGGATGTTACTTTATAAACATGTGTAACAAATTTTGACATCCCTGCTTTGCTACAGTTTGCATTTGCAGCTGTCTGTCCTTCAGGGACTTTTTTTTTTTTTTTTTTTTTGCAGTACGCGGGCCTCTCACTGTTGTGGCCTCTCCCGTTGCGGAGCGCAGGCTCCAGACGCGCAGGCTCAGCGGCCATGGCTCATGGGCCCAGCCGCTCTGCGGCATGTGGGACCTTCCCGGACCGGGGCACGAACCCGTGTCCCCTGCATCGGCAGGCGGACTCTCAACCACTGCTCCACCAGGGAAGCCCCTTCAGGGACTTTTCATTGATATCTTACAGAACCTGAAATCAGTAATGCCATTCAACTTCCATTTGACCTGTTCAGCAACACATTGTATTTTACTTTTAAATACACTATCTTAATATCTGTATAAAAGTTTACTATTTTAAGTATAAATTGTCATCACTTACGTTGTCATACTAAAATTGTAAACCAAGGCTTATTTAACATTTAGTTATTAAATTTCTCTTACTGTGTGATGGCATAACCTTTTAAGGAATTAAAACACCCTTCTATTCCAGTGTTGTGATATGACCTGTATATATTATGTATTATGATATAATTCCATAGCATCTAATTACGTGTATGCACTCTTGAATACTATGGAATCCTACTTTCCATTCTTAGTTAAATTTATTTGAATTATCCTGAAAGAGAACAGTTCTACTTTTTCATGAACATTGCCATTAAGTTAAAGTAAACAGTACAAAGATAACAAAGGATTATCTGTTTATGAGTGATAGTTTTCTTTGGGTGGTACTGCATTAAAATCTGAGGAGCAGAATGTGGGGAAAATGGGGAGATACTGGTCAAAGGTTACAAACTTCCTGCTACAAGATGAGTAAGTTCTGAGGATCCAGTGTAATAATTAGCAATACTGTGTTATATGCAGTTAACCCTTGAACAACATGGGTTTGAACTGTGCAGATGCACTTACACGTGGATTCTTTTCAGTAGATGTGTAGTATAGCACTACACAATCGACAGTCAGTTGAATCCGCAGATAATGGAACCGCAGATTCGGAGGGCCAACTTTAACATTATATGCAGATTTTTGACTGAGGGTCACCACTCCTAACCCTGGCATTGTTCAAGTGTGAGCTGTACTTGAAAGTTGTTTGGAAAGTAGATCTTAAAAATTATCACCACAAAAATTAAAAAGCTGTCATGAGGGGATAGAGGTGTTAACTAACCCTACTGTGATAACTATTTTGCAATATATTCACCCACCATATCATCATGTTGTACTCCTTAAACTTGAATGTGTTATATGCCAACAATATCTCAATAAAGCTGGGGAGAAAAACAAAGTAACAAAACACATGAACTGTTTTCTTTAAAGGATAAGAATCTTTAATTAAGTCTGGACAAAGTACTTTTTGGTGTAATTTGTTCCACAATAAACTGTTTTGATTGCTGGGGGAAAAAAGATTACAAATAAAAAGATTACACTTTTTAATATAGGATATTGTAAACATTACACATTTATGTAAAATTAAATGTGGTCAGGTATTTGTAAATTAAATTAAAATTAAAAAGTGTCTAAAAACTTGAGCAGAATATATCTGGCTTGAGTATTGTTCTGAAAAAGAGTAGAACCACTGTCATCATTAATTTCCTCAGTGTTCCCCTTGAATGCTTAGAAGTCTCTCAAGAGAAATTAAGTTGTAAATCACAATTAGCATACTGTACCAGATATGTATATTTATGCATTTGCTCCACAGGTGAACTCAAGGTTAGTCAGAAGCACTTTGAAGAAGCTTTCAAGAAAGTAAAGTCATCTGTATCAAAAGAGGTAAGCAGTGCTCTTTTTTTTTAACATCTTTATTGGGGTATAATTGCTTTACAATGGTGTGTTAGTTTCTGCTTTATAACAAAGTGAATCAGTTATACATATACATATGCTCCCATATCTCTTCCCTCTTGCGTCTCCCTCCCTCCCATCCTCCCTATCCCACCCCTCTAGGTGGTCACAGACCACCTAGCTGATCTCCCTGTGCTATGCAGCTGCTTCCCACTAGCTATCTACCTTACGTTTGGTAGTGTATATATGTCCATGCCCCTCTCTTGCTTTGTCACAGCTCACCCTTCCCCCTCCCCATATCCTCAAGTCCATTCTCTAGTAGGTCTGTGTCTTTATTCCTGTCTTACCCCTAGGTTCTTCATGACATTTTTTTTCTTAAATTCCATATATATGTGTTAGCATACGGTATTTGTCTTTCTCTTTCTGACTTACTTCACTCTGTATGACAGACTCTAGGTCTATCCACCTCATTACAAATAGCTCAATTTCGTTTCTTTTTATGGCTGAGTAATATTCCATTGTATATATGTGCCACATTTCTTTATCCATTCATCCGATGATGGACACTTAGGTTGTTTCCATCTCCGGGCTATTGTAAATAGAGCTGCAATGAACATTTTGGTACATGACTCTTTTTGAATTATGGTTTTCTCAGGGTATATGCCCAGTAGTGGGATTGCTGGGTCGTATGGTAAGTCTATTTGTAGTTTTTTAAGGAACCTCCATACTGTTCTCCATAGTGGCTGTATCAATTCACATTCCCTCCAGCAGTGCAAGAGGGTTCCCTTTTCTCCACACCCTCTCCAGCATTTATTGTTTCTAGATTTTTTGATGATGGCCATTCTGACTGGTATGAGATGATATCTTATTGTAGTTTTGATTTGCATTTCTTTAATGATGTTGAGCATTCTTTCATGTGTTTGTTGGCACTCTGTATATCTTCTTTGGAGAAATGTCTTTTTAGGTCTTCTGCCCATTTTTGGATTGGGTTGTAAGCAGTGCTCTTAAAGGTATAAGAGAAAAGCGCCTAGAATTGAGTGTAGTAGGTATGTGAACTCATGAAAACGAGCAAAACAGTTGCCTTTGTGAGAGTGTTCTTGAGAGACTGTAATGTTGAATGTTTTTAGAGACTAAACACAAAGAGAAAATGACCTCTTGTGTCTGTTTCCACAAGCTCAGAATTTTTAATCAGTCTCATTCAAGTATTATTGGACCTGCTTCATTTCACCCTTTTAAACAAATAATTTCTTATCTTCTTCAACCTAAGCTGCCCAGACTAAGCACTATGGACTTACCCCTAGTTTCAGGAGACTAAAATACCTTCACCATAAGGTCAGAGAAGGGTTAAAAATCACTGTGACTTGTCCTTACAAAAACTACCGGACTTTCCCATATTTATTTCTTACTGTGTTGAGGTATTCTGTTTGTAATAAGTTAAATATTTGCTATTAAGGGAAGTCAGGTTACTATGACACTTACAAAGAGAGCAACAAAATATCCAACCCTAAGAGATGCATAAATTGAAAACTGTTGTGATAAGTTTTGTTCACTTGGATATCTTGTGTTTCTGAACTCCTAGAATGTGCCTTAGCCACGAGATCCTGTTTATTGACTATACTAAAAGTTCCTTTAAGTCGTTTGCCATTTATTACTCCAGGCTCAGTGTTTATGATTACTCATTGAAAACACTTAAGTCCAAGTTCAAACACTTACTGGGTTGACCAAAAAAGTTCGTTCAGGTTTTTCCATAACATCTTACAGAAAAACCCGAAAGAACTTTTTTGACCAACCCAATATATGCGATGGGTTGCTTTGTTCCAGTGCCTCCGGTTTTGGTGTAAATGCTCTAAGTTAGTTGACCATCTTATCACTTTTAACTAAAATAATCAGTTAAGGGGTTTGGGCTGGTGGTGGTATCTTTTAGGCCTATGACTTACTTCTTTTTCTGCTAGAGTAAAGTCAAGTCTGCTGAACTTGGACTGGTTCTTCTACCATATTTGGAGAAACGAAAGTCTGCTTTGACCTCTCAGGCATTTTTGTATACTAGAGGAAATGTTTTTATTTTACTGAATATCTTTGAATAAGATAATCTTATTAATTAAAATCAGAAACAGTTTTACAGTTAATCTTACTGGAAGTTTTCATTCTGATCAACAAGAGAGTACTGATATGTGTCCTCCCAAAGATTTAGTTATTAAAAAAAAATCTTTTTAATTGAAATTGTTTCTTATCTACAGCCAAGTTTTGAGGCTTTTCAGGAATTAGGACATACTGACATAGCTCTGCATTTGGCACTCTCATGCTGTAACCTTTTTTTAATTGAAATTTAATTTACCTATGTAATGCACAAGTACAGTTCTGTAAGTTTTGGCAAATGTAACCAGCACTACAATCAATATAGAGGACATTTTAATCACTTCAGAAAGTCCCTTGTGTTCTTTTGTAGTTGTCAGTCCCTTTCTAAACGCTGCTCTAGGTAACCCCTGATCTGACATCTGTCATCATGCTCAAACTTTGCCTGTTTTAGAACTTTATGTAAATGCAGTCATACATGCAGTCATACAATATACACTCATTTGTCTGGCTTCTTTTGCTCAGTTTATTGTTTTAGAGACTCATCCACTTCACTCAGTTTTTCACTAGCTTGATGTATCCTCTTGCTGAGTAGTTTCCCATTATATGAATATACCACAATTTGCTTATCCTTTCCCCTGTTGGTGGACACTTCAGTTGTTTCCAGTTTTTGGCTTTTATGGATAATGGTGCTCTGAATGTGTGTGGGTTTTTTTTGGGGGGGTGGGGGAACATGTGTTTTTATTTCTCTTGAGTAAATAACCAAGAGAGGGGACTTCCTTGGTGGTCCAGTGGCTAAGACCATGCTGCCAACGCAGGGGGCCCCAGTTCGATCCCTGGTCAGGGAACTAGATCCCACATGCTGCAACTAAAAAATTTACCACAACTAAAAAATCCCAGATGCCGCAACTAAGTCCCAATGCAGCCAAATAAATAAATAAATACACATTAAAGGAAAAAAATGACCAGGAGAGGAATTGGTGGGTCTTATGGTGAATTTATGTTTAACTTTATAGAGAACTGCCAGCCTTCTTTCCAAAGTGGCTGTAATACCGTTTTACATTTTATGAGAGTTCTAGTTGGCTCACAGTCTCACCAACACTTAAATATTTTCAGTCTTTTAATTTTAGCCATTCTACTGGATGTGGAATAGTATCCTTGTGTGGTCTAAATGTGTGTTTCCCTAATGACTAAAATGTTGAGCATTGTTTCATATGCTTATTGGTCATTTGGATATCTTATTTTGTGTCCTCATCTTTTGCTCTTAAAAAATTGAGTTGTTTCCTTATTATTCAGTTGTACAAATTCTTAGTTCATCTTAGATAGAAGCCTTTTATCAGATATGCATATTGAGGATATTTTCTCCTAACCTGTTGTTGACCTTTTTATTTTCTAAAGGCATCTATTGAAGAGCAGAAGTTTTTAATTTAGATGAAGTTCAATTTATCTTTTTTTTTATAATTTGTCTGCTTCTGTCATAAGAAATCTTGACTATCCTAAGTTTGCAAAAATGTTCTCCTTTGCTTTTTTTCTAGTAGTTTAATAGTTTCTGCTTTATGACAAAGTGAATCAGCTATACATTTACATATATCCCCATATCTCCTCCCTCTTGCATTTCCCTCCCACCCTCTCTATCCCACTGTATCAATTTATATTGATACAGTGGATGTATCAATTTACATTCCCCCCAACAGTTCAAGAGTGTTCCCTTTTCTTCACACCCTCTCCAGCATTTATTGTTTCTAGATTTTTTGTTGATGACCATTCTGACCGGTGTGAGATGATATCTCATTGTAGTTTTGATTTGCATTTCTCTAATGATTAATGATGTTGAGCATTCTTTCATGTGTTTGTTGGCAGTCTGTATATCTTATTTGGAGAAATGTCTTTTTAGGTCTTCTGCCCATTTTTGGATTGCGTTGTTTGTTTTTTTGTTATTGAGCTGCATGAGCTGCTTGTAAATTTTGGAGATTAATCCTTTGTCAGTTGCTTCATTTACAAATATTTTCTCCCATTCTGAGGGTTGTCTTTTTGTCTTGTTTATGGTTTCCTTTGCTGTGTGAAAGCTTTGAAATTTCATTAGGTCCCATTTGTTTATTTTTGTTTTTCTTTCCATTTCTCTAGGAGGTGGGTCAAAAAGGATCTTGCTGTGATTTATGTCATAGAGTGTTCTGCCTATGTTTTCCTCTAAGAGTTTGATAGTTTCTGGCCTTACATTTAGGTCTTTAATCCATTTTGAGTTTATTTTTGTGTATGGTGTTAGGGAGTGTTCTAATTTCATATTTTTACATGCAGCTGTCCAGTTTTCCCAGCACCACTTCTTGAAGACGCTGTCTTTTCTCCACTGTATATTCTTGCCTCCTTTATCAAAGATAAGGTGACCACATGTGTGTGGGTTTACCTCTGGGATTTCTATCCTGTTATATTGATCAATATTTCGGTTTTTGTGCCAGTACCATACTGTCTTGATTACTGTAGCTTTGTAGTATAGTCTGAAGGCAGGGAGCCTGATTCCTCCAGCTCCATTTTTCGTTCTCAGGATTGCTTTGGCTATTGGGGGTCTTTTGTGTTTCCATACAAATTGTGAAATTTTTTGTTCTAGTTCTGTGAAAAATGCCAGTGGTAGTTTGATAGGGATTGCATTGAATCTGTAGATTGCTTTGGGTAGTAGAGTCATTTTCACAATGTTGATTCTTCCAATCCAAGAACATGGTATATCTGTCCATCTGTTTGTATCATCTTTAATTTCTTTCATCAGTGTCTTATAGTTTTCTGCAAACAGGTCTTTTGTCTCCTTAGGTAGGTTTATTCCTAGATACTTTATTCTTTTTGTTGCAGTGGTAAATGGGAGTGTTTTCTTAATTTCAGTTTCAGACTTTTCATCATTAGTGTATAGTAATGCCAGAGATTTCTGTGCATTAATTTTGTATCCTGCTACTTTACCAAATTCATTGATTAGCTCTAGCAGTTTTCTGGTAACATCTTTACGATTCTCTATGGATAGTATCATGCCATCTGCAAACAGTGACAGCTTTACTTCTTCTTTTCCAGTTTGGATTCCTTTTATTTCTTTTTCTTCCCTTTGCTGTGGCTAAAACTTCCAAAGCTATGTTGAATAATAGTGGTGAGAGTGGGCAACCTTGTCTTGTTCCTGATCTTTGTGGAAATGGTTTCAGTTTTTCACCATTGAGAATGATGTTAGCTGTGGGTTTGTCATATATGGCCTTTATTATGTTGAGGAAAGTTCCCTCTATGCCTACTTTCTGCAGGGTTTTATCATAAATGGGCGTTGAATTTTGTTAAAAGCTTTCTCTGCATCTATTGAGATGATCATATGGTTTTTCTCCTTCAGTTTGTTAATATGGTGTATCACGTTGATTGGTTTGCATGTATTGAAGAATCCTTGCATTCCTGGAATAAACCCTACCTGATCATGGTGTATGATCCTTTTAATGTGCTGTTGGATTCTGTTTGCTAGTATTTTGTTGAGGATTTTTGCATCTGTGTTCATTAGTGATATTGAGGATTTTTGCATCTGTGTTCATTAGTGATATTGGCCTGTAGTTTTCTTTTTTGTGACGTCCTTGTCTGATTTTGGTATCAGGGTGATGGTGGCCTCGTAGAATGAGTTTGGGAGTGTTGCTCCCTCTGCTGTATTTTGGAAGAGTTTGAGAAGGTAAGGTGTTAGCTCTTCTCTAAATGTTTGATATAATTTGCCTGTGAAGCTATCTGTCCTGGGCTTTTGTTTGTTAGAAGATTTTTAATCACAGTTTCAATTTCAGTGCTTGTGATTGGTCTGTTCATATTTTCTGTTTCTTCTTGGTTCAGTCTTGGCAGGTTGTGCATTTCTAAGAATTTGTCCATTTCTTCCAGGTTGTCCATTTTATTGGCATAGAGTTGCTTGTAGTAATCTCCCATGATCCTTTGTATTTCTGCAGTGTCAGTTGTTACTTCTCCTTTTTCATTTGTAGTTCTATTGATTTGAGTCTTCTCCCTTTTTTTTCTTTTTTTTTTTTTTTTTTTTTTGTTGGTACGCGGGCCTCTCACCGTTGTGGCCTCTCCCGTTGCGGAGCACAGGCTGCGGACGCGCAGGCTCAGCGGCCATGGCTCACGGGCCCAGCCACTCCGCGGCATGTGGGATCTTCCCGGACCGGGGCACGAACCCGTGTCCCCTGCATCGGCAGGCGGACTCTCAACCACTGCGCCACCAGGGAAGCCCTCCCTTTTTTTTTTTCTTGATGAGTCTGGCTAATGGTTTATCAATTTTGTTTATCTTCTCAAAGAACCACGTTTTAGTTTTATTGATCTTTGTTATCGTTTCCTTCATTTCTTTTTCATTTATTTCTGATCTGATGTTTATGATTTCTTTCCTTCTGCTAACTTTGGGGTTTTGTTGTTCTTCTTTCTCTAATTTGCTTGCTGTAATTTTGAAAAGCTTCTGTGTTCAATGTTCAAGTAATTTTATTACAGATGGCTACAAACATATCATGCAAAGTTTGAAAATTGTTTGGCCTGTCCTTAAATTTGGCCACGTTTTCATCCTTGCAGGTATAATAATTAAAGATTAAATCTTTATTTTACCACCTTTGCTTACTCTTTGCAGGTAAATTTGAAACCAGTGTTACGTTATGTTTATTGGGGCCTCAGTCCTTTCTTGTTCTGGTTCTAGTCCTTCACAGTTCAAAGCTGTACCAAAGAACTTCTTCCTTCCTTAAATTTTTTTTTTAATTGAAGTATAGTTGATTAACAATGTTGTGTTAGTTTCTGGTGTTCAGCAAAGTGATGCAGATATATATATATGTATATGATATGTATGTATATATATTCTTTTTCATTTTCTTTTCCATTATGGTTTATTATGAGATACTAAATATAGTTCCCTGTGCTACACAGTAGGACCTTGTTGTTTATTTTATATACAGTAGTTTGTATCTGCAATCCCAAACTCCTAATTTATCCTTCCCCTTTATAGCCCCTTTGGTAGCCATAAGTTTGTTTTCTATGTCTGTGAGTGTTTCTGTTTTGTAAATAAGTTCATTTGTATCATATTTTAGAGTCTGTATATAAGTAATATCATATGGTATTTGTCTTTATCTGACTTACTTCACTTAGTACGATAATCTCTAGGTGTGTCCATGTTGCTTCAAATGGCATTATTTCATTCTTTTTATGGCTGAGTAGTGTTCCATTGTATATATATACTACATCTTCTTTATCCATTCATCTGTTGATGGACATTTAGGTTGCATCCATGTCTTGATTGTTGTAAATAGTGCTGCTGTGAACATTGGGGTACATATATCTTTTCGAACTAGAGTTTTTTTCTGGATATATGCCCAGGGGTGGGATTGCTGGATTCTATGCCAGCTCTATTTTTAGAGGAACTTCTTCCTTCTAATTTAGGAGAATTCAGTTGAAATTAGAGGAGTTGTATGGTCAAATAAAATCCATTTCAAAAATCAGACCAAAAGAAAAACATATCAAACCAAAAGAAAGGTGTGGCATTTGTTGAGATGTTTTTCTGAATGTAAGGTTGAGCAGCTCATTTATCAGCCACCCCTTTCTACTTTTAATATTAGGGCTCTTTTAGTTGTAAATGACAGAAACCCAACTCAAACTAATGTAAGTGGGAAAAAAGAGGAACTTATTGGTCCACATAACAAGGAAGTTGAGAGTACTGCTGGCTTCAGGCATGTGAGATCCATAAACCTCATTGCTTCATCTCATGGGGGTAGATGGCTGCCTGCAGGCCCAGACACACAGGGGGTTTATTAATCCCCAGAGCAAGAGAATTCCCTGATAGCTCTGGCAGGAGAGTTTCAGGGAGCCTGTGATTAGTCCAGCTCAGGTTAGAGCCCATGACAAAACCAATCACTATGACTCACTAGGAAATTAGATACTCTGGCCAGGCAGATCCTAAAGGGCATAGTTTTGTAAAGGTCATGACTTCAAGCCCTAGAATGAAAAGCTGTAGATAAGACACTGGCATCAAGTTAATTGACTTGTTAGCGGCAGGGTAGTCTTTTCACACTAAAAGAGAATCACTAGATTTTGTTAAATGTAAAAGGAACACTTACTACATTTTAACATTTCAGACATACTTACAGAGATAGCAGTTGCTTTGAAGTGAGTTAACATTAAATAAATGATCAGGAGATGTCAAAAAAGGAAAAAGAAAACTGAAAGAAGAAGGGTGTGCACATTCTCTCCCAAAGTCCGCAGAGCTGGTCTTTACAGTTCTGAAATATTCATCATGCTCTCCTGCCAGGTAAATCATTCCTACTAGCTGGTGCCTTCTTCCTTGAAGCAGTTGGCTCCCAGGTGCCACATGGTTGTTAATTTGAGGTTGGGCAACAACGGCATGTGAAGTGAATTCCGTGTCCAGCAATTGGCTGACATGATAGTAGGGTGTAGTTTAGAGGCCAAATGCAGCAACGTGTCACCTGACCCAGTAAATCCTTGGTAACCAGTTGAGGGTGGAAGGTGAACACATGAGCAAATATTCCTTCTCTGAGTCTCTACCCGTATTCCTCATTCATTCCCACTTCATTGGTACCAAACTTTTAGGCTCCATCTGAAGGTACCTGCCCTGTCCTAGTTTCTGGTGAGAGGCCATGTCCTATTGTGGTCCTAAGAAGACTTAATAGACTGGTAATTTGTTATGACAGATATCCCAACAAAGAAGATTGAACTCTTTTTGCCAGTTGCTTCTCAGTCACTGTTAATTCTCTCCCCTCAATTAAGTCAAATTCTCTTGTCCAACATGTGTCACTTCATAGACCTATGAAGCATAACTTATTTTGCTGGTTTGGTTTTTTCAGTAATAACTGCTCACCAGAGACCTGAGGCTAGGTTAACTATTAATAAATGTTGAGACCTTGAGATTATTTTCCCAGCTATTATCTCAAATTATAGCCTTTTCACTCTGCCTACTATTGCATTGTTCAGATGTCAGGAAGGAAACCTCACTCAAACATAAATTATAATTTTTTTTTCCTCCTCTACTAAAGCCACACCATAGAAACTCTCCTGTTTTATTAACTCATTGTTTTAGTGTTTTCCACACCCACTGGCTGGAACACATTGATTCTCTTCTTCACACTCAGGGTTATATGGTTCATCCATTTGCTTGATCAAGCCTGTCACATTGACATTTATGAGAGAAAAACTTCCCAAGTATAGTGCCTCTTGCCTCTAGCTGTGTATTGAGTTGCCTAAGATCCCATCCATCCATAAATATCACATACCTACTGTACATATGCCAGCCTCTGTGCTAGACTCACAAGATATATTTAAAATCACATAAGATGTGGATTAGGAACCATTTTGAGCCATTAAGAGTTGTATGGTAAGCACTACCATAGATGTGTACATAGAATACATATTAACCTGCTCACTCAATTCTGTTAATGTTAGAAAATTGTTTGCAAGCAGCTTTTGCTTCAGAGGTATCAACTACAGTATGACAAAGGCCATATGACTGATTTTATTAAAAAACTGGACCTATAATTCCACACAAGGTAGAATTTTTTTTATCCTCTTAGGAACATCCCTTGGAAGGCTACATGTATGCCCTAGTGATGCTACTTGATTCTAATATATTCTCTTTAATATTTTTGGTGATCATAAATCTTTAAGTATTTGATCTCTGGAAACTACACTAGTGAATAAGAAGATATTCTCTTTTGGAGGTAGGCATGGTATGAATTTTGAGTAAACGATAAATGAGACAGATGACCAAGCTGATTATTACTTTGTTTGATCTTTTAAAAAAATAAGGCACAACATTAAGGTAAAGAGACTACTTTCCTTGTTTGGCATATTAACTGGCCCTTATGAAATTATTACTTATGAAACTAACAGTGGTGGCTTGTGGGAAAAGAAACTGAGTAACTGGAGGACAGAGGTGTGAAAGTTGACCTTCCATCCTGTTTGAATTTTGAACCATGTGAATGTATTACCTATCTTTAAAAATTAAATACTTAAAAAATAATAATTTAAAAGATCTGTAAGGCCAAAATAGTAATGATAGTTATCTTTGGAAATTAAGGATTAATTTCTTTTTTTTTTGCTTATCTGTATTTTCTTTACATTTCTACAAAAATATTGTTTTATAACTTAAAATGTTATTTTATTATTAAAAAGGAATTGCTTTAATCTGGCTATAAGCAAAGCATGCTTAAAATGTCTTTACATATATTATTTAGCAGTGGTGTTGAAATACAGAGGCCTTTTTATCCTATTTCAGAGTTAATTCAGCATTTCACTAATACCTATTTTCTGTTCACCTTTGACACGGTTTGAGAGGTACTTGAGGGGAGTCGGTCCAGTGGTTAGGACTTGGTGCTTTCACTGCCGAGGGCCTGGGTTCGATTGCTGGTCAGGGAACATTACATTTATCATGCACTTTATTGTAATATATAATGAAATAATTATACAACTCACCATAATGCTGACAGGAGGCAGAGCTCAGGCAGTAATGCGAGCGATGGGGAGCGGCTGCAAACACAGATGAAGCTTTGCTCGCTCACCTGCCACTCACCTCCTGCTGTGTGGCCCAGTTCCTAACAGGCCACGGACCAGTACCAGGGGTTGGGGACTCCTGTTCTATGGGATTTGACAAATACGTAATGACATAAATCTACCACCATAGTGTCTTACAGTATAGTTTCACTGCTCTGTGCTCAACACTCCCTCCCCCAACCCCTGATATTTTTACTGTCTCTATAGCTTTGCCTTTTCCAGAATGTCCTACAGTTGGAATCATACATTAGTGTTTTCAGGTTGACTTCTTTCACAGTGATATGCATTTAAGGTTCCTCTCTGTCCTTCATGGCTTGATAGTCCACTTCTTTCTAGCACTAAATGTTCCATTGTCTGGATGTGCCATAATTTATCCATTCACATACTGAAGGCCATCTTGGTTGCTTTCAGGTTTTGGCAATTATGAATAGAGCTGCTGTAAACATTTGTATGCATGTTTTTGTGTGGACATACATTTTCAACTCAGTTGGTTAAATACCATGGAGCATGATTGCTGGATTTTCTAGTAAGAGCATGTTTAGTTTGGTAAGAAACTGCCAAACTGTCTTCCAGAATGGCTGCACCATTTTGCATTCCCACCAGCAATAGATGAGAATTCTTGTTGCTCCACAGCCTCACCAAAAAAAAAAAAAAGAAAGTTAGTGTGACCACAGTGAGAATCCACTACACATCTACCAGAATGACTAAAATTTAAGGGACTGACAACAGGACTTCCCTGGTGGTTCAGTGGTTAAGAATCCTCCTGCCAATGAAGGGGGCATGGGTTCGAGCCCTGGTCCAGTAAGATCCCAAATGCCACAGAGCAACTAAGCCCGTGTGCCACAACTACTGAAGCCCACGTGCCTAGAGCCCGTGCTCCACAACAAAAGAAGCCACTGCAATGAGAAGCCCGCGCACCGCAACAAAAAGTAGCCCCCACTCGCCGCAACTAGAGAAAGCCCGCGCACAGCAACAAAGACCCAACGCAGCCAAACATATATACATAGATAAATAAAAGACTGACAGCACCAAATGGTGGCAGGGATGTGAAGCAACTAGAACTTTCATACATTGTTACTGAAAATGTAGAATGATACCACCAACTGGAAAATGCTGTGGCAGTTTACAAATGTTAATGTAGTATAAGATGCCTCTGCTTCTGCCTCCCATTTTCATCTGGACCCAGTACAGTTTAGAGTTTTGCTTTCTTCATTAAATAGATATAGACATAAGAATCTTTTAATCTGATTTTTACAGCAAACTTTAGTCAACAATTATAAGAGTCATAGGCATTCCCTGTAAAAAGGAGTCTATATGGACTTTAGATCAGGGAGGTAAGGCCACCTCTCTTTGTTTGCTCCAGTTGCTATAACAAAGTACCACCAACTGGGTGGCTTAAACCACAGAAATTTATTTTCTCACAGATCTGGAAATTAGAAGTCCAAGATCAAGGTACTGGCAGGGTTGGTTTCTTCTGGGCCCTGTTTGGAGATGACGGTCTTCTCCCTGTGTCTTTACATGGTCTTCTCTCTGTGCGTGTCTGTGTCTTAATCATCTCTTCTTTTTTTTTTTTTTAATTAATTAATTTATTTATTTTTGGCTGTGTTGGGTCTTCGTTGCTGCGTGTGGGCTTTCTCTAGTTGTGGCGAGCGGGGGCTGTTCTTCATTGCCGCCCGCGACTTCTCATTGTGGTGGCTTCTCGTTGCAGAGCATGGGCTCTAGGCACGCAGCCTTCAGTAGTTGTGGCATGCAGGCTCATAGTTGTGGCTCGTGGGCTCTAGAGCACAGGCTCAGTAGTTGTGGCGCACGGGCTTAGTTGCTCCGCGGCATGTGGGATCTTCCTGGACCAGGGCTCAAACCCATGTCCCCTGTATTGGCAGGAGGATTCTTAACCACTGCACCACCAGGGAAGTCCTTAATCATCTGTTCTTATAAAGACACCAAGTTGTATTGGATGTAGTAGAGCCCACCCTAATGACTTCATTTTAACTTAATCACCACTTTTAAGACCCTGTCTCCAAATCCAGTCACACTCTGAGGTACTGGGGGTGAGGACTTCAACATCTGAATTTTGGGGAACACAGGTAAACCCATGTCAGACAGTGACCAGCTCTATATTCTGTCCTCTCCTCTCAGGATCAAGCAATGTATGAAGCTCTGCAGTGGTCCCTCAGCCGGTGACTTCTCAAGCAGCAGGCCTTCAGGGAGTCCAGGGCATCGAGCTGCCAAAGATACCCACGTGCTCTGAGCTGTCCACTTTCAACTTGACACAGATGTGGTCTCACGTAAGCATTTTATGCTCAAATTAATGAGGCCAAGTCAGAGCTAAAGATTCTTCCCATCTGGCCAACCTTGTACGGAAACACCCTATACCTCCTGTTTAAGAAAAAGAAAATAATTTTTAACTGTCAAAATAAAATAAGATACATTTTTTAAATAGAATGTTTATTTTGAAACAACCTTGACTCTACTACAGGAAAGTTGCAGTCACAATAGAAAGAACTCCCCCTCCCCCCAAACTGTCTGAGAGTATTGGCCAACCTGATGCCCCATCACCCCCAAATACTTTAATGTACACTTCCTACACACCAGGTTTCCCTGCATAACCAGCCATCAACATCAGGACATCAGCTGTGATACTTTGCTACCATGTAATCCTCAGGCTCCATTCAGGTTTCTCCAGTTGTCCCAATAATGTCCTTTATAACAAAGGGATCTAGTTTAGAATTAGCTATTGCAACCGGTTGCTGTTTCTCTTTAGTTTCCTTAAAGTCTGGAACAGCTCCTGTCTTGACTTTTGACACTCTTGAAGGTTATAGGCCAGTTACTTTGTAAAATGCCCTCAATCTGGATTTGTCTGATGTTTCCTCGTGATTAGACACAGGTTGTGCATCTTTGGCAGGAATATCATGAGGTGATGCTCTTCTCACTGGTCGTGTCAGGTGATGTGCAGTTTTGATTTGCCCCAATACTGGTGATGTTCACTTTGGTCACTTAATTAAGGTGGTTCTGCCAAGCTTCTTACACTGTGAAGTTACTCTTTTCCTTTGTAATTCATACGTGTGTTGTGTGGAGGTACTTGGAAACTATGTAAATATCCCATTCCTCATCAAACTCAGGTATTACTACTTCTGCAGTGTGTTTTCCATTACTCTCATTATATGATGTTCAGATTGTCTGAGATTCAGCCAGTTGGGAGCCCCTTCACACTGTCCTCTGTGCATCTTTCACAGGTCTCTAGCTGATACTTTTGGGAGGGTTTAATTTGTGTCATGTTTCATCTCATCCCTCATTTACAGTGCTGCTCACGGTGTATTCTTAGGTTGTATAGACGGCCTTGGTTACCTCCTTTTTTCCTTCCAAAATTTCTACTCCACCTCAGTCTATAAAAATGTTTATGCTACTTTTAAGAATGTAATTGATAAGATGGAAAAAATATTAATAGATCAAAGCAAGTCAGGTAAGTAAGACACAGTCCTTTTTTTCAAGGAGTTCACAGATGGATACAGACATCTAAACAGAATATCACAATGCCCAAGGAAGGGGCATGGAAAGGAGGGTGCTGTAGGACCCCAGAGGAAGGAAGACCAAAAGAAAAAGCAAATCAGGATCATGTCCTAGGCAGAGATGATTAGGAATGAAAGTTAAATTAGAAGGTGGGCCAGAAGGTCTTAAACAGTTATGAAATTTGAGGAGTAGATTTGATTGTGCGTGATATCAGCCAGATCAAAAGAGAAACACGCGGAGTTCCCTGGTGGCCTCGTGGTTAGGATTCTGGGCTTTCACTGCCATGGCTCGGGTTCAATCCCTGGTTAGGGACGTGAGATCCCTCAAGCCACATGGTCAAAAAAGAGAGACACAGTCTGGTATATCATATATGTAGGTTATGAGGGATTTTCTTGACGATTGAATTTTCTTGACAATTTCTAGACAATTAGGTCTACCTACCGAACTTTCTGGTAGTTTAGCTTAGCCTAAACATAAAATGTCGACCGCATCAGAGATCAGATGGGCTGCATGTCCATCAGCTTTGCAAATCAGCTGCTGCGTAGGTTGGACAGCGGCAGTTATTGGGCAGAAAGCTAACCAACTAATGTCACAGTGGATATTGCCAGCCCTTCTCCATAAGGAAGGAAAGATAACATGTTCTAAGTACCATCTGTGTGCTAGACACTGTCATACTCCCCATACAATGGGGATCGGATGGCATCCCCATTAAAAAGAATAAGGTTCAGGGCCTCCCTGGTGGCGCAGTGGTTGAGAGTCCGCCTGCCGATGCAGGGGACATGGGTTCGTGCCCCGGTCCGGGAAGATCCCACATGCTATGGAGTGGCTGGGCCCGTGAGCCATGGCCGCTGAGCCTGCGCGTCCGGAGCCTGTGCTCTGCAATGGGAGAGGCCACAACAGTGAGAGGCCCACGTACCAAAAAAAAAAAAAAAAAAAAAGAATAAGGTTCAGAGCTTGTTCAAAGTCACCTGTGTGTATACATGCATAAGAAGAGTCAGAATTCTGGTCTACAGCGGTCCAGCTTTTCTTTCTTTTGTGAACAACGTCCAGTCCTCTGTTGAGAAACATCTGGAATTGTATCCTCTGTAGCATCGTGAAAGATTAGGCAGTTTCATTAAATGCTTTGTGCTGAGCACTGATAACATAATGGTCAACAAACTCAGAACTTACTGCCTAATTTGGCCTAGTTTGTTGCCTAGTTTCCGCCTAATTTGTTAGCAGAAATAGCTGATTGTCCCATACTATCCGTTCATCCCTTCTTCCTTTGAGTAGGAGAGTGATTAAGTTCTGGCTAGTGTGATATGAACTCAGGTGATGAGTGCAGCTTCTGGCCACATCCTTACAAAGAAGCAGCAGCTTGGAGACTTGGCGGTCCAGTGGTTAGGACTCCGCATTTCCATTGCAGGGGGCGTGGGTTCAATCCCCGGTCGCAGAACTAAGATACTGTGTGCCGCCCAGCGAGGGCCACGACCCCCGCCCCCCCCCCCCAAAAAAAGAAGCGGCTTGGACTGCGAACCCATTATTAACTGGGGGCAGCCTGCCTCGAACTCATGCATCTTAGCCCATAGGCAGACTCTGGGAATGTCCTCAGAAACCACAACTGGTTTAAAAAAGAGGAAAACTCTGCTTGCTCTCTTAATTCCACTTTTCCTTTTCCAGGGCTAGAATGTGATGAAGTGATGATGAACCAGCTGTGACCATATAAATGGAGACATTCTAGGGGGTGACAGAGCAATAAGACATAAAAAGCCAAGGTCCCTGGACACTTGTGGAGCAGTTTTCTCACTGCTCAGACACAGTTGGCCTAGACTTTTATATGTGACCTTTATCGTGCTTAAGCAATTATATTTTGATCTCTGTTAAAGCAGCCAAATTAATGTCCTAATTAATACAGTGAAACAAGTAAAGAGGCAGTTGCAAAACAGCCTGAGAATGACTGTGAAGGGATAAGAATAGATGCCATTCATTAGGAGGAGCACAGAGGAAGGGCAGTGGCGTCCAGGGAGAGTTCTCCGGAGAAAATGATGCCTCAGCTGAGTCCTGAAGGCTGAGAGGGAAATGCAGGAAGGGAATACATGATCTAACTGACAATAGAGACCTGCAGAGGGGAGAGGGGCTGGTGTCTGAGAAACTAAAGACAGGTGCGCTCTAACATTCATCCACAGGATATTGCTGAAAACACATCAAAGTTGTGTTTATAGGAGCATCTTATTTCCAAAAGCTAAAATAGTTAGAAAGCACCTAGTTACATGTTAGGCACAATCTTTAGTCATTGTTAATATCTCTCACTGTTGAAGTTCTCACTACCTGAACTCAGGAACTGAATGGATTTGGATACATTTTTGCACTGCCCATGTTCCAGAGCTGAGAGGCCAGATAGATTTGGGATAAAATGGAATCCCACATCATTCAGAGGCTACCCTTAACTCCATTGCTTTAGGTCCATGAGACCTATGCTTATCACTGGCATCAGCATTTTTAATTTTCAACTTATTTTTACAAAATAAGGACAAACAAAAATATTCAGTTAAATGTGCAGGCATTATAGTTGTCTGACTTGGGGTGTCCTGCTAAGTTTCGTGAGGAAGGGATCCTGTCAGTCTTGTCTCCTTAGCATCCAGCCCAGTGCCTGGATCACAGGAAGCATTTAATAAATGTTAAATGAATTACCTTTCTTAGACAACAGGACTGTCAAAATTAGACTGCTGGCTGTGCCCAGCCCCTCCCTCCATGTGAGAACTAAAAATGTTGATTCATTGGGTAATAGAAATCTCACTTTGTCCTATGAGAAAAGATAAAGGGACATGTGAATAGCTTATAACCCAGCAGTTCCACTCTGACATATGTATCCAACAGAAGTGCACACACCAAAATAGCAAAATTCATAATTGACCAAAAATGGAAACAACCTAAATATCCATCAGCCGTAGAATGGATAAACATGGTGTTTTCATGCACTAGAATACTACACAGCAATGATGAACTGTATGCAACAACACAGGTGATTCTCACAGATACTGAGAGGAAGATGCCAGTCTTGAAATCATCTCGTGTGATTCTACTTATTAATGTATAAAATTCAAAAAGGCAACTGATCGATACCATTAGAAGTCAGGTTTATGGTTAGTATTGGAGGGCAGTGCCTGGAAGGAGCACCAAGTGGGCCAGCCTCTGGGATGCTGGCCACGCCCTCCTTGATCTGGTGATGGCTTCATGCATGTGTTTTCTTACTGATGATTCATTGCACCGTGTGCTTATCATAGCTCTTTTCTATAAGTATGTTCACTTCAGTTAAAAAGATTTTTTAGGGCTTCCCTGGTGGCACAGTGGTTAAGAACCTGCCTGCCAACGCAGGGGACACGGGTTTGAGCCCTGGTTTGGGAAGATTCCGCATGCCGCGGAGCAACTAAGCCCGTGAGCCACAACTACTGAGCCCACGCACCATAACTACTGAAGCCCACGTGCCTAGAGCCCGTGCTACGCAACAAGAGAAGCCACCACAACCAGAAGCCTGCGCACCGCAACCACGAGTAGCCCCCGCTCGCCGCAACTAGAGAAAGCCCACACGCAGCAACAAAGACCCAACACAGCCAAAAATAAATAAGTAAAAATAAATAAAATAAATTTATTTTAAAAAAAGGTTTTTTAAAAACTTATGAAAATTTTTTCTGTAATTCATGATTCTTCATCTGATTTTATTTATAATAAACATTTCAAAAATTTAAAACAATAGGAGTATCAATATTGAAAACATGGGTCACTTAAAAGTAAAGAGGTGCATAGAGCCCAGTATACTTGAGGATAAGCCAGCCACTCTTTTCTCTTTCCCCTTAAAACATCAGGCGTTTTGCTCATACTATCCTCCCATCTGGTCAGTGGTGAGAAAATAAAGTTGAAGAGGTGAGTGGGAGTGGAATTTTGTTATTTAAATTAGCCCAACACTAATATTCTCTCTTCCTGGGAGAATATGAGCTTCAAAGATGCCTGCAGCCATCGAGGTTGTCTGGGCCAATGCTGCCTTTGGGAATGTTTCCTTAGATGGCATGTTGCCCATGCAGTCTGGTTCCACTGCCAGGTAGGCCTTGCCCCTGAGAGGGGGAGGGAGGGAGGAACTCACCAAAGTGTGTTCCAAAGAACTTCTTAGGTGTGGAGATAAGCAGTCCATGTTACATCGCAGCCAAGGACGTTCTGTTTTCCAAGACCACAGTAAGTGTCAAGAGGGAGAAACTCGACAGCTCCTTAGCTTCCCTTCCCTCTATCTGAACACCTGCTCTGTCTCCCACAGTCCTCATCACCCAAGCTAGGAAGGTGGAAGGCATCTTCAGTTCTTCTGTTCAGTGATCAGGCATTTATTACTTAGATGTACTTATTCTCACAGACACCTAGCTCAAGCTGTCTTTGTCTTTCATACGTTTACTTTGGCCTCCTATTTAATCTCCTATTCCAATCGCTTACACACTAAAACCGGGGTTGCCTTCAAAAGATACTAATTAATCATGTCACTTCTCAGCTTAGCATCCTCCTGTGGCCTAAACACATTGGTCTAATTATGCATGGGCCTTTGTAATCTGACATCAATCCACCTTTGGCACCTGTCCTGGCCCCCCTCCCCTGACTGGATATATTGGCATTCCAGTGGAACACCATGTTCTTTCACATCTCAGGCCTGGCTCACGGTGTTCCCATTACCCACCTCCTCCCTCCACCCAAACACAAGACCCACTTCTGGGCTTGAAATACCCATGGTGAGAAGCCCTGCCCAATCCCTCACTCCACTTTCTGCTCAGACTGTGCTGACCTGGACTGTGGCCATTAAACACCCTCTACTTAAGTACTAGCTTCTCAATGGCAGAGTCCTTAATTCATTTTTGCATTATAGCACTTGACACATAATAAGAACAAAGTAACTTTTTAATAGCACAATTGAATCACTTTGCCCTATGGCACAAAGCACAGCTAACATAGGGGAGATTTGCTGGAGATTTTATGTTGTTTCTACCCCAGGAATCCGCCAAACTGGAACTTCACGGCTCATGGCTCTCTGAAGAGAAATCAGCAAAGCTTTGGAGGTGGGGCTTCCTCAGGCATTTAGTTATTGCTGATCAGAAGTCCTTTTAGCAATACTTCTCTGTGGCTAAGGAGCCCCTGAATGTGCTCAAGGCATTCAAAAGAAACTGGTTCTAAGAGCTTGGCCCACACAAGCATTCTCTCTCTAAAGCAGAAAGTTTTAAGGAGGAGATAATATATATTTATTACAACCGAAATTCTAATTACCGTCATTGCACAGACAGGAAAACCTCTGCTACTCTGGCTAACTGTGAGTGAGCCTGGTAAATGGACAATGGGTCTTCCTTACAGACTCCAGGAAGTTTTGCTAGCTTGAACTTTCTCAAAACTAATAATGCAGAAAGCTAAATGAGTTTCACGATAACCGAGGCCTTTAGAAGTGGAGATACGGGTGACGGAAATAGATTAGGGAACTGTAGAAGCCCTGTTTTGCAGCGTACGTATAAGGAAGTCTGTTTTTCAAATAAAAAAGCCCTATCTGAAAAGGAGGCAAAAGCAAATTAATTAATTCAACAAATACTTTTTGAGCATCTACTTCATATCTGCTTTTTTCCAACTGCCTCCTTTATTACTCTCAGCTCACTTAGAACTTGGATGTTGAAGCAGCATTCAGATTCTCTGACCGTTTATTGCCAAACTCAGTTTATAGTCCAGCTTAGATTCATTTATTAAAAATGACATTGTTTGTGCCACTTTAATTTTGCACCTTGCACGGCACAGGTT
This sequence comes from Globicephala melas, assembly GCF_963455315.2. Lineage (NCBI taxonomy): Eukaryota > Metazoa > Chordata > Mammalia > Artiodactyla > Delphinidae > Globicephala > Globicephala melas. The sequence goes on along the minus strand of NC_083314.1, from coordinate 21,518,910 downwards.
TGGAGCATCTGTGCCTTGACACACAAAATGTCACAGGCTTTGTTATTGCTGGTGGCATGGGATGGGGGAAGAAGAGGAAGGTGGACTTATAAACTGTATACTAATACATTAAAACTCAGACATATAGTATCTTCACTTTGTATTTGAGAAAACAGGCTCAGAGAGGTTGAACAACTTGTCTTGGTCACACAGCTAATAAGTGGCATCTGGAAATTCAAACCCGAGACTGTCTTAACTCTAAAGACTTTGTCCTCCTACATCCTGCTGGCTTTGGGGGCAGGAGATGGACTTCTGTGTCATGTCCCCTGGGGAACTACCAAAATGCCTTCTAAATCATTCACTAGTGTGAGTTGTAATAATAATCATCTTTATTAAATAGTGAATAACATTTTTTTCTTTGAACTCAAGCAACTAGTATCAGAAACCTCTCTACACAGTTGCCGCTCAGTAAACTCTGATGTTCTGACAGACAAGATTTTATTTATTTATTTATTTAATTTTTGATCGCACCACATGGCATGTGGAACTTCCCTGACCAGGGAACGAACCCTTGCCCCCTGCAGTGGAAGTGCAGATTCTTAACCACTGAACCACCAGGGAAAGTCCTGTCCATGTATATTTTAAATAGTGATTTTTAAATGGCTAGGGTGGAGGCAAAGAAATAACTATTGTATTGCCCAGCCTCGGAAGTAAAAGATTTAAGAAAATGGGCAAATGTTTAACTCTAGGAACCTTAGAGTATGCTCACATCCCTCCTTAGTCATAATCAGAAGCCAGTGTTTGCATTGTGCTTTTCAAATGCCTTTGAATCCTAGAGAACAATGGGTATTTCTCCACATCGCAGGGGATCTCAGGTTATCCAGCAACATTAGCATGTGTTTTATCTTGCAAAATATTACCTACAGTTTACATATTCTCCTTCTCAAGACTATTGAATCGTAAGGCTACAAAAGGCCTTTGAATCCTGTGTCAGGATTTCTCAACTCGATGACACAAGAATCAACTGAGGCTCTTAAAAATAGGCTACCTGGCAGTCTCCCAAGTCAATAGAAATGAAAGCAAAAATAAACAAATGGGACCTAATCAAACTTACAAGCTTTTGCACAGCAAAGGAAACCATAAACAAAGTGAAAGACAACCTATGGACTGGGAGAAAATATTTGCAAATGTTGCAACCGACAAGGGTTTAATTCCCAAAATATATGAACAGCTCATACAATTCAGTAACAAAAAAACTCAGATGACCCAATCAAAAAATGTGCAGAAGACCTAAATAGACATTTCTCCAAAGAAGACATACAGATGGCCAATAGGCACATGAAAAGATGCTCATCGCTAATTATTACAGAAATGCAAATCAAAACAATAATGAGGTACCACCTCACACTGCACAGAATGGCCATCATTAAAAAGTCTACAAATAATAAATGCCGGAGAGGCTGTGGAGAAAAGGGACCCGTCTTACACTGTTGGTGGGAATGTAAATTGGGGCAGCCACTATGGAAAACAGTATGGAGGTTCCTTAAAAAACTAAAAATAGAGTTGCCATATGATCCGGCAATCCCAGTCCTGGGCATATTCCCAGAGAAAACTATAATTCAAAATGATACTTGCACCCCTATGTTCATAGCAGCACTATTTACAATAGCCAAAACATGGAAACAACCTAAATGTCCATTGACAGATGAATGGATAAAGAAGATGTGGTACATATATACAATGGAATATTACTCAGCCATAAAAAAGAATGAAATAATGCCATTTGCAGCAACATGGATGGACCTAGAGATTGTCATACTAAGCAAAGAAGGTCAGAAAGAGAAAGACAAAATACCATATGATATCACTTATATGTGGAATCTAAAATACAACCCAAAGGAGCATATCTACGAAAATGAAACAGACTCATAGACATAGAGAACAGACTTGTGGTTGCCAAGGGTGGGGAGAATGGGGAAGGGAAGGATTGGAAGATTGGGATTAACAGATGCAAACTATCATATATAGATGGATAAACAACAAGGTCCTACTGGGTAGCACAGGGAACTATATTCAATATCCTGTGACAAACCATAAGGGAAAAGAATATGAAAATATATATATATATAACTAAATCACTTTGCTGTACAGAGAAATTGACATGACATTGTAATTCAACTTTACTTCAATAAAAATTTTTTTTTTAAATGCTACCTGGGCCTCACTGCAGACCTGTTGAATCAGAGTTCCTGGATGGGGCTTGGGTGATTTTTTTCTTTTATTGAAATATAGTTGACATACAATATTATATTAGTTTTGGGTGTACAACATAGTGCTTTGACATTTATATGCATTATGAATTGACCACCACAATGTCTAGTAAGCATCTGTCACCATACAAAGTTATTATATTATTGACTATATTCCGTGCTGTACTGAGGTAAATTACATGACCAGCTAAAGCTTCAGTCACGTTGAAAAAGAGAGGAAGCAGAAGCGAGATCTGCCAACGCTGGCTTCCTGATGATCTTGACTGAGCAAACGAGGCCGCCCTGGAGATCACGTGCAGTCCAGATGTGCCTGCCACCCTCGTTCTCAAGGTGAAGCCTCTGGAGAGTCGTTAGCCCAGTGACGGCTCTGGTGCCACACTTTCCCCCCTCCTTCCTTTCCTTCCCCTGCAGCCAAGTTCCAAGCAGCTGGCTGTGGGATGAGCTGACACACAACAATGAAAATTTGCCCCGGTGGAACTTCACAGGCTCCTTCTATCCCTGCTGGAGAGCAGTAGAGGCATTTGAGGTCAAGAGGCTGAGCCGGGTAGGGAGCACAGCATGATTAGCAGCAAAGGGGATGAGGGACAAATGCCAGGAACGCTCCTTCCCGCTGCTTAGTGTGTGACAAAGCTGGAAGAAAGGGAAGACTTTGGGATTTACGTGAGGTCTCAAATCTTGAAGGATGCTAAATTTGTTCTCGCTTGGGACCTGTAACAGGTTCAGATGCCAGATGAAAATCAGGTTCATTTCAGGTGAGTCTAAAGATTGATTTTTTTTTAATTGGCATCAGGGCACAATAGATATAGTAGTTTGCAGTCCATAGTCCACTCGTAACTTGAAATTAGAAACTGAAAAGCAGTCATGTAAGTGGGAGGAGAGATTTCATTAATTCATTCAACAAATATTTCTCAACCGGCAACTGAGCAGGTTCAGTGCTAGTTGCGGACAGTACAGCTCAGAGCAAAACTCAAGTCCCTCCCCCAAGGGCGTCTCCCCCTCCCACGGTGGGGGAGGGCATGGGGAGAAGAAAAGGGCAGAGTCAGTAAGTCCAGGTATGTTTATGTTATGCACACACACACCAAATAGAACAAGTGGTAAGTGCTGTGAAAAAAAGGAGGGAAAGGGCTGGCGAGAGCTGTGTGTGGGTCTGTGCGTCGGTGGTTATTTTATGTGGTGGTGGGGGGACAAGGAGTGAAAGAGAGGCAGGTAGCCTTTGGGGGAGAGGGTGCTCTGCCCCACGAGACCACAGAACCTAAATGTCCATCAGTCAAAGGCATCTACACCTAGCTGTGCCACCATCCCTTCATGTGCTACCAGCCTCTTCATCAGATCCATGACACCTGGTCAGCCTCTTCCAGGTTGACCGGCAGACCCTCGGGTACTTTCAAGCCCCATAACAGGCCAGGTTGGTGGTCTGGTCTTGCCTCTGTCCTCCTCACTCTCCAGGGCAGGGCGTCGCGTCGCAGCATTGCTCCTGTCCCAAACTCCATCTGTGACATTGATGACCCCTAACCTCTGCAGAGGAGGGGCTGTGCAGAGCCATCATACCTGCACTCCCGGTGGCCTCACGGGTCATTACCTCGAGGCTGAGGGACAGTGGCTGTGAGCTGCCAGCCTTCCCACATTTTAACTCATTCACTTCTCACTGTAGCCCTGGGAGGGATGTGTGACTTTATCATCAGTTTGCAAATAAAGAAACTTGCCCATGGCTAGAGAGAGGCAGAGTTGGGCAAGTCTTATCCACTGAAAACCCCTTTCTTCAAGGAAACAAAGCACAATTATGGAAAGTTGAAACGTCTAGGGTTTAAATAACGCCCCAAGCGTAGTCACAAGGCCAAAACGGTGACTCAGGAGAGAGGACTTAAGTCCTCTTAAGTGCTGGCCATCGGTTGGCACAGAAAAGGATTAAGTGCGGAGCACTTCGCTATGGGAGAGCCCTTTAATACACGTGTGGATAACTTCGTTCATTTATTTTTCTGTTGCTAAAGGAATCTGTAGAAATTTACAGCAAGGCAGCCGAAAGGTATATGAGTCATCCATAATCTTGCTTTTCAGAGGCTACCACTATTAACAGCTGTCAAACATCTGCCTCTAAGATTTTCTCTCATCCGATGGATTGGGGTGATTTTTGTCCCTGGTCAGATGTTAACATTACTTCCCCATGAAGCAGGCCTTTTCGGGGTCCTGTCCCAGTGACCCACCTTCATTCCTACGAAGAATGACTCCCCAAGGTGAAAGTGAGGCGGGAGATAGATGGGCTCCAGGACTAGACACTTAGAACTGGCCTCCTGTTCACACTTCCTGGGGTGAGAAGATGGGCTCCAGGCCGGACATTCATTACCAGCCCCCTGTTTACATTTCCTGAAGCAAGAGACAAGCGGGCTCCAGGACTACATATTTATGACCAGACTCCTGTCTGTGTTTCCAGATCTGCACCTCAATATAAAAACCAGCAACAGAAATAGGGTAAATAACCAGACATTGGACATTTTTATGGCAGGGATAGAGTGGGACTAATTAAAAGATCAAGAGGTCATACATTTCCCATCCTTGGGGCAAGGGAAACATTGCACGTGCGCAGAAAGACTCCTTGGGGGCAAAAAGGAGAGGGCGCCACTCCACAATATGTGATGCTAAGGCCGTCCCATAGGCCTCTGGGCTATAATCGATCTTGGAAAGAAGTTGCGCATGCATGTTCGAGAGGGTCCTGAGGCAGATCAGGTGTGGAAAAAGAAACCAGATAATTGGCCAAAGGTAAACAAAGACACGGAAGAACTGCCTTATGACTTCAACGCCTCTTTACTGAGCTTCTCATTAGGGAGGATGCCCACACCCTTTCTCTCTGGGTGTGCATCTCTGCCTTGCTTCTGTCTTAAGTAAACAAACTGTTTCTCTGTGTGCTCTCCCACTTGTTGTGCTGTGTCTCTAATAATAAACTTTGTATCTGTTTTTACAGATTTTGCCTCGTGAGAAATGCATTTTTCACTGGGGGCAGGAGCCAGGGGTTATGGTGGCTAGGATTCCTGGTTTTCATCCAGGCTACCCAGGTTCCATTCCTGGGCAGGGAACTAAGATCTCACTTCACGCCACCACTCACTGCTGCCTCTCCGAGATCCAAAGGGCACCCTGGCGACACCTGACTCCAAGGCCCCAGGACCAGAATCCTTTTGCTCTCTTACTGGGAGGCACCATCTCTTAAGAAGCCCCTGCAGAGAAGGGCACCTCATTGCTTTGCAGGCTGGCCCAGGCCTTTCTGAGGCCATTCTGATTGTTGGAAAGCTTTTCTCTCTTAGAGGTAGACTCCAGATGAGGTCTGATCATTAACACAGCACGCTGGATGGGTAACCCAGGTTGCACTAAGTTTCTTTTTTTTGTCTTTTTTTTTTTTTTAATCACCTTCCTTGCAGCCAGTTTTTAAAAATCCAAGATGTTTCTTACATGAACTACTTGATATCATCTTTCTCAGTCAGCTGTGGCTGCCTTAACAAAATAGCACCAACTGGGGGGCTTAAACAATAGACACTTATTTCTCACAGTGCTGGAGGCTGGGAAGCCCAAGACCAAGGTGCCGACAAGGTAGGTTTCATTCTGACACCTCCCCTCTCGGCTTGTAGAGGTCACCACCTCACCATGTGCTCACATGACCTCTTTTGTGTGAGTGGAGAGAGGAAGCTCTGGTGTCTCCCTTCATAAGGGCGCTAATCCCATCATGAAGGCTCCCCACACCCACCTCACAACCTCATCTAAACTTTATACCTCTCGGACTTCCCTGGTGACACAGTGGTTAGGAATCTGCCTGCCAATGCAGGGGACACGGGTTCGAGCCGTGGCCTGGGAAGGTCCCACATGCTGCGGAGCAACTAAGCCCGTGCACCACAGCTACTGAGCCTGCGCTTCTGGAGCCCGCGAGCCACAACTACTGAGCCCGTGCACCTAGAGCCCGTGCTCCGCAACAAGAGAAGCCACCACAATGAGAAGCCCGTGCACCGCAAGGAAGAGTAGCCCCTGCTCGCTGCAACTAGAGAAAGCCCGCGCACAGCAACGAAGACCCAGCGCAGCCAAAAATAAATAAATAATAAAATAAACTTAATACCTTTCAAGGCCCCACCACCTAGTGCCATCACATTGGGGCTTAGGGCTTCAACATATCAGTCTCAAGGGGACACAAACATTGAGTCCATAGCACCATGCCGGGTCTGCCAACCCTGAATGATTTTGTGAACCAACCCTCATCAAGAAAGAATGACTTTTGAAAGGTCTGTAAAGTGAGGGCTGCCAACCAGCTTCTCTGGACTCCATTCTAGGATTGTCTGCCTTATGCTGGCCTTTCTGGGACAGACCCCTCCCACCCATGTCCTCTGCCTGGCTCTTGTTTATAGAAAAACTTTATCCTCCTAGGCCTTCCCTGAGTTCTAAAGAATAAATTTCATCAGAGAAGTGAGAAAATGCAGAAGCAAAGGAAAACAGTCAAGCAAGACAAAATAATAATAGTTTAGCCACTAAACAAGGTCAGGGATCTTTAGTTTCTCCTCAAGGGCTATAGATAATATTCTGAGCCATGTCGTTTGAGCTGTTTTGCAGATACTGAAATCCCCACCAGGTGGAAGTTAACTGTATGCTGCCCTCAAGCACGCAGACCCCAGAACCAGAAGGTGGGTGATGTTGACTCCTGATGACCTCACCACCAACCCATCAGAAGAATGTCCATGAGCTGATCGTGCACGCCGCCCCAACCCTCCCTTATCCTGTCTAAAAACCTTTCCTGGGCTTCCCTGGTGGTGCAGTGGTTGAGAGTCCGCCTGCCGATGCAGGGGACACGGGTTCGTGCCCCGGTCCGGGAAGATCCCACATGCCGCAGAGCGGCTGGGCCCATGAGCCATGGCTGCTGAGCCTGCACGTCTGGAGCCTGTGCTCCGCAACGGGAGAGGCCACAACAGTGAGAGGCCTGCATAGCGGAAAAAGAAAAACAAAAAAAAAAACCCTTTCCTGATAGCCTTCAGGTAGTGTGGGCCTTTTAAGCACTAGCCACCTGGACTCCTTGCTTGGAGCCCAGCAGTAAATGCATACTTTCCTTCACCACAGCCCAGTATCAGCATATTGGCTTATGGGTGAGCAGGCCCAAGTTTGGTTCGGTAACAATGCCGTGCTCCATGTATCCAAACCCCCTTGGAAGCCAGTTAAATACTTATTACTCAGCAAAAGTTTAGTGAGCACTTCCAGGCTCTGTAGGCGAGCTGGGGACACGGTGGCAAACAGACAAATACGGCTTCTGCTCTCACAAAGCCCCTGTGATGGTTCATGACTGAACTGAACAAATATCTGGATAGGATGATTTCCGGTGGAGAGGCATACTAGGAAGTAAACAAGGGAAATGGGCAAGGGCAGATCCCAGTTTTGTGGAGCCTGAAGCTTATTTGGGGACCCTCTTTTAGAAAAAGAATACATGGGCTATTAGTTTCCCAGGGCTGCCATAACAAAGTATCACAAACTGGGAGCCTCAACAATTCTCTCACAGTTCTGGAGGCTAGAAATCCAAGGTGTCGGTTCCTTCAGAGGGCTCTGAGGGCGCATGCGTTCAGGCCTCTCTCCAGTCATTCCTTGGCTGGTAGGTGCACCCCCCCGGCCTCACCTTCACATGGCATTGTCCCTGTGTTGACGTCTTCTTCTAAGGCTTGTTGGATCAGGGCCCCACTCCTCCAGCATGACCTTGTCTTTTTTATTTTTTTAATTTTTATTTTATGTTGAAGTATAGTTGATTAACAATGTTGTGTTAGTTTCAGGTGTACAGCAAAGCGATTCCGTTTTACATATACATGTATCTATTCTTTTTCAAATTCTTTTCCCATTTAGGATATTACAGAATACTGAGCAGCGTTCCCTGTGCTATACAGTAGGTCCTTGTTGGTCATCTATTCTATATATAGCAGTGTATATATATCGGTCCCAAAGTCCCAATTTATTCCCACCCCCCACCAGCATGACCTCATCTTGGCTAATCACATCCACAATGACCCTATGTCCAATAAGTTCCAATTCTGAGGTATGGGCGCTAGGACTTCAACGTGTCTTTTTGGGGGGACACGATTCAACCCCCAACACAAGGCTAGGGCTCCTCCAGGGCTTGCAGGGGGCCTGTGCCAGCAGGAGGCTCTGAGGTGTAAGCTTCTTCAGCGTGGCAGCAGCTCTACCCCTGGGATGTGGGTGGCAAACTGTGTGGCGAGGGGCCCAGCAGACCCATCAGTGCCCCTCCTGTCCTCTCCACCCACTCTGGAGATCCCAGTCCCCCGTTTGCAGAAGCCCTCCTGGGTCTCTCAAGGGCTTCCTCTAGCCCCAGCCCCAGCAGACTAGAAGTGGCCTCAGGAGAATCCACCAGCCAGAGAGGAACAGGGGTTGGTGAATGTACACCTCAGCCTCTTCCTCCCTCAGACGGACTTTTTTTTTTTTTTTTTTTTTTTTTTTTGTGGTACGCGGGCCTCTCACTGCTGTGGCCCCTCCCGTTGCGGAGCACAGGCTCCGGACGCGCAGGCTCAGCGGCCATGGCTCACGGGCCCAGCTGCTCCGCGGCATGTGGGATCTTCCCAGACCGGGGCACGAACCCGTGTCCCCTGCATCAGCAGGCGGACTCCCAACCACTGCGCCACCAGGGAAGCCCCAGAGGGACTTTTTAAAAGATCTTTTATCGTAAGTGCAGATGCAGAAAAACACAGCGAAGACATCCAGGGCTTCTTGAACTACTCTAAGGCAGACACCCCGTAACCACTGGTGGGACATTCTGCGGTGTGGTCCGTCCAGTCTCAGGAGCCGCAGCACCAAGGTGACCTTTATCTGACTTATTTCCCCATCCCTTCGTCGTGCTCCTGGGACCACCTTCCAAATAAGTGGCTTGCACCGAATTCTTGTTTCTGGGTCCGCTTTGGGGGAAACTCAAAAGCAGGCAGTTGGTAAGGAAAGGCCTCTTTAAAGAGATGGCATCTGAGGTGAGACCTGGGTGTTGAGAAAGCGTTGGCCATGCAGGGACGCGGCCTAATGTTGGGGGGCGGCAGGGTGCGGGGAGGCGGGACACGACGACCGCAGAGGCCCCAGGACAGTGGGCCCGGGGGTGCACGGGGAACAAAAGGAAGCCCGCTGTGGCTGCAGCACAGGCACGGGAGAGGCAGCGGAAGCCTGGAAATCCTGCGTGTGTGTGTGTGTGTGTGTGTGTGTGTGTGTGTGTGTGTGTGTGTGTGTGTGTGTGTGTGTGTGTGTGTGTGTGTGTGTGTGTGTGTGTGTGTGTGTCTGTCTGTGTGTGTGTGTGTGTGTGTGTCTGCTGTGCGTCCGCAGGTATGCGAGTCACGTGGGAGGTGGGGTGAGGGCCCCTGTGGGGAGGGGCCTCCTCCTTCTTCCCTTTTCACCCCTGCGGCCTGACACGTCCCCACACACACTCACAGGAAGCTGTGTTTTGAAAACCCCATTTCACGTACCCATTCGGTCCCGCGACAAGTATTCAGATCAGGTCGTTAGGAACCAAATCGTCTCAACAGCTGCGCTAAGTGCGGAGAACCCTGAGTAAGCGGGACCCAGCTTCAGCTCCCCTGTGTTGGCTAATGACGGAAACACAGTTGCGGTTGCCCAATAGCGGCTCCGAAGCTGGGGCACCGCTTCCAGTAGAACAATCGGCAGCTCTTTAATAAGCCCCAGCTGCAAAGGGGGAATGAGTCAGGGTGTTGAAAGCTGCCCTCGCCTGAAGCTGCGGTGGGTGTGGCTCCCTCTCTGACTAATTATTACCTGCCTTTGTTGCTCTAGTGTGAGACAGGCCTGCTGTGGAATGCTGGTGGTGTGGATTGACATACCCAGTGATGAGTTTTGCTGAAAAGAGGAAACCACTCAAGTCAAACTTATAGAGACAGGAAGTAGAATGACAGATGCCAGGGGCTGGGGGAGGGTGACTTGCTCAATGGGTACAGACTTTCAGCTCTGTAAGATGAAACGGCTCTGGAGATTGGTTGTACAACAATGTGAATGTACTTAATACTACTTAGGAATGGTTAAGAAGGTAAATTTTGTTATGTGGACTTTACTACAATTAAAAAGAAAAAATTCTTGGGCTTCCCTGGTGGCGCAGTGGTTGAGAGTCCGCCTGTCGATGCAGGGGACACGGGTTCGTGCCCCGGTCCAGGAAGATCCCACATGCCGCGGAGCGGCTGGGCCCGTGAGCCACGGCCGCTGAGCCTGCACGTCCGGAGCCTGTGCTCCGCAATGGGAGAGGCCACAAGTGTGAGAGGCCCGCGTACCGCAGGAAAAAAAAAAAAAAAAAGTGAGCTCCAGGCCACAGGCTCCTGTTCTGACTTCTGCTTAAGCACCCTGTGGTCCCGTCAAATGTGGAAATAACTTGAGGGAGTTACAGGCTATGCCACCCATCCCCACTCCCACCCTTTTGGGTGCCACCATGTCGCTGGGCCTGCTGCCCAAATTCCTGGGAGTGTTGGAATTGATATTATCTGTAAAAAAAAACTTCACACGTTACACTAATTAGGAGAGGGCTCTGAATTCAAGAAAAATGTTCATTGTAACTCCAAATGCAAAACTCATGGACTTTGAATTTAGACACTGGACTTGAGTTGACTGTGGCTTTAGACAAGTTACTTATGCTTTCCTATTCATTTGTTTTCTTGGCTGCGAAATGAGGCTGGTACCAATGGGAAGATTAACAGGGCATGAAGAGACCAGCCCAGGCAACAGCCCAGTGCCTGGCACATGGCAGGACCCCCATCAATATTGGCAGCCCCCCAGTTAGGGTTCTCTGGGAACAAGTAGATTTATCGCCCTTTCGTCCTCAGAAAGTTTGGCTTCTTACCGTATCATTCTGTGAAGTAGATTAAATTCTTCCTACACCTGTGCTTACATTATGCGTTTACTCAGTAAATGTTTACAGAGCCTAGGTAACCCTCAGGGCAGGCAGGTCCAAATGGGTCTGGAGCAATGTCACTTTTCCCTAGAAGTTCAACCATGGGCCTGAGCTAGTTGCAGAGACAGCTTGTGGCATCGTTAGGTGTTTCTCCCTGGAATATGAGGAGGAGAATGGGGAGCGGGTGGGTTTCAGCCTTTATGGTAGAGCATTCAGAGACCCCAGGATTCCAAACTGCATGGCACTGTAGCCCAACACCCTTGCTTCACACACGAACAAACAGAGGTTCTTCAGAGATAAGTAAGTAACTTCAGTCATGAAGCCTCAACGCTGTGTGGGCTAGGGCTTGGGCTTGGGAACAAGCTACTTAAGGTCTGGGTTCTGGGAGATAAAAAGTTGGCTAGCCTGAAGCAAGTTACGTAACTTCTTGGATTCTCTGTTTCCTCCTCCTGTAAATGGAAGTAAGATTACCAACTTTACATTGTGAGATTTAAAAGGAAATAATGATGCTAAATTGAAATAAGACACTGGGACTTCCCCGGTGGCACAGTGGTTAAGTAAGACTCCGAATTCCCAATGCAGGGGACTCGGGTTCTGCCCCTGGTCAGGGAACTAAGATCCCACATGCATGCTGCAACCAAGAGTTCTCATGCCACAACTAAGGAGCCCGCGAGCCGCAATTAAGGTGTCCACGTGCCGCAACTAAGACCTGGAGCAACCAAATAAATAAACAAATATTAAAATAACAAACACTTAACCATTCTTGTCAGGATGTAGGGTTTTTATTTTAAAAAAGAAAGAAAGAGAGAAAAGACAGTGACTTTCCTAATACATGATCACTCTTTTTTTTTTTAGTTAATTTATTTTGGGCTGTTTGGGGTCTTCGTTGCTGCGCGCGGGCTTTCTCTACTTGCAGAGAGCAGGGGCTACTCTTCATTGCGGTGCGCGGACTTCTCATTGCAGTGGCTTCTCTTGTTGCGGAGCACGGGCTCTAGGTGCATGGGCTTCAGTAGTTGTGGCATGTGGGCTCAGTAGTTGTGGCTCACGGGCTCTAGAGAGCAGGCTCAGTAGTCGTGGCGCATGGGCTTAGTTGCTCCTTGGCATGTGGGATCTTTCCAGACCAGGGCCAGAACCCATGTCCCCTGCATTGGCAGGCGGATTCTTAACCACTGCGCCACCAGGGAAGTCCCTATGATCACTCTTATCTCTGATCCTTTAAGAAAGGAGACAACAAAGGGATCAAAGGGATGAGTGAGACCATCGGAGTCCACCCAGGCACTTCCCAGGGAGCCTGGCCCGAGAGCTCAGGGGTGGAGGAATCTCACACATAGTTGGAGAAATCTCCTGACTCTACAAAGGAAGAGAATCAGGGACTCTAGATCAGTTAGCCAAAGGCCAACTCAGTTCCCAAAGGACTAAGGAGGTTTTTGGAATTTGACTTTTGCCCTTTCCTCTGGCCCAGCTCCTCCCTCTGGTGGAAACAAACAGCTCTGGTCAAACTGCTTTAGACCCAGCTTGTCTGGTGGCCCTGGGCTGGGGCCCCAGAGGGAATCAGGTACTCTGAAGGGAAAGAATGAAATCTTCAGGAATTTGATGAATCTGTCATTCAGAGTTGATTTTTGGTGAATCCTCTTGCTTTTATTTATCTGTTTTTGAGAAGGTAGCTGGAGATGAAAAACTTTCTTTTACAAAATCGAGGGATGGCAGAGTTTGAATTAGAATCTGCAGTTGTTTTCAACTCTAAAAGTCGTTAAAGTCGCGTGCAGTGGGTGAGCTACCAGATTTACTTTTGAGCCTGTGAAGAGAAAGCGGCGACCCCAGCGGGGGCACTTGGTCGGGTGTGCACGGAACCAAGGGGACATGCAGGGTTTAGAAGCCTGGCTGGTTAGGCCAGCGCTTTCATTGTCAGCGCTGAAACAGACATGACAAAGCATGGAAAGGTGATATGAAAGTGCTTTCACTCAAGACAACAGCAGAAAAGAACCACTTTCTGGCACACTTAAGGCCCAGCCTGGAGGGGAAACCAGTTGTCAAGACGTGTGGTTATTAAATCAACTATACTCCAATAAAAATTTTAAAAATAAATAAAATTTGCTTGCAAAATTGTAAAAAAAAAAAAAAAAAGATGTGTGGTTATGGCTAAGATCGGAGACTGCTGTTCAGGGGGCTGGAAACCTCAACCCTACCCTCCATGTGCCAAAATAATCTCAGCTCATAAGTGGGAAGGAAATTGGAGGCTTCGACCACTGCGAAACAAAGGACTATCCCCTTCCCTTTTTGACCAATGAAGGGTTACTCTGGGTTCAAGGGCCTGTTCCAGCAGCCTTGCATAATGACTTCACAGGGGAGGAATATTAGTGGCCCTCCTTGCATTAATGAATTGCTGACCTACAAGGAACCCAACATTGAGGCCAACTCTATTCCTCCAGGTCATTTCATGATGCAACGATTCTGTGTCTTTGCTGAGGATTACAAATACAGGGATATGTGCCTGGTAACACGTAATCCACTCTTTTTTTCTTTTCTTTTTTTGCTGTGTTTGGGTCTTCATTGCTGCACGTGGGCTTTCTCTAGTTGTGGCGAGCGGGGGCTACTCTTCGTTTGCAGCGCACGGGCTTCTCATTGTGGTGGTTTCTATTGTTGTGGAGCATGGGCTCCAGGCGGGCTGGCTCAGTAGTTGTGGCTTGCAGGCTTAGTTGCTCCGCGGCATGTGGGATCTTCCCAGACCAGGGATCGAACCCATGTCTTCAGCATTGGCAGGTGGATTCTTAACCACTGTGCCAGCAGGGAAGTCCACGTAATCCACTTTTAACTCTAGAAATGCTGCCTGGGTTTCTTTGGGTTCTGTCTTTTGAAGAAAATTCTAAGTGTGTGCCCCAGACCCCCTCGGACCCCTTCCTTTTGATCTTCGTGTGCCAGTTCACACACACCTGTTACAGCAGCTACCTGTGAGCAGCAGTGATGCATTCACTTGTCAGCATCTGAAAGCTTCCCCTCTGCTGGGTCCAGTTATTTGCTTTATGAACCATCTGCCAATTTGGATTAAATTCGGCAAAAACAAACTCCATTTTCAGATGACGCTCCCCAATCTTCTTCTTCCTCTACCATGTCATCAATTTTCCAACCAAAAAGTACCGGCATGCTCTGACCTGCATATCCTTCTGTTGTCAAATGCTGCTCCTTTTTCCAACGGGGACCCTCCCTGGGTTGTTACCACACTCTGTTTTGCTAATCCCCATCGCAGACCTCACCCTCAGTCCAGTGGGGATCTCTGGCTTTGATGTCTTCAGGTCTCTGCTGCCACCTCTCCTCCACTCTGAGCCCCCGTTGCAGGTGCCACCCTCATCCTTGTCCTATCTCAGAATCAGATACACCGAGACGGTCTCAGGGGTTTAGTGCTGTTGGGTTTCTGAAGGTAAAGATTTTTCAGGGCCTTCCCAGCCCTAGGGTTAGACTATCCTTGCTTCATTTCAAATGACTAAGGCTCCTGGAGAGTTTTCCTAAGAAGACAAGAAATAACACATTTCCCTCCTTATCCAAGCAAAGTAACTTCTGAGTCAGCTGTGCCAGTGGAACAGCAAGAGCACAGGCGTGGACAGCCCCGCTGCTTGCAGCGCACACCCTCACACTGATCTCTTGGAACCTCCATGTCTTCATGTGAGCATGTGGGATATGGTATCTCTCTCCCCCAGGCCAACATGGATTAAAATGCGAGCCCGTGGACACAGTCTGGCAGAGTTCAGACACTGATCAACGGCACTGTTGTGTGCCCTCCATTCAGTTCCAGCCACGTCGTGACTCTCCTATGTAAGGCACTGAGTCCTTTGTTACTGAATTCTTTCTTTTTTAAAAAATTTTTATTGGAGTACAGTTGACTTACAATGTTGTGTATGTTTCAGGTGTACAGGAAAGTGATTTTTCCCATATAGGTCATTACAGAGTATTGAGTAGAGTTCCCTGTGCTATACAGTAGCTCCTTGTTAGTCATCTATTTTATATATAGTAGTGTGTGTATGTTAATCCCAATCTCCTAATTTATTGCTTCCCCTCACGTTTCCCCTTTGGTAACCATAAATTTTATTTTGAGATCTGTGAGTCTGTTTTGTAGAAAAGTTCATTCGTATTATTTTTTTAATATCATGTAAGTTTCAGGTTACAACAAAGTGATTCACAATTTTTATTTATTTAAAAATATTTATTTATTTATTTTTGGCTGCGCCAGGTCTTAATTGCGGCACGCAGGATCTTTCATTGTAGCACACGGGCTTCTCTCTAGTTGTGGTGCACGGGCTTAGTTGCTCTGCGGCACGTGGCATCTTAGTTCCCTGACTAGGGATCGAACCCACATCCCCTGCATTGGAAGGCGGATTCTTAGCCACTGGACCAGGGAAGTCCCATTTGTATCATTTTTATATTAGATCCCACATATAAGTGATATAACATGATGTTTGTCTTTCTCTGACTTACTTCACTTAGTATGATAATCTCTGGGTCCATCCATGTTGCTGCAAATGGCTTTTTTTTTTTTTTGCGGCACGCGGGCCTCTCACTGTTGTTGCCTCTCCCGTTGCGGAGCACAGGCTCCGGATGCGCAGGCTCAGCGGCCATGGCTCACGGGCCCAGCCACTCCGCGGCATGTGGGATCCTCCCGGACCGGGGCACGAACCCGTGTCCCCTGCATGGGCAGGCGGACTCTCAACCACTGTGCCACCAGCGAAGCCCTTTTTTTTTTTTCTTTTTTTTTTTTTTTTTAATTTATCGTGTTTATTTATTTTTGGCTGTGTTGG
Source organism: Globicephala melas (assembly GCF_963455315.2). NCBI lineage: Eukaryota > Metazoa > Chordata > Mammalia > Artiodactyla > Delphinidae > Globicephala > Globicephala melas. The sequence continues at coordinate 21,502,990 of NC_083314.1, read as the reverse complement.
GTCTTCGTTGCTGCACGCGGGCTTTCTCAAGTTGCGTCGAGCGGGGGCTGCTCTTCATTGCGGTGCACAGGCTTTTCATTGCAGTGGCTTCTCTTGTTGTGGAGCACGGGCTCTAGGTGCGCGGGCTTCAGTAGTTGTGGCACGCAGGCTCAGTAGTCGTGGCTCGCGGGCTCTAGAGCGCAGGCTCAGTAGTTGTGGCACACAGGCTTAGTTGGTCCGCGGCATGTGGGATCTTCCCGGACCAGGGCTTGAGCCCGTGTCCCCTGCATTGGCAGGCAGATTCTTAACCACTGCGCCACCAGGGAAGCCCAAATGGCTTTATTACTGAATTCTGATTCCATTTGCATATCCCAGCACTAGAGCATCAGCTCCTTAACTGGGGACCATGATTTGTCTTTGCATCCTCTCTGCCTAATTCAGTGCCTGGCCAAGTACCTGTAGAATGAATAAGTAAGTGCATTTTTACTTTGGATTTAAACCTTAGTGTTTCATACTAGAATTTAGATGGGCCGTTTCCTCAGCTTCTGCTAAAATGCTTGATCTTTCCACGGAAGCTAAGGCAGTGTTGAAGTGAGGCCCTCATTTCTGGGGGCACCTGCACCTGGCAGCCGCCCACTCGGCACACACCCCTCCACAGCCTCCGTCTCCGAGCTCACCTGCATCTACCCAACCCTTATCCTGCACGAGGATGAGATGCCACTAACGTAGGGTATGATCAACGCCCTCATTAAAGCAGCCAGTGTGAATGTCGAACCTTTCTGGCCAGGTTTGTTTGCAAAGGCCCTGGCCAATGTCAACACCAAGACGCTTATCTGCAGCATAGGGCTAGTGGCCCTGCCCAGCAGGAGGTCCTGCCCTGATGGAGGACAAAATGGGAGCCAAGAAAGAAGGCTCTGAGGAGTCTGACAATGGCATAGGCTTTGGTCTTTTTGATTAAATCTCCTTTGTATTATGTTCAATAAAAAGCTGACCTCTTAAAAGAAAATAAAAAAGAATTTTAGATCGTTAAGTCAAAAACCCCCAGAGATCTAGCCAGAGCTGCTGGCACACAGGAAGGGATGGACAAGACAGTGGAAGGAAAGCACGTCTGGTAACGCATGGGAACTATGTTTTCCTTCCCGCTCCCGTTGCAGGACTAGGCTCATTAGACAAGCCCTGGGAAGCATGGTCAAGCGTCTGGGTTCTGGAGTCACTGTCTCAATCTCAGATCCTGTCTCTGCAACTCACTACGTGTGACCTTGAGCCAGCTACTCTCTGAGCCTGTCTTCTCGTCTATAAAATGAAGATATTAATAGTACTACCTACATCACAGACATACTGAGAATGAAATAAGATAATGCATAAACTTAGTTCAGGGCTCCGTGAATAAGAATTCTCAATAAATGGCCACAGTGTTCAGTGGACTGAATACACACTCACTTAAAGGTTATTCAAATGCCCTCCATCTTTTTTTGTTTTTAATTAATTTTTGGCTGCGTTGGGTCTTCATTGCTGCACGCGGGCTTTCTCTAGTTGCGGCGAGCAGGGGCTACTCTTCGTTGCGGCGCACGGGCTTCTCATTTTGGTGGCTTCTCTTGTTGCGGAGCACAGGCTCTAGGTGCGCGGGCTCAGTAGTTCTGGCTCGTGGGCTCTAGAGCGCAGGTTCCGTAGTTGTGGTGCACGGGCTTAGTTGCTCTGAGGCATGTGGGATCTTCCTGGACCAGGGCTCGAACCCATGTCCCCTGCATTGGCAGGTGGATTCTTAACCACTGCACCACCAGTGAAGCCCTTGTTTCTGTTTTCAATGAAAAGCTTCTCAATGAAAAGCTTCTCAAGTTTAAGGATAGCCTCTGTTGGTCTCTCTCCATTCATTAAGCACTTACTTTGAGCCAAGCACTGTTCTTGTTAGCGTTGGGGAACAGAGAAATAAAAGGTCATCCCTGCCCCTAAGAAATTACAGCCTCAGGGGAAAACAAAGTGTATTTACAAAATAGTATGTGGACCATGAATGAGATAAACAAACACTGGTTGGAGAGTCCAAAAAGTGGCACCTGACCTGCTGGCGAGAGGGATGGGCTACCAAATACTGGTGTGAGCCCGAAGGACCCAGACCAGGAATGGGGAAAGGGAATCTAGGCAGAAGGGAGAACTCGTGCAAAGCTACTGAACCATGTCTCAGGACCTATCCTTGTGCCTTCAAGGCTCTGCTACCCAGCCTTCCTGCCGCCCTGATTCGTAGGTCTCTCTTTGGAAGTCACCGCCAGTGACAGAAAGAATGGCCCAAGCTGGCAGATGAAAGCTAGACTGGCCTGGAGACCGCTAGGAGGCTGAACCCTCCATCAGGCAAGAGGTCATGTAAGCAGAACTGGCAAGTTTTGGGAAGGAAAATGAGGCACCCCCGTCTACGGACCAGGAAGGAAATGGAACTGAGAGGGGGCTGAGCTGGCAGAGCTGGGGGTTTTCAGCACTTGCAAGGCAGCTGAGCCACTGACTGAAGTTCTACAGCAAAGGGGAGTGAGTGGAGGGCTCAGTTAGTGTCAAACCCAAGGGGAGGTTTCACAGATACTTTTACTGACTGAGCCCGTACATCTGAATTGTAAAGTTGGTTCTGTTATCACTCTAAACGTTAAAGCAAAGGGTCATTAAGCAATAGTTCGAAGACAGTAGGAATTGTCCCAGGCAAGAGGATAGGGAAGGGAAGGCAAAGTACTCTGTCTCCCCAAATGAGGTCTGTGAAAACCCAATCCTTCTGAGGATGAGCGTGGTACGCTTCACCACCAGCATGCGAAACTGCAATACAGCTGGGAATTATAAAAGTAAGAATTTTATAATATCTCGTATTCAGGATGACAGAGGGTTGGTGTTATGTACAAACTGTAGACTATTTGATGTTTTGATACCATGGACTACTTTAAAATAGTTCACCGGGGACATCCCTGGCAGTCCAGTGGTCTGAGCTCGCACTGCAGGGGGCACAGGGTTCGATCCCTGGTCAGGGGAAGATGCCGCATGCTGTGCAGCCCGGCCAAAAAAAAAAAAAAAAGATAAAAAAATAGTTCACCATAGTACACTAAATTTACCCAAATGACACGTTTCAGGTAACCAGGACTGCCGGCCTAACAGCCCTCGATACTGGCTACTTGACACCAACCATCTACCATCGGACCCAACCCGCTTCCGCTGAAACGAAATGATAAGAAACCCTTGATCAGTTAGTTGAGTTGCTTCTAATTTGAGAGTCCACGCATCTGAAAAGGAAGTTGAAGGTTCTCTGTGATTAAACTCAGTGATGTCTTGACTTATGAATAGGCTGTGCAGGACTCAGCACTAATTTAGGTTCCATGTATTTTGCTACAACAGAAAAGAGTAAAAATGAGTCGTTCGGCTTGCAGTGAAAGATAGTTCCAGGCCTTTTTAAATTTTAAAGTAAGCTCACCCCCAGTACTCTGGTTATAGTGTAAAGACAGTAAAATTAAAAAAAATATGATACACACTACTTATTGTGATCAACAGCTCAGTTTATTAGATGTTTTAATAAAGTAAATCCTTATAGTGAAAACAACATACTAGAAATAGCTTTTGAAAAGCTATTTTTTTATGATATGCTTACAAAGTGTCAGACCTAAGTGAAAACATCCACCACGGTGGTAATACAGTGAACAAGTTTCCTGTGAGTAAAGCTGAATGCTGCACAGACAGGCTGACTGTTTACAGCCAGATTAGCTTCTTGATACCATGAAGATCAGACTTCGAATTTGTAGGAGGGCAGCTTCTGAACGTCGCTGGTCTTTTTAGTAAAAATTCCACTTTCTCAGCTATTCTGGAGTTACAGAGAGGAATTCCTTTGGCCTTAATGACATTTACTCCAGAACCACGCTGCCTTTTTGATGCCTCTTCACCCTCGAATAGGGACTTATTGTATCATCCGTCACAAAATCATACAGTACTTTTATCCAGGAATTGTAGTGGGGGAGGCTCTCATAGTACTCAGCTGCTATCTTCCTCACCTGGAAGGGAAAATACAGCAAGATGAGTGAGTGCTGAGTCCTATTACAGATGACAGATGAACGTCTGACACACACTCAGGAGAAACCATGAGACTTTCTCCCGCCTCCCTCTCAAATAAATAAATAAATAAAAGCAGCAGCTTTGGAAATTCTAAACAAAAAGCAGCTTCCATTTCAGCAGTAACATACACTTGATCCTCTAGAGTTAATGACGCTCCAACAAGCTCTGAGGGACTAAATATACTGGTTTACTTGTAAAAGTTGGCAGCTGGAATCTTTAACAATAAATCCTTGCAATCCAGTCAGCTCGCTGCTTTTTAAGTGTGGTACTGCACGGCCACCACTGTAGGGTTTAAAGGCACCACTTGATCCCCTGCCATTAAGGAACCTACAAATACTGATCAATTATTGTGGCATGCCACTTAGAAATTAATCACTTATCAAGTGTGCAATTCAGCCATCTCAAGTTGAGAATGTCTTTTAAAAAAATTACTGCCAGTGTGATGAGCAAGCAAAACTAGTTACTGCTGAGTAAGAAAAAATTCTGTGGCTTCAACAAAATGTACAAAAACTACCCTAATAAATCCCAAAGGAAAACAAAAACACAGAATCCAAGATGTTGAAGAGAGACAGCACGAAAAACATAGAAAAAATTAAAGAACCTTGTTATTGTGATAAGAATATTCTAAAATTGATTACAGCGATGGTTGTACAACTCTGAACAATCTAAAAACCATTGAATTTTAAATGGATGAATTGTATCTATGAGTTACATCTCAATAAAGCTGTTAAAAGAAACCTTGCTACACATACCTGTTAACTAACCACGTGACAGTTATATGCAACATAACTACTGCAGCACAACAACTGTAGAACAAGATACTCCTTGGTATACACCATAGAAAAAGCCGGAAAAGGAAGACTTAAGAGAACTCTGAGAATGTGTGTTAGTTTAGCTAAGCAACAGGAAAACAGTGTGGAATGGAGTGGGAACTCAATACTCACTGATGAACCATGGGCCTTAGGTCAAGTAATGTTTGAGCTGAACAGTTCAGGGACTGTTCAAGAAAATTACAAGTCAAAGTATGTGGTTTATATTGGAAAAAATTAATTATTTTGCTCCGAAGGTGACTGGCTTTCTCCTTAAACCATAACCTCTTAAAATATAAAAATGTACTGTCCTAGTCAGGGAAGAGGCAAGCAAAGGTGGGCTGCACTTTTCAGGCCACAATGACACAAAGTAGCTGCACTAGCACCACATTACACCGTTTCAAAGCTGTCTTTGGCCAGTTATGTGGTGCTTTCCCCCATTTTATTTTGAAAAATGTAAAACCGACAGAAAAGTTGAAAGAACAGAAAAACCAACACCCATATGCCCTTCACCTAGGTCCACCAATTGACACTATGTCACGGCCACTTTCTCTCTCTCCATATATAGTACACGCCACATACTTTGCTCTTTCTTTGATGAAAGAAAGCTGCAGACATTATATGAAAACTAACCCCGAATACTTCACCCCTAAATATTCTACACATATCTCCTAAGAACGAGGACATTCCCCGACAAGACCATAATACCATTACCGCACCCAAGAAATTTAACAATGACACAGTATTATGTATCACACGGTCCAGATTCAAAATTTCCCCACTAACTCAATGTCCTTTCTAGATCTTTCTTTCCTCAATTGGCAATCCAATCAATAATCAAACGTTGTATTTCACTGTCATGTTGTATACGAGTCTGCAGACAGTCAACATTTAAAAACTGAAGAGGAAATCTATAAAATGTGGTTGGGTGGATATGATAGCATAAAATACCTGGCTATGGTTCCCTTACATCACAGCTAAAAAAAAAAATCAAAAAAACCTGATATTACACATCATACCACTTCCCCTTTTTAGAATTACGGAAACATTTTTTTGGTAATGGAATTGTAAAAGTTATCCATTCTGAGGATGGCAAGTCTAATAAGAGAACTCATCAGAAATACAACTGAAGTTTGGAGAGGATCATCCTGTTTTGGGAAGGGTGAAAGGATGAGTGTCAATGTGCTGTCTTTCATTTACTCCACAAACGACACACTGAAAGTCTATGTGACAGGAAACAGATGGTCCCTACCTGTGGGAAGTCTGTGGTACTGGAAACTGAAGTTCACTTATTTTGCAGAGCAATTATGTAGGACCTCTGTATTTCACAACAAACCAACACAAACCTTAGCTAAGTGTATTCAGCTTAACAGTGATAACGGTTATGTGAACTTTTGCTCCCTTCACAGAGGGAATTCATTCTCTATTTCTGAATTACTTCACATGTTAGCCAATTTTGCAGATCCCCCAACATTCTAAACCAGACGTGTTACCGCTAGGCTTAGGGATCCAGGACAGTGAACTCTTTGTAAAGTTAGGCTGGCCAACTCAGGACTTGGACTCTTGCTGTTTTCTTTGATGAACAGCCTAGATGGACGAAATATACTAGATTCCATGTTAAATGAGCAAGTCAAAAGTAATTTTGATCATATAACCATCAGAAATTAGAACATGTATCAAATCCTTTACTTACCAGGGGAAGGCTTTTTCCGGGAATGTTGGGGAAGTCATGGTGTTCATTATGGTAACCCACATTGAAGGTGAGTAAATTCAGAGGCCCATAGTATGAGTAAGTTTCATGTCCTTTTAAGAACATGTAATGTTCAGCTATAAAATGTCCAGAGATTGGGTGCAAACCTAGGCCAAGTAAGGTTGCCGCCAACATGTAGACTAAAGATTTAATTCCCAAAACGTAGTAAATCGCAACGTCAAAAGTGATCTGGATCACAGTATTGATGATTTCCAGATAAGAAATTGGTTTGGGGTTGATGAACAGAGGCCGAAAAGCATAAAAGAGAGGTTGAAGAATAACCCAGATAAACTTTCTGAAAGTGGTACAGAAGAACCAGCCTTCAAAATCAGTTGGAATATCCACATCGACGCCATCACCACCGAGGTATCGATGATGATCCATGTGATACCTCTTAAAGGAAATTGAATATGGAACACCAATAGGGAGATTAGCAAATATTCCAAACCAACGATTCCTCATAGGTTTGCATTGGCCAAAGGCACTGTTGTGGGAAACTTCATGAATAGCCAGAGTCGTTGAATGATTAATGCAGCTGCCAAAGGCATACGCCCAAAATAGGACCCATTTCCAGTCCAAGTCCTTCACTAAGTAAAATGCAACAAACTGAGTGAGAACCATCAAAATTACAATCCATATCAAGTTGGAATCAGGTTTCATTAAGGATTTTATCTCTGGATACTTTGCTGTAAGGGAAAAACAAACAAAAACTCAGAGACTGAGAAAAGTGCACAATAGTTCTGCAATTATAATTAAACTAACATCAATTACATTAACACATGGATTAATTTTTTTCTTTTTCCAAGTCATTATATGCCCTCTATTAGAGACTTTATCAAATATTTGTCTACTACAGGGAAGGAGTGTATTCAACAGTAAAATTACTAAATACTATGTCACAACAAATTGAGAATTTATGCGGAAAAAAATAAGGCTCAAAATCTAGACTCTCCACAATAACAGAAAGATAGTCACAAATGAGTAAAGATTTCATGTTATCTAGTTGCCTTTTCACTCCTAACAATTTTTTGTATATTAAATTTATAAGTTTTACAAAGTGGTAATCATAATCTGGTAAACCTATGTGTCTGGCAGATTACAGACTATTACAATATGCTTTTATGTAATATATATACAATATACTATATATGCAATATACTTATATATAATATATACATATTATATACACTATATTATATACTTAGATTTCATAATTTCCTTTTTAATGACTAAATCACTTCTAGTTGCCAGTTGTAACTTCTAACCATTTTCCTATTTTTAGACATTTAGATATGTAAATTTTTGCCAATGTAGACTTTTTCTAGTCACCTGGAAATTAGGGTAATTTCCAAAGAACTCTATGGATTCACAACACCACGCCCCCTTCTTTCTTTCTTTTTGCGTTAGAACTGAACAATACTAATCTGTGTTAGATTATTTGTTGAATTCACATGCAAATATCCAAGTATTATGGGAAGGGCCAGTAATAAAAATCTCTGCATTTCAGGCAAGTGTTCCTACAGGCAAATGCAGATTCTTCTCTGTATCCCGGCACTCCAGAGATGGAAGCCCAGATATAATGAACATCTTTTGTTTTGTGTGTTGTCAAGTATGTTTGACCCAGGACAGCAAAAGGAAGAAGGACCTTTTTCTTGGGACAGGTCTTTCAGAGTGTTCTTGAAAAGATTCAGAAAAAAGAAGAGCAGCTTCACCCTCTTTTCCCTAAAGGTGAAATGAAGAATTCAATAAAAGCTTAAAATGCAAGACAGGAAGTTATTTAAGTCTAGTTTTAGATATAAGAAATAAAGGTAGTGTTAATTCGAGGTAATTATTCTTGTTTCTTTCCTTTCCCCTCTTCTGTCTCCACTCCCTAACCTCTCATCTTTGTTGGTATTAGTTCATTTCATCAATGTTAACAATTTTGTAGGCAATAGGCCAAAAAAAATAATCCTTTTGAGGGTTACTTTTTGATTATTGATTACTCAATAGGTTTGCGTCTAAAACTACCCTGGGATAAATGAAAAACTCAAATAAGTCATTCATTAAAATATGGGCATTTTGAGCAGTCCTCCAAACAAGTGTTTAATTCATTGGTGGATAAGTAATAAATCTTTTGTATTAAAATGTGTTATTTCTGTTTAGAGCTCCAGCATTTTTACCTTACATAAAACTAGATTAAACTGACACATCTGACAAGGGATAGAAGATAACACACACTTCATAGTTACACTAAAATCATGAAACAAAGATGGCACATTTTTCTCAGACAAATCAACTTCCTCCAAGTAATTCTGTACCAAATTTTTGCAAAGCTGTAATAGTATATAAAAATCAATACTAGCATGCCAATATAATTAAATGGGGGGAAAGAATAGTCTTTTCAACAAATGGTGCTGGAAAAACTGGTCATCCATGTGCAGAAGAATAAAACTGGACCTCTCTCTTACACCAAACACGAAACTTACAAAAAGGATCTGAGTACTGATGCATGCTACAACATGGGTGAACCTTGAAAACATTATGCAAAGTGAAAGAAGTCAGTCACAAAAGACCAAATATTTTATGATTTCATTCATAAGAAACATCCAGAATAAGCAAATCTATAAAAACAGAAAGATTAGTGGTTGCCCAGGACTGGAAGATATGGAGACTGCTTATGAGTATAGGGTTTCTTTTTAGGGTGACTAAAACTTTATAAAATTAGATTGTAGTGATAGTTTAAAACTCTGTGAATACACTATAAAAACTCACTGAATCGTACACTTTAAATGGGTGAACTTTCAGGACTTCCCTGGCGGTCCAGTGGTTAAGACTGAGCTTCCAGTGCAGGGGGAACGGGTTTGATCCCTAGTTGGGGAATTAAGATCCCACATGCCCTGCGGCATGGCCAAAAAAAAAAAAAAGGATGAACTTTATAGTTTGTGAATTATATTTTAATAAGGCTGTTAAAAAAATGCTGTTTCACTGTGGAAGTACAGCAGTAAAAGGAGCATTTCTTGTGATTATCTGACCCACTAATAATGGTCTAGTTCCTAGCCTTCATTAATTTCGTACATAAATTTTGTAAATTTAGCATACAGATGGTGGTTGTTAAACAACATATCCATGTTCTCTGGTGTCTCTCTCTCCCCCAAAACCTGATACATTTGAGAAATATCTCACCATTTAAGTATAATTTAAACAAGTCTCCAGATTTTTATCTTTCCTGAGGGTATTCCATCTCCACCCCTGAGATGGAACACTGAGCAGTATTTATTTACACCTGCAGGGAAAATGATGTTTTCATTGAGAAATATGTAGTCCTTCTACTTTCCAAGTGAAACGGTCCAGTGATGATAAGTTTGTGGAAAAAATGTTCAGTGTTGAGATAAGCATGAACAAGCACCTTTTGACTTCCTTGATTTTCTGAATTTTAAATAGATAGCTAAGTTCCAGTATTCAGGAGTTGGTTTTTATAGCGTGGATACCAGATTATTCTTATGTAATGTATTGATCAGGCATAGATAAAATGTACCATATGCTATCTCCTATGTGTGATTTACACATTTTGATTAAAAATAAAAAGGAAAGCATCCACGAACCAAACTCTCTTAAAAGTATACCCTTAATAGCAACTATAAAGGTTCAAGCTCCCAACTTACTGATTCAATTTTAACAAATCCATTTCAAAGGGATCTACTAACTCTTTTTTTTTTAACAATTTATAAAGTTCTATTACAGTGTAAAATAGTCCCTAATGTCAGAAGGATATGGATTTAAATCTAGATTCCTCCATTTACTAGATCTGTGACCACATGCTACCAAACTCTGGTTCCGCTGTTTGCGGGACTCAAGAGACAAGTATTGGCTGGAAAGGAAAGGTTGCTTTATTCAGGAGGCAGGCAACCTGGAGAAGGTGAACTCTAGTCCAAGAGACAACTCTGAAGGGTCTGCTCGACCATGAAAGTTTTTAAAGGGTTAACTCCTTTCTTTTTGTGAAAACATGAAATTTCTAACTTACCCAACAAAAATCAGGGGCTTGATTTTTCTTTTCATTGCACAAATGGATGCAGAGAAAAAAAACTAGGGGAATACTGTGTATGAGAAAGAATTCCTTCTATTCAATTTACCACCCACTAGTTTCCAGATCTTTGAAACAACAGCAAAGAGGTTAAAAGCAATGCTTTGAAGGTAATCTAACCCAGATCAGAATTCCCCTCTAACGTTTACTTATTCACTCTTACTTCATCTTTAAAACAGGAATAACACCTACCTAATTACTGGCAGGATTAAATTGTGTAATGTTTGTAAAGCACTCAACACAATGCCTAGCTTACCATTAAGAGTACCCTGGGAGAAATGAGAGAATTCTCTATATAATGTAGAAGCTGCAAATAGCTGAGCGCCTTACACCTCTAGAGAGTTGAATAAGGCCTAGTTAACCTGGTGTAAAGGCCCTAAACTAGCAGTCAGGGGACCAGAAGGCTAATCTTGGCAAGTCTTCCATACTTCAGCCTTTTCGTCCACAAAACTGGGATGGATGAAAAATATATATGAATCTGCCCTTCTTGCATGAGCCTCCTTGAGAGGATCAATGAGAACACCGTGACCGCAGCAGGATCCGGACCCTGGAACGCTTACCTTTCCGGCCCGAGAAGCCCCTGCGGTCAAACGGGTCGGGTACCACGAGTTCCCTCCCCGGCCCAAGGCGGCAGCCGCCTGCGGCAGGATGACCGGGTGGCGCTGACCAACGTCAGCGCGCCCCGCGCGTGGGCCGCCAGATGCTCCAGGACCACGCCCTGCCGCGCACACGCTCGCAGCCTGGCTCTGCCGGGGCCGGCTACAGGGAGAGGGAGAGGAGGAGGAGGGGAGAGGGGGAGGACGGAGACGGGGAGGAAACGGTGCCGACCGGCGGCACGAGAATTTCCAAGCGAGAGGATCTACCCAAGGGTGGCCTAGTCGCGGGGACTCGGCTCTGAGCAAACCCAGGCCTCGACCGCACGCCCGCGCTTGGGGGCGCGCCTGCGCCTCCCAGCCGAAGGGCCGGGGCTACGCGGTGGGACGGGGGAGCGCGGGGATCCCTCCCTCCCTCCCGCTCCGGCCCAGCGCCTCCCCCGGCTTTTCCCGCGAGGCCAGGCGGCCGGGGCGGCGGGACGCGGCAGGAAGTCGACTCTTAACCGGCCTCGGGCGCGCAAGGGCCGCGCGAGGAGGGCGCGTCCCGGTAGCGGGAGGCCGCGCACGCACATAACGGGGCGCGGGCCCGGACCTCACCCAGGATCTCCTGGCGCCGAGTGGCGTGGGGCTGGTCGGTGTAGACCCACTCGAAGTCTTCCCGAGAAACGCGGTTCCCCATGGCGGCGGCGGCTTGCGGGCCAGCTGCCGGCTCTCGCTCCTGGCCGGGATCCTCCGAAGCTGAGGCGGAGATGAAAGCGAAGGCGGCGGCTCCGCGACTAGTGTCAGCTGGCTGCTGCGGAGCCGGAGAGCAGTCGCCGAGCGGGGCGGAGCCTCGAGGCCCCGCCCCTCCGGCCCCAACTACCACCACGCCCGCCCCGGAGCGTGGCAGGCCGGGCGGAGGCCCCAGCGGTGGACGGGATTCCGCGGCTCACTGGCTGGGGGTTCTGAGATTCTGTGATTCGGCGACCGGCTGAGACCGAGTTCCTGCAAGTCCCGGCTACTTGCGGCCTGTCCTGCGCGGTGCCGGTGCCCAAGGCCGGAAAAAGGTGAAAAAGGAAAGAAAGGTCTCGAGTTAAATAAGACTGCTTTTTAGCGCCTCGGGGGAAGGCCGGAGCTCGATCACGAGGATCCTTGGTCATAAATGGCGACTCGCCCAAATGTTGTTTGATTTTGAAAAGCAGCTTATTCACTGAGCCGTTTTTGGCTGCCTCCTGGAAGTAATACCTCAGGAAAAAATGCGGAGCTTGTGGTGATTAAGAGCTAATTAAGAAAAAGGAAATCACTGTTGTTGAGAGTGAAAAATGATGAGGAATTTGTTGTTTTCCCTGAATTATTCTTGTGTGACTATTTCTCTTACAAGGTGATTGCTCAGCCATACATCTGTCACAGAAGTCGTTTGAACCACCACCTCCTTCTGAAAGAGAGGACATTTTGTTTCAAAATTAATTACCACTTTTCCATTAAAAAAGAAACTTTGACTAAGATTACAAAAAGGAAGATAACCAACAGGGTGTTCTTATAATAAAAGAACACCACACACACACACACACACACACACACACAAAATCACAACGAAATCTGATCAAACCCCTAAATCCAACTACTAATGTATAGAAAATAGAACAGAGGAGCATGTTAAACTACACCATAGAGATAGAATCAGCAAGATCTTGACTGTGGGAAACTCTACAGGACAACATCCTGGGTACTTTAATAAATAAAACGCAAGGGAAACAAAAGAGGGAAAACCTACAGATTAAAAGGGGCTTTAAAAACATCAATCGACTGCAACGTATTGCTCTTATTTAGATTGTAATTCAAATTGTCAAAAGCTTTTAAAATTGACATGAGATCATTTAACTCAGATATCGATTAGATGTGTGATGATATTGAGAAATTATTGTTAATTTAAGTGTGATAATAGTGTTATGATTACAGTTGTTTTTGTTTTTGTTTTTTTTTGAAGTCCATATCTATTAGCGTTTCATACCAGGGGAAAAAAAAAAAACCTCAGACAAACTAAAACAAACACATAATGGCACATGCGATTAACCTTACTATGCTATGCCACACTAAAAAAAAAAAAATGAGTAAGGTCTTTATGTCTTAATAGATCTCCAAAACGTACTGTTAAATGCAAAACACTGGGTATGGGCTGGGGCGTGGAGTGTATTTCATACACAATACATATATAATATGTGTTTCCTTGGATATGGTTTAGAAAGACAATATAGGTTTAGAAAGACAACCAAGAAATGATTATTATTGTAAGAGAGTAAGTGGGAATCTAGGGGAAAGGGTTGGGAGGGAATGTTTTCACTTAATCCTTTTCACCTTTTACATTTGAATTGAATGTGGATTTTGACATTCTAAAGAAAAGGAAAAGAATTCGGCTACAGGATTTTTGTGGGGATTAACAAGTATTTTCATTACACATAGGCATGTTTCTTTAGTGTGGACTTTTTTTAGCGTGGACTTTTAAAAGTTTTTAATGTGTTATCTTTCATATCTTCTCCTTACTCCTGCCAGGTAGTTTATCTTGAAGCAATCATACCAGTTATTCTAGAAAGGCACTATCCAGTCTGCTGTTAAAACCTGTGGGTGAGGACTTCCTGGTGGCGCAGTGGTTAAGAATCCGCCTACCAGTGCAGGGGACACGGGTTCGAGCCCTGGTCCGTGAAGATCCCATATGCCAAGGAGCAACTAGGCCCGTGTGCCACAACTACTGAGCCTGAGCTCTAGAGCCCACGTGCCACAACTACTGAAGCCCGCGCGCCTAGAGCCCGTGCTCTGCAAAAAGAGAAGCCACAGCAATGAGAAGCCTGCACACCACAACAAAGTGTAGCCTCCGCTCACCGCAGCTAGAGAAAGCCCACGTGCAGCAACGAAGACCCAACACAGCCAAAAGTAAGTAAATTAAAAAAAAAAAAAAAAAGCTGTGGGAGAATCCCAGTAGTTCCTGGTGATATTGGGAAATATCAGACAATGTAGTTTTCAGAAGAGGGCAGCCATACTTTTGAAATCAAGGTGTTCTTCCATGTGGATTTTTCATTTTCCATTTTTTAAAATTTTTGAATGGGCAATTCATTTTTTAAAAATTGAGGTATAATTGATTTGCAATATTGTTTCAGGTATACAGCAAAATAATTCAGTTATATATATAAATATATTTTCAGATTATTTTCCATTATAGATTATTACAAGATATTGAATATAGTTCCCTGTGTAAATTCTTGTTGCTTATCTATTTTATATATAGTCGTATCTGTTAATCCCATACTCCAAATTTATCCTCCCTGTCTCCTTCCCCTTTGGTAACCATAAGTTTATTTTCTATGTCTTTGAGTCTGTTTCTGTTTTATTAATAGATTCATTTGTATTATGTTTTAGATTCCACATATAAGTGATATCATATAATATTTGTCTTTCTCTTTCTGACTTCAGTTAGTATGATAATCTCTAGGTCCATTGATGTTGCAGCAAATGGCAATATTTCATTCTTTTTTATGGCTGAGTAATATTCCATTGCATATATATACTACATCTTGTTTATCCATTTATCTGTTGATGGATACTTAGGTTGCTTCCATGTCTTGGCTATTATAAACAGTGCTGCTGTGAACATTGGGGTACATGTATCTTTTTTTTTCCCTCTTAACTTCAAATATATCATTTATTTGTCTTTTTGTTTGTTTATTTGAGTTCTAATGAACAAGAAACTTTGGGAAGGAAAAGCAAATAACATTCTTACCTGAGTAATCAGATCATAGTATTCATGGTTAATTAAATTATACTTAATACTCTTGGAGGTTACAAACCCTTAGAAAATATTATGAAAACTATCTTCTTTCCAGAGAAACACACATACACAAAATGTAGTATACAATTTTGGGGAGCAGGTAGTATTTACATACTTTTTGAAGCCCATCACAACTTAGTTTTCTGAGTTCAGGTTAGGAACTCCTGGTTAAATAATCTTTAAGATCCTTTCCGGTTGTGTTCTCCTAAGATAAGACAAGTGCCAGTCTTGTATCCTTACCTGTACATGGCACCAATCGCTTCGTCTTTGTCTTCCCAACAAATTCTATACAGAAAGAAAAAAATTGAACGGCAAGTCTTCTTGTCAATTTCACACTTGGGAAACTTGGATCTGCAGCTCTACCTTGGTGAGGTCCAACTATTTGGATCAACTTTTGATTATTTTATTTTTTAATTAATTTTTATTGGAGTATAGTTGCTTTACAATGTTGTATTAGTTTCTGCTGCCCAGCAAAATGAGTCAGCCGTACACATACATATATCCCTTCCCTTTTGGACTTTCTTCCCATTCAGATCACCACAGTGCATTAAGTTCCCCGTGCTATATGGTATATTCTCATTAGCTATTTATTTTATACATAGTATCAATAGTGTATATGTGTCAATCCCAATCTCCCAATTCCTCCCACCCCACTTCCCCCTTGGTATCCATAGATTTGTTCTCTATTTCTGCTTTGCAAATAGGATCATCCATACCATTTTTCTAGATTCCACATATATGTGTTAATATACAATATTTGTTTTTCTCTCTCTGACTTACTTCACTCTGTATGACAGTCTCTAGGTCCATCCACATCTCTACAAATGACCCAATTTCATTCCTTTTTATGGCTGAGTAATATTGCATTGTATATATGTACCACATTTTGTTTATTCATTTATCTGTTGTTGGATACTTAGCTTACTTCCATTTCTTGGCTATTATAAATAGTGCTGCTGTGAACATTGCGGTATATATATATCTTTTTGAATTAGAGCTTTCATCTTTTCTGGATATGTGCCCAGTAGTGGGACTGCTGGGTCGTATGGTAGTTCTATTTGTAGTTTTTTAAGGAACCTCCATACTGTTTTCCATAGTGGCTGTATCAATTTACATTCCCACCAACAGTGTAGGAGGGTTCCCTTTTCTCTACACTGTCTCCAGCATTTATTATTTGTAGACTTTTTGATGATAGCCATTCTGACTGGTGTGAAGTGATTCCTCATTGTAGTTTTGATTTGCACTTCTCTAATAATTAGCAACATTGAGCATTTTTTCATGTGCCTGTTGGCCATCTGTATGTCTTCTCTGGAGAAATGTCTATTTAGGTCTTCTGCCTATTTTTTGATTGGGTTGTTTGCTTTTTTTGATATTGAGTTGTATGAGCTGTATGTCTATTTTGGAAATTAACCCCTTGTCGGTCGTATCATTTGCAAATATTTTCTCCCATTCCGTAGGTTGTCTTTTTGTTTTATTGATGGTTTCCTTTGCTGTACAAAAGCTTTTTAAGTTTGATTAGGTCCCATTTGTTTATTTTTGCTTCTTTTTAAATTTGCCTTGGGAGACAATTTAAGAAAATATTGCTATGATCTATGTCAGAGAATGTTTTGCCTATGTTCTCTTCTGGGAGTTTTATGGTCTTCTATTTAGGTCTTGTCTTATATTTAGATCTTTAAACTATTTTGAGTTTATTTTTGTATATGGTGTGAGGGAGTGTTCTAATTTCAGCAGTTCATTTGCTGAAGCCTGAAAGATACATTTATGATAACATAAAAAAAGTACCTAGAAACAAATCTAACAAAAGATGTGTAAGATCTTCAAAAGAAAATAATAACACTTTATTGAAAGACATAAAAGACTTAAATAAATTGTGAAATAGACCATGTCTATGGATTGAAAGACTAAATACCACAAAGGTGTCAATTCTCCCCACTCTTACAATTCATCTACAAATTTAATATATTTTAATAAAAATTCAAATGGGTTTTGGTGGAACTTGATAAGCTGATTTTAAATTTATATTGAAGAGTAAAAGGGTCAAGAATAGCCAAGGCATATCAATAAAAGAACAAGGTAAGTGGACTTAGTTCACCAGATAAAAAAATTCTTATAGGGCTTCCCTGGTGGCACAGTGGTTGAGAGTCTGCCTGCCGATGCAGGGGACGCGGGTTCGTGCCCTGGCCTGGGAAGATCCCACATGCTGCGGAGCGGCTGGGCCCGTGAGCCATGGCCGCTGAGCCTGCGCGTCCGGAGCCTGTGCTCCGCAATGGGAGAGGCCACAACAGTGAGAGGCCCGCGTACTATAAAAATAAATAAATTAATAAATAAAGATAGCATATTAATAATACAGTGTAGTATAATATAGATAGCATAGTATTAATTCAGGGATAAATAATATAATAATGAGACAGAATAGAGGGTGCAGAAATAAATCCTATCAGTATATAGAAATATAAGATCAGTGAGGAAAAGGGAAGATTTTCAATAAAAATGGTGCTGGGATAATTGGTTATCAATATGAGAAGACATGAGATTGAAGCCACCTCATATTTTACACTAAAATTAGTTCAACGCATCTTATAGACTTAAATGTGGAAGGTTAAACGAAGAAGATTTTGAATTAGGAAGAAAATATTATTTAGGGAAGTTTAGAAAAGTGATTTCTTAAAAGAAGACACAAAAGGCACAAACGATCAAGAAAACATATTTTGAAAGTAGACTACTTCATTAACTGTAGAAACTGTTCATCAAAAGTCATCATAAAGAGTGAAAAGACAGGATTTCCCTGGTGGTGCAGTGGTTAAGAATCAGCCTGTCAATGCAGGGGACACAGCTTCAATCCCTGGTCCGGGAAGATCCCATATGTTGCGGAGCAACTAAACCTGTGCGCCACGAATACTGAGCCTGCACTCTAGAGTCCGTGAGCCACACTGCTGAGCCCACGTGCCACAACTACTGAAGCTGTGTGCACTAGAGCCCGTGCTCCACAACAAGAGAAGCCACTGCAATGAGAAGCCCACGCACCACAACGAAGAGCAGCCCCTGTTCACCACAACTAAAAAAAGCCCAGGCGCAGCAACGAAGACCCAACACAGGCAAAAAAAAAAGAGTGAAAAGACAAACTATAAACAGAGAGAAGAGTTTGTATGTATAAATACATACATTTATTGATTGTATGTTTTTCGAACACATACAATCAATAAATGACAAGTATTCAAAATATATAAAGAACTCTTAAGAATTAAAAAGAAAAGGAGGGCAGACTATAGAAAAAAGAAAAAAATAATAATTTAACAGAAAAGGAAGCACTAATGGTGTATCAGTCAGAGTCTAACCTGAAAAACAGACACCGCGTCAAGTACTTACAGCAGAGGGAATTTAATGCAAGGCACTAGTTATACAGGTGACGGAGGAGTTGAGAGGCAAATGGGATAGTGAGGACAACGTGGGAAACCACTCTCATCCCCTCAGCTGGGCCGACAAATGTAGGAGAAAATGTTCTAGGACCCCAGAAGGCAACATTATCCAGTGAAAGCTGAAATCGCCGTGGGCATGTCTGGGAAGAGCTCAAGTCACAACCACAGCAGGCAAAGCCCAGGGTAAAGAAGGGAGGGGAGAAATCCCTGGCTTCACTCTCCTGCCTTCAAGTGTCCTCCACAGTGCGGGGGACACTATTAGCCAAATTCAGCCAGAATCCAGCTGACATGGGAGCCCACAAGGGTGAGCCCCTCTGCCGTGCACTGCAGGAAAACATGAGGAATGGATCTGAGGGCACACAGGCATAAACTAGCACAAATGACCCAGGATGAGGTGAAAAATGTTCAACCTTATTACATATCAAGGACAGGCAATTAAAATCCACAATAAAATACTATTTTAGAAGCTCTCCTTTCCAGCAAAACAACTATAACCGGTGAAAGTTTTAGAACACAACAGCTATTTAAAGTCTCTGGAAGGTGCCCTAAGGGCGTACAGCAAATGAAATATTTATTCAAGAAAATCTACTAAATCTCAGCAACAACAACAAATGTCTATGGTACCTGAACCATGACCTACTCATTCTCCCCTTAACCCAAGCTCAGCATAACAGATGCTCCTCTCCAGGTAGCTGTGGCCAAGAAGATAAGGCTCCCTATTCCCCCAGCTCCCAGTCAAGGGCTATGGTGTCCTCCCAGGAGGGGCAGGTTGCCAGCATTTCTCATGCTTCCACCTCAAGCCCCTCACCTCAGTTCCATGTTGCAGAGGCTAAATTCCAGGAGAATGTAGCCAGGAAGTCAAGGGTCCATTCATCCACTCAGCCATCTCATAGGGTGGAGGCTCTACAACAGTTGCGGCAGACTGAGAATATTGGGCCCTCATTTATCCTCACTTCAATTTGCTTGTATCCCTGGAAGGGGACTCAAATTTAACTGGATCAGATTTTGGAGCAAATTATGCTCAAGGACATTACCAAAAATAATAGAGCTATCAGCCAGCAATTAGAGAAACCTAACAGCTGGGTGTAACACAAACAGAAGCAGACATCTTAACAGACCAGGGAAATCCAAAAAAGAGGGGACATATGTATACATATAGCTGATTCACTTTGCTGTAAGCAGAAGCTAATCCAACATTGTAAAGCAACTTTTTGGATTTCCTTTGCATTTAGGTTGTACACTTTTCTTATTTGAAAACTTGTTCTTATTGCTGAATCAAAGTTTATGCTAAAACATTTTCAGACTCACTTTGGAGAGATTAGCAGCAGATGACAGATTGGTGCCTGTAGTAGTAGTTTCTAGCACAAACTCACCGACTGCATAAACTTTGATTCAGCAATAAGAACGAGTTTTCAAATAAGAAAAGTGTACAACCTAAATGCAAAGGAAATCCAAAAAAGAGGGGATATATGTATATGTATAGCTGATTCACTTTGCTGTAAGTAGAAGCTAATATAACATTGTAAAGCAACTATACTCCAATAAAAATTAATTTAAAAAATAAATAAAAATAAAATTATATTTTTAAATGCAAAGAACAAAACAAAAACAACAAAAAAAAGAAAAGCGTACAACCAGTTCAGGTTGGCCTTTGAAGTGATGTTACTATAAGCAAAAAATGCTGACCTATGATGGGTCCATGCACGCTACAGAAGATACAGAGCAGAGTTGCTTGCGTCTTCTTTCACCTGTGTCACTATTTGGAAAATAGGGGTAAAGTGATACTTTTCTGTAGAAAAACACTTTAGAAGAAACTACTCTTGTGGCAAAATTGCTGAAGGAGCAGACTGGTGGAAAAGGCCATCATATTTCCCAAATGTATTTCTTTCTGTCAACCCTAGAGGCATTGAAGAGACACAGGCTGTAAGTTAAAGCAAAAAATCAGTGTGTCAGGAGGGAATCTTATGAGAAAGTCCTGCAAGCATGACTCTGCCTCCCACTCACGTGGGCTTTCACTTGTTTCTGCTGAAAGGAGCCAGACGCCTTTGCTTCCTGATAGTCTGGTACCACAGAAAAATACGTATGCATTTTCAGTGTATGCAGGAATCAATGTCAAGTCTCTGCTCACCTGCAGATATGAAATCAGAGAGAGGGAATTCAAACTTGTGGACTGTGTGATAGGTTTTGTGAGAATATCTCTAGGCAGCAAGTTTAGAAGTATAATCCTAAGTATATTAGAGCTGGATACAAATTTGGCTTTCCTTTTGTTTAAGAGTTTTATCAGAGGCTCCAAAACTGTGAACAGGAGGGGATCAGATGTGCCACGTAGGTCATGCTCAAAGATGATGAATACATTTTGCTATTATTAGCTTATCACCCCCCTGAAGTGTAAGAAGAATCAAAGAGACTAATCCTGAAAGGTAAGAGAGGGGAATTGCTTGGCAGTCCAGTTGTTAGGACTTGACACTTTCACTGCTGGGGGCCGGGGCTCAATCCCTGGTCTGGGAACTAAGATCCCATAAGCTGCATGGCGTGGCCAAAAAAATAAAATAAAGAAAAAAAAATTAAATCATTGGAAAAAAAAAAAAGGAAGGTAATAGAATTTCTTTAGAGTGAGTTGGTGGTGGGCTGGGCGTCTCTTCTCTGCACGCTTTGTTAATCCCGGCCAAGTGAGGAGGGTTTCATGGAACCAACCCTAGAACTTGACTTTTGTGTCTGGGGACACACGAGGCTGGTCTCCGGCTCGGGCCTGACGATGCCTAAAGGTGAGAGGTACTCGGGAGCTGTCTGTGGACAGAGGGTCTCTGCAGGTTGTGGCTTTGCCAGTAAGTGAATCAGGCGAGGTGAGCCAGATTACCACCATTTGACAAGGGCTGGATTTGCACCTTCATGGTTGCTGGCGTAACAGAGGAAAATTGTACCAGTAATGTGGGACTCTGTCCTTTTTAAAAAAAATCTGCCTTATCACCACCCCTCCATCTCCCCACCCTCCTCTCCCCCAAGTTAGATGCCACAGAGTCCTGCAAGAGGGGGCAGAGGAAAAGCCAGGAAGAGAGAAGAAACAGAAGACATCCTCCTCCCGGCCCTTTTCCATTGTAAACATCTAAGCCTAAATTAGGCCTGACCGGTAGAAAGCGGAAAGAAGCTTTTAGTCCAGTGAGACAATATCATGTTTATTGGGATCAGACTGCAGTTTTAAATACCCACATAAAGGGAATTAATTTGGTTAGTGACCAAGAGAAGCTGAAAGGCTCTGAGCTCTGCTTGAGACTTATCTGAGTCAGGGCAGAACAATTCAGCAGAACGGGGTGAATGACAGTTATCGAAGAAAACGTAATCTGCTCCTGTCAGCACCCTTCCACGTCCAGCTCATCCAAAAGCGGTTATGTTCTGATGACTCTTGCATCCTCCAGCAGCTACGGCTTATGCAAAAGCAAAGTCGTGATCTGGAAGAGGGGCAAAGGGCAAAGGCTAGAGAGAAAAGTCCTGGACTTCAGACTTCTGATGAGATATGTCACACACTCCCTGCGTTGTACGTTGTACGTATGAGGAAGTTAGCACCTGGAGAGGGTAAGTGATGTATCTTAGATCACACAGCTCACATAGTGGCAGACGCTAAGAAGGAACCAAGGCTGTCTGGCTTCACATCCCAAATGGAAGAAGGAATGATCTGGAAGGGACGTGCACTGTGGCGAAGGCAGGGCTCAAGACCCAGTGAACACCACGAACCGGTGACAGAACAGTTCATAGGGTGAAGTAGTTTTATCATCTGTGTGAAGCCAACCATACACATGAGTGGAGGAAATGGTGTGTAGCTTTTTTTTTTTAATTAATTAATTTATTTATTTTTGGCTGTGTTGGGTCTTCGTTGCTGTGCATGGGCTTTCTCTAGTTGAGGCGACTGGGGGCTACTCTTTGTTGTGGTGCACGGGCTTCTCATTGTTGTGGCTTCTCTTGTTCTGGAGCATGGGCTCTAGTGCACACGAGCTTCAGTAGTTGTGGCGCGTGGGCTCAGTAGTTGTGGCGCACGGGCTTAGTTGCTCCATAGCATGTGGAATCTTCCTGGACCAGAGCTCGAACCTGTGTCCCTTGCATTGGCAGGCGGATTCTTAACCACTGCACCACCAGGGAAGCCCTGGTGTGTAGCTTTTATTCTTCCAGAGTCTGGAAGTGACTGTGTTTGATAATAAACTTACAAGGGACTTAGGGCTTTTCCAGGCTTTGGGTTTTCTAGAAAACAGAGGCTGTTTTCTAGGCTTTTATAATACATATCCAAAATAAAACCATAAAAGGCCCACACCTTCCTAAAAATACTATGTTTCTTGTCCACTGATGCCTGGAGAGGCATTAGAATTTGTGCAGACCATCGTGGGAAAAAAAAATAGAAAGAAAGAAAAAAAGGAAATATTTTTACATTATTGCCCATAAAATGCGTAGAACCTGAACATGAAAATAAAGAAATTATTTCTTCTTCTGGCAGATGTGTAAAGGAGATTCTTTGCTGTTTTTATCCTCAACACTTCTGACACCAAGTAAGAGGTTTTTTTCCTCCTGACAAGAAGTATGTGGTGGACTTCCCTGGTGGCGCAGTGGTTAAGAATCCGCCTGCCAATTCAGGCGACCCGAGTTCGATCCCTGGTCCAGGAAGATCCCACATGCTCCGGAGCAACCAAGCCCGTGCGCCACAACTACTGAGCCTGCACTCTAGAGCCTGCGAGCCACAACTACTCAGCCCGTGTGCCACAACTACTGAGCCCACGTGCCACAACTACTGAAGCCTGTGCGCCTAGAGCCCGTGCTCCACAACAAGAGAAGCCACTGCAATGAGAAGCCCGCGCACCGCAACGAAGAGTAGCCCCCACTCGCCGCAGCTAGAGAAAGCCCACATGCAGCAACGGAGACCCAACGCAGCCAATAAACAAACAAACAAAGAAATATGTGGTGTCTTTTCCAACACCATTTCTTCAGCTTACTGACACTAACTACCTGGAATTAGCATCAGATTCCACAGATTTAAGGGCTCAGTCCCACTAGGTGGTCCTCCACTTCAGATGTCAGTTACAAGTCCCTGGCCTCCTGAACTTTGGACCAACCCCAGCTATAAGTTGGGGGTTCCCATAACCCTCTCCTCAGGTTTGATTATTTGCTAGAATGACTCACAGAACTCAGGAAAGTACTTTACTTATTATTACTGGTTTATTATAAAGGATATAACTGGGGAACATCCAGATGGGAGAGACACATAGGGCAAAGTGGTGGGCTTGGGGTGAGGCATGGATCTCCCATGCTGCAAGCTCTTTGAACTCCATCCTTTAAGGGGTTTTATTAAGGGTTCATTCCAAAGGTATGATCGATGAAATCATTGGCTATTGTTGATTGATTCAATCACCAGTCCCTTTCCCCTCCCCAGATGTTAGGAGGTGAGCCTGAAAGTTCTAACCCTAATCATGCTTTTCTTTCTGGTGACAAGGCCCCAACCTGAAGCCATCTAGGGCCCTGCCAAGAAACACTTCATTAGAAAAAAAGACACTCCCATCCCTCAGGGTGTTCCAAGCCATTTAGGAACTCTGTGTCAAAAACCAAGGATAGGGCTTCCCTGGTGGCGCAGTGGTTAAAAATCCGCCTGCCAATGCAGGGGACACGGGTTCGATCCCCAGTCCGGGAAGATCCCACATGCCACAGAGCAACTAAGCCCATGCGCCACAACTACTGGGCCTGCACTCTAGACCCCACGAGCTACAACTACTGAAGCCCGCATGCCTAGAGCCCGTGCTCCGCAACAAGAGAAGCCACCACAGTGAGAAGCCTGCGCACCGCAACGAAGAGTAGCCCCTGCTCGCCGCAACTAGAGAAAGCCCGAGCACAGCAACGAAGACCCAACACAGCCAAAAATAAAAACAAATAAATAAATTTATTTTAAAAAAAAGAACCAGGGATAAAGATCAAATATATATATTTCCTATTGTATCACAGGAGCAGGTACTGTTTAGCCACTCTTGCTAAAAAAGGTTCTCCACATTGGACATTCAGAGAGACATACACTCTCCCTCAGTCCTGAAGAGGATGCTATTTACCATGCCTATCAGGCTCAGGAGGTACAAGTGCTCTAATAATTTTTGAATGCATTTCTGGTGACATGCTTTGAAATGATTTTGATTATACAAGGAGTTTCTCTCCATGGCTGACCAATGTGTTATTTGAAGAACACGTTAAATCTTGTGCAAAGGACTCTTAATCATCTTATCATCTTACCGCGAACAATTGATATAAATAGCAATTCCTTGAAACCGCAAACGTTGAGGCCCATAATCTTTGGGAACACCAGCAGACAACATACTCAGGCACCATTCCCTTCCCCAGGCTTGCCCTTGCAAGCATTCATCTATGCTGTGTGGTCAGATAAGGGAATCAACTAATTTCACATATTTTACCTTTGTTAATTAAGCTGAGATTTGTCCTACTGATAAACATAGATATCCTGGAGTTTCTGGAGTTACTTCAGGGTGAGATGAATCATCACCATTCCCACCTCCACCTGTGGCCAATTGCTTATATTTTTCTATTTTTTCCCCTAGGCAGTTATTTTCTTTAAATTATATTTTTAAGCCAAAGAATTGCCCCTCCTTCCCTACATGAAAGTCTGATTAAAAATGGAACTGTTGTGGTTAAAGTTTAAAAGTTGACCAGACATAGAGACAGAAAAAATAATAGAGGTTAACAGAGGCAAAGGAAGGGGGGAATGGGGAGTACTTTTTTAATGGGTACAGAGTTTCTGTTTGGGATGATAAAAAAAAGTTCTGGAAATGGATAGCGGTGATGGTTGTACCACATTGTGAATATACTTAACACCACTGAATTGTATGTTTAAAGATGGTTAAAATGGTAAATTTTATGTATATTTTACAACAATAAGAAAAAATGAATAGGGCCTCAAAGAAATGTGGGACACCGTTAAGGTCATCAACATGCATGTAATAGAAATACTGGAAGGGGAGGAGAAAAAGAAGCAGGAAAAAGTTTTTTTAAAAAATAGCTGAAAATTATACCTTAAAAAAAAGGGTTTTGTTGCATAGCTTCTTAAGCCTTTGCATTATATACAGGTATATATTCAGTAATTCTTAGCTTGACTTTTTTTTTTTTAAATAAATTTATTTATTTATTTATTTTTGGCTGCTTTGGGTCTTCATTGGTGTGCGCGGGCTTTCTCTAGTTGCGGTGAGCGGGGGCTACTCTTCGTTGCGGTGTGCAGGCTTCTCACTGCAATGGCCTCTCTTGTTGCGGAGCACAGGCTCTAGGCATGTGGGCTTCAGCAGTTGTGACACGCGGGCTCAGTAGTTGTGGCTTGCGGGCTCTAGAGCGCAGGCTCAGTAGTTGTGGCGCATGGGCCTAGTTGCTCCACGACATGTGGGATCTTCCTGGACCAGGGCTCGAACATGTGTCCCCTGCATTGGCAGGTGGATTCTTAACCACTGCACCACCAGGGAAGCCCCTTAGCTCGACTTTTTTATGCATTATTTTTGCAATACATTATGGGTTTTTGAAATGTATTGTTTTTGTCTAATTTAATAATTCTTTGTACATTTTCCATTTAGGTCCTCCTTTATTGTTAACCTTTAACTGTCTCATTTTTATAACTGTTTTGAGAGCGAGTACTGCCCTTACAATCTGTATCAGCAAGAAGGAAGGACTCTAAGGTTCTTTCTGGCAGTGGAGGTGGTGGGGAAGCAGAACCACCTTGGTGTAGATCTATGAAATGAAGAGTATACAGCAAAGCAAAAAAAATCAACCAATTAAAAGATCCCTTTGAGACAAAAGATCCCTTTGAGACAACCAATTAAAAGATCCCTTTGAGACAAATATCATATGGTATTGCTTATACGTGGAATCTAAAAAGATGGTGCAAATGAACTTATTCACAAAACAGAAATAGAGTCACAGATGTAGAAAACCACCTTATGGTCATCAAGGGGGAAGGAGGTGGGGAGGGATAAATTGGGATTGATATATACACATTACTGTATATAAAACAGATAACTAATAAGGACCTACTGTATAGCACAGGGAACTCTACTCAATACTCTATAATGGCCTATATGGGAAAAGAATCTAAAAAAGAGTGAATATATGTATATGTATAACTGACTCACTTTGCTGTACACCTGAAGCTAACACAACATTGTAAATCAACTATACTCCAATAAAAATTATAATAGCTGAAAAAATAGCTGAAAACTACCCAAATTTGATGAAAAACATTATTCTACACATCCAAGAAGCTAATGGACTCCTAGCAGGATGAACACAAAACAAAGAGATCTATACCCAGACATATTAGAGTAAAAATGCTAAAAGACAAAGAGAAAATCTTGAAAGAACAAGAGAAAAATTACTCGTCACATAAAAGAAGACCCCAAAGGATTAACAGTTGACCCCTCATCAGAAACAATGAGGGCCAGAAGGCAGTGGGATAACATATTCAAAGTGCTGGGAAAAAACACTGTCAAACAAGAACCTTATATCCAGCAAAGCCATCTTTCACAAGTGAAGACATAATACAGAGGTTTTCAGATAAATAAAAACTGAGAGAATTGTTGTCTAACAGCCACTTGCTAAGAAATACTAAAAGAAGTTCTTTGGCTAAGAGCAAATGACCTCAGAATGTAACTCGAGTCCACATGAAAAAATAAATAGCACCAGTAAATGTTAAGTAATGATAAAAGACAGCAGAAGTGCCTATTTCTTCTACTTTCTTCTCTTAACTAATTTTAAAAGCAATTTATAAAAGCAGTGTATATATGTGTGTGTGTATATATATATATATATATATATATATATATATACGTATTATTGGGCCTAGAGCATATAGAAATGTAAAATATTTGACAACAACAGCACAAAAGATATGACGGGAGCAAAGCTGCCTTGGAGTAAGGAAATGATACCAGATGGTAACTCAATTCCACAGGAGCAAATGAAGAGAATTAGAAATGGTAAATAAGAAGGTTAGTATAACAAACTCTATATGTACTTTCTCTCCTCTCAGTTTCCTTACAAGACATAAAATTATATAAAGTAACAATTATAACAGTGTATTTTTGGACTTGTAACACATATAGATATAATATGTTTAACAATAATAGCACAAAATGGAGGAAAAGGAAATAGAGCTATATAGGAGCAACATTTCTACATCTTACTAGAATTAAGTTAGAATACATTTGAAATATTCTGATTAGTTAAGATACATATTGTAAGTCCTGGTGTAACCACAAGGAACATAATGAAAACACACAGTGAAAAGAATCATTACTGGAATTAAAATTTTACATAAGAACATATTCATTTAATGCAAAAGAAAGAGGTAAAAGAGGAATAGAGGGAAAGAGAGATGGGACATATAGGAAACAAAAAGTAAAAAAGCAAATGTAAATCAGGTATGTCAATAATAATATTAACTATGAATGAATTAAACAATCCAATCAAAGGCAGAGATTGACAGACTAGATTTAAAAAGATCCAATTATATGGTGACTACAGGAGACACACTTCAGATTCAGAGATACAAATAACTTGAAAATAAAAGAGTGAGAAAAGATATGTGTGCAAACAGCAACCATAAGAAAGCTGGAGTGGTTTTACCAATATCAGACACAATAGACTTAAAAAAAAAGAGTTACTAGAGATAAAAAGGGACATTTTACAATGATAAAAGGGTCAATCCATTAGGATATGCATCTAAGAACAGAGCCCCAAAATACATGAAGCAAAACTGATAAAATTGAAGGGACAAATAGACAACTCAATAGTAATAGCTGGAGATGTCAATACCCCACTTCCAATAATGGATAGAACAACTAGACAGATGTTCCACAAGGTAACAGAAGAATTGAAAAACAACTTAAACCCACTAGACCTCAAAAATGTCCATAGAATGCTCCATGAAAAAACACTAGAATACATATTCTTCTCAAGTGCACATGAAACATCCTCTAGGATACACCACATTTTAGGCCACAGGGCAAGTCTCAAAATGCTTAAAAGAATTGCAACATGCTACGTAAGTTTTCTGACCACAGTGGAATGAATTAAAAGTCAAATATAGAAATTTGGGGAATTCACATATGTTCTGAATATTAATTCTTTATCAGATATATAATTTGCAAATATTCATTCCCTTTCTGTGGGTTGACTTTTTAACTCTGTTGATAATGTCTTTTGATCCACAGTTTTTTTCATTTTCATAAAGTCCAATTTGTTTATTTTTCTTTTGTTACCTGTGCCTTTGGTGTCATATCTGAGAAATCATTGCCAAGTCCAACATTATGAAGTTTTGCTCTATGTATCTCCTAAGACTTTTATGGTTTTAGGTCTTACATTTAGGTCATGGATCCATTTTGTGTGAATTTTAAAAATTTATTTATTTATTTATTTATGTTGCGCTGGGTCTTAGTTGCAGCATGTGGGACATTTAGTTGTGGCATGCAGACTTCTTACTTGAAGCATGCAGATTCTGAGTTGCAGCATGCGTGTGGGATCTAATTCTCTGACCAGGGATCAAACCCAGCCCCCCTGCGTTGAGAGTGCAGAGTTTTACCCACTGCACCACCAGGGAAGTTCCTTGTGTGAATTTTGTATATGGTATTAGATAAGGGTTCAATTTGTTCTTTTGCATGTGGCTATCCAGCACCATTCGTTGAAAAGAATGTGTTCCCCCATTGAATGACCTTGGCACCCTTGTCAAAAATTATTATATTATTATTATACATGCAAGGATTTATTTGTGGGCTCTCTATTCTATTCCATTGGTCTATATATCTGTCTTTATTCCAGTACCACACTGTTTTGATTACTGTAGCTTTGTAGTAAGATTTAAAATCAGGAAGTGTGAGTCCTCCAGGTTTGTTCTTCTTTTTCAGTATTGTTTTTGGCTATTTGGGGTCCCTTGAAAATCCATATGCATTTTAGGAGGGTTTAACCAGGGCAATAAGCAAGCAAGTGAAAATCATCCAGATTGGAGAGGAAAAGGTAAAACAATCTCATTCACAGATGACATGATCTTGTATATAGAAAATCCTAAAGATTACACTTAAACAAAAAATTAGCTCAATATGCAAAAATCAATTATGTTTCTACCCGAGCAAGGAACAGTCTGAAAATTAAATTAAGTAACAATTCCATGTACAACAACATCAAAAAGAATAAAATACTTAGAAATAAAGTTAATAAAACAAGTATAAAACTTGTACTCTGAAAACTATAAAATATTGTTGAAAGAAATTTAAGAAGACCTCAATAAGTGGGAAGACATCCCATATTCATGGATTGGAAGATTTAATATTGTAAGATGGCAATACTCTCCAAATTGATCTACAGATTCAATGGAATTTCTTTGGGATCCATTCAGTGGGAAGGACCTTGAGCTCACAACTATACACACTCCCAAAGACCAGTACATTTGGGAACACATTTAAATACACGTTTTGAAAACAAAGGAAGTTATGCTATTCACTCAGAAGAATGGAAAGGATAAAAGGGTCATTATGGTTGTTGAAGGCAATAGTATTTTTGTTGTTGTTGTTAGCTATGTTTTTAACTCTTATAATATGTAACAGAATTCTGTTGATTATGAAGGGGCTGATTTCTTCTTTAGTACACAGTGTATTTTTCGTTGTTCTTTATACTGTAAATAATGTTATACACAACAGTTTTATGCTATATTTCACAATAAATTTAAAAATTAGTAGAAAATACATATATATATATATTTTTTTGGCTGCGTTGGGTCCTCGTTGCTGTGCACGGGCTTCCTCTAGTTGTGTCGAGTAGGGGCTACTCTTTGTCGCAGTGTGTGGGCTTCTCATTGCGGTGGCTTCTCTTTGTTGTAGAGCACGGGCTCTAGGCACGTGGGGTTGTGGCTCACGGACTTAGTTGCTCTGCGGCATGTGGGATCTCCCCGGACCAGGGCTCGAACCCGTGTCCCCTGCATTGGCAGGCAGATTCTTAACCACTGCACCACCAGGGAAGTCCCAGAAAATACATTTTTAATTTAAATTTTATTTCATACAGTTAACATCTGCAGTACTGGCTCATTACAAAACCCCTAGACTGTAATCTGAGAGTCAGATCATCCTGCAGCTAGAGCTTTAAATTGTGTGCAGAAAGCCTCTCTGAGGTCTCTGCTGAATTTAAAACAGTGGATTGCTAGGACATAAAACTAAATTGGAAAGGATACTAGAGGATGGTCTAAATTTCCTGGGCAGATAGATATACAGGATGAAGGCAGGAGATTGAGAGGAAAATGCCTCATTGTTCACATTGGTTGATGAGAATGTCTGGAAGAAAGAAACTTCTTGCTAAAGGGTTGGGGTGGTTCTGGTAGTATCAGCTCAAGGGGAGAAATGTCTATAGCGACTGTGATTGGCTTGGGCAAAATGGGCAAATTGCTATGTAGAATTGCTGTGCATTTGAACTCTATAATCCAGATGGAGAGAATAGCCCTTAAGTGGGAATGTTTCCATGACAATTGCTAAGAGTTCAGAGTAGCATGTGTATTCTCTTTCTCTTTTAATTGTGGGAAAATCAGTATCCATAAAGAACCTGTAGCTGGTGATATGGAAGCTAAAGTGGGCTTTGGAGACTTGGGAAGACAGAAAGAGACTCTAAAATGGAGGCTGACTGATCCTCAGACCTAGACTCAACTTGTACCACTTCCAGGGGAGACAACCTGCTGAGGACCGGTGTGCAGAAAGTGGTGACTCCTTGAAATAGGAAGGCATGGTAGGAGGTTGGGGTTAGGGTTCTGGTCTATATTTTCCTTTTTAAAAAAAAAGTTTATTGGAGTATAGTTGATTTACAATGTTGTGTTACTTTCTGCTGTGCAGCAAAGTGAATCAGTTATACATATACATATATCCACTCTTTTTTAGATTATTTTCCCACATAGGTCATTAGAGAGTATTGAGTAGAGTTCCCTGTGCTATACAGTAGGTCCTTATTAGTTATCTATTTTATATATAGTAGTGTGTATATGTCAATCCCAAACTCCCAGTTTATCCCTCCACCCCTGGAACCATCAGGTTGTTTTCTACATCTGTAACTCTATCTCTGTTGTATAAATAAGTTCATTTGTACCATTTTTTTTAGATTCCACAAATATCATATGATATTTGTCCTTCTCTGTCTGACTTCAGTCAATATGACAATCTCTAGGTCCACCCACGTTGCTGCAAATGGCATTATTTCATTCTTTTTTATGGCTGAGTAATATTCCATTGTTATATGGTCTATATTTTCTGCTGGTATGAATTAAATACTAATCCCCGTACATGAAAAGGTCATCTGAAGGTTCTCTTTATTTATTTTTGCTATTATAAGTGGATGTTTTCCTTCAATATATCTTCTAACTGTTGACTCTTTTTGAGCATTCTCTTTTAATATCCAGAGCCAGAGTAAATATCCAGGCTGACTGACCTGGAGTTCAGAGTTTATGAAATAAACCATGAAGTAGGGAAGAAGGTATACTTTACCAAATTGCTCAAAGTTATAGATACCTTAAAAAAAGGGAAAAATATTTCCTTGAATCTGGAAAACAAAACATTAAAGAACCAGCAATGCTTCAAACAAAAAGTCATCAAAAAATTACAATAAAAAAAAATCAATCAAAAAAAAAATTACAATCATCCCGATCAGTTCATTCAGTCCCATGTAATTAATTCTTGTTCTTCTTGATCTCAGATTAGCATTTTATGAATCCATCAGCTTCTTAATTTGTTCTGGAAATTCTTACTCAGTCGAGTGGCATGGTGTCAAAGTTATTCAAGTGGCATTCTCACAGTAGCTGCTTGCAAACACTTTCGAAGAAGAATCAGAGTGAATCAATAACTGTAAATGACAAAATACTTTAAAATGGCCATGATTAAAGATGTTATGAGTGTTCATTTCATAAGGAAATTGAGTTATTTCTGTGGGATACAATATTTTAAGATAATGATTAGACAACAAGGGTATTGACAAATTTCTATGAACTTCATGCAATCTGCAATACTTGTATTAGTAACATATTCATACACACATAACCCGAGGATTTTTCATCACTTGTTATTTGACAATGCTTCCAATGTAATTTAACATACCAAATAAACCTAATTAACATCTCTCTGTTACAAGGTGAGAGATAATTTTTTTTTTAGATTTTTCCAGAGGCCTTCTGGGAAATCTCAAAGTTAGTTCAAAGTCAAAAAGACTCTATTTAGAATTTCAGGGGACTTCCGTGGTGGTCCAGTGGTTAAGAATCCACCTTCCAATGCAGGGGATGCAGGTTCAATCCCTGGTCAGGGCACTAAGATTCCACATGCCAAGGGGCAACTAAGCCCATGCGCTGCGACTACTGAGCCTGCACACTCTGGAGCCTGCACTCCACAACTAGAGAGAAGCCCACACGCCGCAGAGAAGATCCTGCGTGCCACAAAGACCCGATGCAGCCCAATAGATAAATAAATAAAAATAAATATTAAAAAAAAGAATTTGATTTTTAGAAGTTGTCAAAAATGCCAAAAGGTTTGAACACTTGAATAGGATCACAGATCCTTATGAAACAATACTTAATTATCTTTCTTATTAACCAAAGTGACATTAAAAGATTTTTAAGGCAAATGCAGAAGGCTAAATAGTTGTGAACAAAACATAGCTCCTTTAATATTAAGAAGACTTGGTTTTCTTCGGTAATTAAAGACCTGATAAAGACAATGTGAAGCACAGGAAATTATTCTAAGATGCACAACCTTGGTTTCCCAGGTAGATTACTTAAAAAGTAATCCTCCCCCCACCCGCCCTTTCCTTTCCTTTTTTAAAAACTATTTCTTGTTAATAGCAGACCAATAATCTCTTCAACTATGAACCAGGCAATTGTGAACTGTTTACCACATACTATCATTCTGTAGCAAATTTATGAATATACCATTTTTATAATATTCTAGAAGCATATCTTTTTCATAGTACAACTTCTCATGTTTATTAACAGACCCAAATATATGTAGCTTCTCTATATTGGATACAAAGACAATGCCACAAGTAGATAAACTATGTTCAACAATTGTTTCAGTATTGTATCTTATTTGAAAATGATATAGATATTCAGTTAATATCCATCATTTAACTTAACTGAGTGAACTTTAAGGCTTTAAGATATCAAGAAGGTTTTTGAAACTATTTTAAGTAGATATATTATAGAACATAATTATTATTGAAAAGTTCATTTGTAAACTTTAATCTCACATCTTTTTAACCCACTTGTTCTTTTTTAAATTTTTTGTTTAAATATTTATTTATTTACTTGGCCACACCGTGTCTTAGTTGCAGCACGTGGGATCTTTAGTTGCGGCATGCAGGATCTAGTTCCCTGACCAGGGATCAAACCTGGGCCCCCTGCATTGAGAGCACGGAGTCTTAACCACTGGACCACCAGGGAAGTCTCTGTTCTTTTTTTTTTTAATTGAAGTACGGCTGATTTACAATATTGTGTTAGTTTCAGGTGTACAGCAAAGTGATTCGGTTCTATATATGTATATATATATATATACACACATATGTGTATTTTTTTTAGATTCTTTTCCATTACAGGCTATTACAAGATACTGAATATAGTTCCCTGTGCTATACAGTAGATACTTTTTGGTTATCTATTTTATATATATTAGTGTGTATATGTTAATACCAAACTCCTAATTTATCCCTACCCCTATCCCCTTTCCCTTTTGGTAACCATAAGTTTGTTTTCTATGCCTGTGAGTCTCTTTCTGCTCGGTAAATAAGTTCATTTGTATCATTTTGTAAGATTCCATGTATAAACAATATCATATGATACTTGTCTTTCTCTGTCTGGCTTACTTCACTTAATATGATAATCTCTAGGTCCATCCATATTGCTACAAATGGCATTATTTAATTCTTTTTTTATGACTAATATTCCATTGTGTGTGTGTATATATATATATATATATATACCACATCTTCTTTATCTATTCATCTGTCGATGGACATTTAGGTTGCTTCCATGTCTTGGCTATTGTAGTGTTGTATTGAACATTGGGGTTGCATGTATCTTTCTGAATTATGCTTTTCTCTGGATATATGCCTAGGAGTGGGATTGCAGGATCATATGGTAGCTATATTTTTAGTTTTTTAAGAATTCACTTCTTAATAGTTATTTTTAGATTAGTAAGGAAAATTTCATGAGACTTTAAACAAACTTTAAACAACTTATTTGTCGAGAATCAGGTAAGTTTCAAAAATACCACATGGACTTCCCTGGCAGTCCAGTGGTTGAAACTCCACACTTCCAATGCAGGGGGCACATGTTCGATCCTTGGTTGGGGAGCTAGGATCCAACATGCCCCGTGGCGGCCAAGAAAATTTAAAAAAACAAAAAAAATCACAAAAGCAAAGAGTGCAAGAAGCTAAGAACATGGTTCTTATCTCTCTTTTTCACTATGGTACTTGACATGCATTAAGCAATTCATTTCTAATTGTACATTTTGTTTATAGGTTGGATTTATAATTTTATAATCTTTTTTTTTTTGGCCACACTGTGGGGCATGCAGGATCTTATTTCCCCAACCACGGGTGGAACCTGCACTCCCTGCACTGGAAGCGTGGAGTCTTAACCACTGGACCACCAGGGAAGTTTTATAATCTTAAACATCTAGTAGAGATAATGTAAGTTTGTTTGACTAGTAAACCTAGGTAGAAAAAAAATTGTATGTCTGCATTATATTTAATGTTGACAACTCTGAAGACATGCCTATTTTTTATTTTACCAACAATTAGAAAACTAACTTTATTTATCAAAATTACACCAGATCACATGAATTTTAAAAAAATTTGGGTTATTGTCTGTATTTCTGAGAGTTTTAGGAATACTTAATTTATATGAGCACTCACTTATCTCTAAACCAATTTGAATAGAACTCCTTTAAGGGATTTTATAAATTAATATGGTAATACCATCTGGAGGTAGAAAAATATCACTTATACATAATACACACACACACACACACACACACACACACACACATACACATACACACATAAACATACAGGCAGACAAATACAGAGATCTTACAGCTTCTGCTTTAAAATTTTAACCATGTGTCAGGTATATTAATATAAAACTCACTAGTTCATAAAAGAACACTTGGATCCAAATTGTGCTTCTGGCAGATGGAATAAGTTAAGGTTACCCACTCAGATGGCTAAAACACTTTACTAGTATCTGTGGAGAAGATCTTTTAAGTTTCTTTTTTGTTTTTTTTTGGCTGCTTTGGGTCTTTGTTGCTGCGCGCGAGCTTTCTCTAGTTGTGGCGAGCAGGGTCTACTCTTCGTTGCAGTGTGCAGGTTTCTCATTGCGATGGCTTCTCTTGTTGTGGAGCACGGGCTCTTAGGCTTGTGAGCTTCAGTAGTTGCAGCACGTGGGCTCTGTAGTTGCGGCGTGTGGTCTCAGTAGTTGTGGCACACGGGCTTAGTTGCTCTGTGGCATGTGGGATCTTCCTGGACCAGGGATCGTACCTGTGTCCCCTGCATTGGCAGGCGGATTTTTAACCACTGCGCCACCAGGGAAGTCCTTTAAGATTTTTCATTTGCCCAGTTTCCAAGTAGCTCCTTAAAAAAAAAAAAGTGACTATCAGGTGACTTGAAACCAAAACCAACAAGCCTTTTATGACTAAAACATGGATGCAAAGTGCATCCTCAAAGAGAGTGCAAAAGATGCAGCCCTCCCAATATCTAGAGCCACTCCCAAAGATGGCCAAAAGATAGAAAGACTTAGACAACCCTCCACCCCAGAGCAGGCAACAGCCTCTAGGATGCTAGCCGCAAAATGGGTGAAACCGACATTTCTGCCGCTCTGTACTTTGGGGGCCCCTAATCTGACAATTGGCCCCTGCACCTGCAGAACCTGCATGCCCTAATGGGGAAAACCAAGTCAAGTTCTCAGGGCACAGAAAGAGAAACAAACAGGAAAGCAATCCTTTCCTAGGAGGGAAAGGATCGACAACCAGTGGGTACCCTCAAACCAAATATTAACCAGAGTCATAATCCGGAGAACTAATTGTTTCAAATGTTTCTCTCCTGCTAATCTGAATTTGGAAAGGGAAAGACTCTTACCACCTTCACTTGACAGGTCCCCACAGGTAGAGATCTGAGATTAATGAGGTAAGAATTCTTACCTCTGTTGGGTTTTGTCAGAGGTCCAAGATCTCTTTATTACAGCTTCCAGACTCAGCAAGGTGTTCCCAGCTGAAGGAGTTCCTGTGTGGGCACCAGAAACTGGAGGGGAAGAAAAAGTTTTTCTTGATCCTCTTAGAGTCTGAAAATTAAACCAACAGAAAAAAGATTAACAAAAGACAGGCATACAAATTTATTTCATGTAAGTTTTACATAACGTGGGAGTCTTCATAAGGAAATGAAGACCCGAAGAAATAGTTAAACCTGAGTATTTTTATGCTAGGCTTGATGAAGGGTGGACAGGTGTGGAGGAGTATGATAGGTTAAGGTACATGGTACGTGCGGTAAAACTGGAGGAAACCTAGCAAGGCCTATCTGTTAGCATCTCAGCATACCTTTATCTTCAGAGATAAGGACGCTCCTTTCCTCTGAGTATAGGGAGGGCATCTCTCACATGAGGGGTTCATGACTGTGTCAGGGGAGAAGTGGGGTGGTTAGGGGGACCTTCCTGCTTCAGCCATTTTTCTCAAACTCCTTCAGCTTAAAATATTCAATATACCAAGCTTCCATATTTGGGGTAGCTTATTAAAAATATCACCCCCCCAGAATTGATCTGTAGATTCAATGTAACCCCAATCCGAATCCCATCAGCTGTCAAATTAATTCTAAAATTCGTAAAAAAAATTACAAAGAATCTAGAATAATCAGAATCATTTTGAAAGAAGGTAAAGTTGGAAGACTTACATTACTGAATTTTAAGATTATACCAAAAAGCTACTATAATCAAGACAGTGTTGTGTGCGTATAAATATAGACACATAGATCAACTGAACAGAGTAGAGACCATATATAGCCCACTGTTTTTCTAAAAAAAACATTTTTGCTTTTCTTTCTTTATTTATTTGGTTATACCGGGTCTTAGTTGCGGCAGGCGGGCTCCTTAGTCGTGGCATGCATGTGGAATCTAGTTCCCTGACCAGGGATCTAACCCAGGCCCCCTGCATTGGGAGCGTGGAGTCTTATCCACTGGACCACAAAGGAAGTCACCTAGCCCACTGGCTTTTGACAAAGGGGCCAAAGTAATTCGACAGGGGGAAAGGATAGTTTTTTTTCAACAATTGTTGCTGGAACAATCTGATATTTGTATGTAAAAACCATAAAACTCCACTCTTATCTCACATCATCCACAAAAAAATTAAATCAAAATAGGGTTTAGGCCTTAACAATGTAATTTAAAATCCTAAAATTATCAGTAGAGAACATCTTGGTGACATTAGGGTAGGTAAAGATTTCTTCGATAGGATGCAAAAAATACAAAGTATAGAAGAAAAAGTTGATAAAATGAACTTCCTCAAAATTAAATATTTCTGCTCTTTAAAAATACTGTCAAGGGCTTCCCTAGTGGTGCAGTGGTTGAGAGTCCACCTGCCGATGCAGGGGACACGGGTTCGTGCCCCAGTCCGGGAAGATCCCACATGCCGCGGAGCGGCTGGGCCCGTGAGCCATGGCCGCTGAGCCTGCGCTTCCGGAGCCTGTGCTCCGCAACAGGAGAGGCCACAACAGTGAGAGGCCCGCGTACCAAGAAAAAAAAAAAAAATACTGTCAAGAAAATAAAGGAAGCCATTAACTGAGAGAAAATCATCATAATGCATATATCCAACAAAGGATCTGTAAGCAGAATACATAAAGAACTCTTATTTAACAATAACAAGACAAGCAATCCTCCAAAATGGGCAAAAGTTTTAAAGACGTTTCGCTAAAGAAGCACGTGTCTAATAAGCACTTGAGAAGATGCTTACTATCATTAGACCTCAGAGAAATGCAAATTTAAATAACAATGAGGGACTTCCCTGGTGGCGCAGCAGTTAACAATCCTCCTGCCAATGCAGGGGGCACAGGTTCAAGCCCTGGTCTGGGAAGATCCTACATGCCGCAGAGCAACTAAGCCCATGCGCCACAACTACTGAGCCTGCTCTCTAGAGCCTATGAGCCACAACTACTGAGCCTGCATGCCACAACTACTGAAGCTTGCGCACCTGGAGCCTGTGCTCCGCAACAAGAGAAACCACCACAGTGAGAAGCCCTCATACCACAGTGAAGAGTAGCCCCCGCTCGCGGCAACTAGAGAAAGCCTGTGCGCAGCAAAAAATAAATAGATAAACTTATTTTTTTTTAAATAAATAAATAACAACGAAATTCCACCACACATCCACTATAATGGCTAAAAAATTTTTTAACTAGCAATACTAAACGTTGATGAGGATGCAAAAAAACTGGAGTGCTCGGGCTTCCCTGGTGGCACAGTGGTTGAGAGTCCGCCTGCTGATGCAGGGCACACGGGTTCGTGCCCTGGTCCGGGAGGATCCCGCATGCCGCGGAGCGGCTGGGCCCGTGGGCCATGGCCGCTGGGCCTGCGCATCTGGAGCCTGTGCTCCGCAATGGGAGAGGCCACAACAGTGAGAGGCCCGCGTACCTCAAAAAACAAAACAAAACAAAACAAAACAAAAACTGGAATGATCATACACTCCTGATGAGAATGTAAAATGATACATTTTGGCACTTCTTATAAAGTTAAACATACACTTGCCATATGACTCAGACATTCCACTCCTAGGTATTTCCCCTAGAGAAATGTAAACATGTTAATGCAAAGACTTGTCCGTGACTGTTCATAGCAGATTTACGTATACTAGCTGTGACTGTTCATAGCAGATTTATTTATAATAGCTCAAAACTAGAAACAATCTACATATCTGTCACTAGGTGACAGAATAAACAAGTCTGGTATATTTATAAGGTAGAATACTACTTAGCAATAAAAAGGAACAAATTACTGACACATGCATTGACATGCACAGATCTCAGAAATATATGTTGTGTGAAGGAAACCTCACTCAAAAGACTATCTCATATATGATTCTTTTTATATGAAACTCTGGAAAAGACAAATAAGATCAGTGGTTGTCTGGGGCTGGTGTTGGGATGGGAATCAACTAGGAAGGATCAAAGCAAACATTTTGCTGTGGTGAAAAGTTCTATATCTCAGTTGTGGTGGTGGTTACATGAGTATATACATTTGTCAAAACTTAAAGAACTGTACACTTAAAATGGATACATTTCATTGCATTTAATGTATTCCTCTATAAAGTTAATTTTAAAAATGATGGCTAATGCAATCATCAGTTCTTTTTTTTTTTTTTTTTTTTTTTTTTTTTGCGGTATGCGGGCCTCTCACTGTTGTGGCCTCTCCCGTTGCGGGGCACAGGCTCCGGACGCGCAGGCTCAGCGGCCATGGCTCACGGGCCCAGCCGCTCCGCGGCATGTGGGATCCTCCTGGACCAGGGCACAAACCCGTGTCCTCTGCATTGGCAGGCAGACAATCATCAGTTCTTTAAAGTGCTTTATTTTCCCTCTACCTACTTCCCTTTCATCATCATTGATGTCATATGTTCCAAAATTCAGTTATAGCATAGGTATACTATTTTCAAAAAAAGAAACATAGCTTATAAGATTTAAAGTTTTGTTAATTTAATTTTTGAATTGGTGATACATTTCCATGGTTCAAAAATAGAAAAATATACAAACAAGTATCTAGGGATACTCTCGCGTGGATTCCTGTTCCCCATTGCAAAGTTGCTCAATGCCAATATGTAACCCCTGTTAACTCCTTCGCTATTTCTTTAGAGTTTCTTTATGCATATACATGAAATTAGATCGCAGTATGTTATTTCCTCCTTTTTTATTTTTTACACAAAAGTTGTTACACTATAATACTTGTCAGCACATTGTTTTTTCCTTAACAATCAGTCTTGTAGATCTTTCCATATTTGTATATAAAGAATATTTTTTTCAATTTTTTAATTGTGGTAAAACACACATAACATGAAATGTACCATCTTAACATTTTCAACTGTACAATTCAGTGTTATTAAATACATAAATAGTGTTGTACAACCATCACCATCATCTACCTTCAGATCCATTTACAACTTGTAAACCAGAAACTCTGTACCTGTTAAACCATAGCTTCAAGTTCCCTCTTCCCCATCCCCTCACAACTACCATTCCACTTTTTGTCTCTATAACTTTGACTATTTTAAGTACCTCAACAAAGTGGAATCATACAGTTTTTGGTTTTTTTATGACTAGCTTATTTCACTTAGCATCATGTGCCCAAAGGTCATCCACGTTGTAGCATGTGTCAGAATGTCCTTCCTTTTTAAGGCTAATAATATTCCATTATATGTATATAACACACTTTGCTTATGCATTCATCCATCAGTGGACACTTGGGTTGCTTCCACATTTTAGCTATTATGTATACTGCTGCTATGAACAGAGGTATGCAAATATCTCTTTGAGACCTTGCTTTCATTTCTATTGGGTATTCACCTGGAAGTGGAATTGCTGAATCAAATGGTAATTCTACTTTTAACTTTTTGGGGAACCACCATATTGTTCTCTACAGCAGCTGTACCATTTTACATTCCCACCAACAATGCACAGTTTCAGTTTCTCCACATCCTTGTCAATACTTGCTGTTTTCTGTATTAGAAATGTTTTAAAAATTATATACTAGCCGTCCTAATGTGAGGTGTGTGGTGAGGTGGTGTCTCATTGTAGCTTTGATCTGCATTTCTCTAATGATTAGTGATGTTGAGCATCATTTCATGTGCTTCTTGGCCATTTATTCATCTTCTTTGGAGAAATGTCTATTCAAGTCCTTTGTCCATTTTTGAATAGGGTAGTTCATTTTTTTTTTGGTTTGTTTGATTTTTAGGAATTCTTTATATGTTCTGGATATTAACACTTTATCAGATACATGATTTGCAAATATTTTCTTCCATTCTGTGGGTTGCCATTATACTCTGTTGATAGTGTCTTTTGATCCACAAAATTTAAAAATTTTCATGAAGTCCCATTTATCCACTTTTTCTTTTATGACCTGTGCCTTTGGTGTCACATCCAAGAAATCATTGCCAAGTCCAATGTCATGAAGTTTTGTCTCAATTTCTTCTAAGAGTTTCAGGTCTGACATTAAGGTCATGGATTCATTTTGAGTGACTTTTTGTATATGGTATTAGGGAAGAATCCAATTTTGTTCTTTTGCATGTGGATATACAGCTTTCCTAGCATCATTTGTTGAAAAGCCCTTGAATGGTTTTTGCACTTTTGTCAAAAATCATTGATTTTATATGCAAGTGTTTATTTTTGGATTCTCTGTTCCATTCCATTATCTATATGTCTGTCTTTATGCCAGTACCACACTGTTTTGATTACTCTAACTTTGTAGTAAGATTTGAAATCAGAAGTGTGAGTCCTCCAGCTTTGTTCTTCTTTTTCAAGATTGTTTTTAGCTATTTGGGGTCTCTTGAAAATCCATGTGAATTTTAGGATGGGTTTTTCTATTTTTGCAAAAAATGTCATTGGAATTTTGATAGGGGTTGCATTAAATATGTAGATCGCTTTTGGTAGTATTGACATGGTAACACTGTGAAGTCTTCCAGCCCGTGAACTCAGAATGAGTTCCAATATTTACATCTTCTTTACATTTTTCATCAGTATTTTGTAGTTTTCACTGTACAAGTCTTTCACCTCCTTGGTTAATTAAGTTAATCCCTAAGTATTTTATTCACTTTGTCACTATTATAAGTGGAATTGTTTTCTTAATTTCCTTTTCAGATAGTTCATTGTTAGTGTATAGAAATGCAACTGATTTTTATGTGTTGACTTTGAATCCTGCTACTTTGCTAAATTTGTTTATTAGTTCTAACAGTTTGTGTGTGTGTGTGTGTGTGTGTGATCTTATGGTTTCCTATATGTAAGATCATATCATACATGAACAGAGATAATTTTCCTTTTACCTTTCCAATTTTGATGCCTTTTATTTCTTTTTTCTAGCCTAATTTCTCCAGCTAGGACCTCCAGCACTATGTTGAGTAGAAGTGGTGAAATTCTTGTTCCTTGCCTTGTTCCTGATCTTAGATGGAAAGTTTTCGTTCTTTCACCATTGAATATGATGTTTGCTGTGAATTTTTGGTATGTGACTTTTATTATGATGAGGTAGTTTCCTTCTATTTCGAGTTTGTTGAGTGTTTTATCATGAAAGGGTGTTGAATTTTGTCAAATGCTTTTTCTGTGTCAGGTGAGATTATTATGTGTTACTTTCCCCTTCATTCTGTTAATGTGGTGTATTATTGAACCATCCTTGCATTCCAGGAATAAATCCCACTTGGTCATGGTGTATAAGCATTTAATATGCTGCTGAATTCAGTTTGCTAGTATTTTGTTGAGGATTTTTGCATCAATGTTTATAAGGAATATTGGGCTGTAGTTTTCTTTTCTTCTTAAGTCTTTAACTGGCTTTGGTATCAGGGTAATTCTGGCCTCATAGAATGAAATGAGGAGTGCTCCCTCCTCTTCAATTTTTTTTAAAAGTTTGACAAGAATTGGTAATAGCTCTTCTTTAAATGTTGGTATAATTCACTGGTGAAGCTATTACACCTAGGGCCTTTCTTTTTGGGAGATTTTTAATTGCTAATTCAATCTCCTTACTAGTTATAGGTCTATTCACATTTTCTAGTTTTTTGTGTGTGATTTAGTCTTG
Organism: Globicephala melas; assembly: GCF_963455315.2. Classification (NCBI taxonomy): domain Eukaryota; kingdom Metazoa; phylum Chordata; class Mammalia; order Artiodactyla; family Delphinidae; genus Globicephala; species Globicephala melas. The sequence continues at coordinate 21,459,690 of NC_083314.1, read as the reverse complement.
GTAACTTTTGTGTTTCTAGGAATTTGTTTGTTTCATCTAAGTTATCCAATTTGTTGGCACATGATTGCTCATAGTACTCTCTTATAAATAATCCTCTTTATTTCTGTAGATTTGTAGTAATGTCTCTACTTTCATTTCTGATTTAGTAATTTAATTCTTCTCTCTTTTTTCCTTCATCTCTCTGACTAAATGTTTTTAAATATTACTGACCTTTTTGAAGTACCAACTTTTTTTTTTTTTTTGTGGTACGCGGGCCTCTCACTGTTGTGGCCTCTCCCATTGTGGAGCACAGGCTCCAGATGCACAGGCTCAGCGGCCATGGCTCATGGGCCCAGCCACTCCGCGGCACGTGGGATCTTCCCGGACCGGGGCACGAACCTGTGTCCCCTGCATCGGCAGGTGGACTCTCAACCACTGCACCACCAGGGAAGCCCCCAACTTTTTTTTTCATTGATTTTCTCTATTGTTTTTCTACTCTCTATTTCATTTATCTCTAATCTTTATTTCCTTCCTTCTGGTAGATTTGGGTTTAATTCTTCTTTTTCTAATTCCTTAAATTGTAAAGTTAAGTTGTTGATTTGAGATCTTTCTTGATTTTTAATGCAAGCTATAAATTTCCCCCTTAGTACCACTTTCATTGTTTCCCATAGTTTTGGTATGTTTTGTTTTCATTTTTATTAGTCTCTAAGTATTTTCTAATTTCTCTTGTGATTTCTTCTTTAATCCATTGGTTGTTTTAGAGTATGTTGTTTAATTTCCATAATTTTTGAATTTTCTACTTTCCTTCTGTTATTGATTTTTAACTTCATCCTATTGTGGTGGAAGAAAATACTTTGTGTAATCTATTTTTTAAAATCTTTTGAGACTTAATTTGTGGCCTCAAATATGGTCTGTCCTGGAAAAGACTTGAGAATGATGTGTATTGAGCAGAATGTGTATTCTGTTATTGGTGGATAGAGTGTTTTGTATAAGTCTGTTAGATCCAGTTGGTCTTTTGTGTTGTTTAAGTCCTCTATTTCTTTGCTTACCTTCTGTCTGGCTGTTCTATCCACTATTGTAAGTGCAGTATTGTTGTCTCCAACTATTCCTGTGGAACAATTTGTCAACCTTTAAAACAAAAAGGCAAGCTTTTTAGCCAGTAGAATCAAGTTTATTCAGGAATAGCAGAGGGATTGCAACTGGGGACATGCAAACTATGGTGAACCATAGGCAACCAGAGAACAAAGAAGAGAAGCCGAGGAAAGCGGGGAGTTGGGAGGGTTTTACTTTTTATTTTTAATTTTATTTTTCTGGGCACGCCACGTGGCATGTGGGGATCTTAGTTCCCTGATCAGGGATTGAACTTGTGCCCCCTGCAGTGGAAGGGTGGAGTCTTAACCACTGGACTGCCAGGGAAGTCCCCATGGGAGGGTTGTTTTGAACAAAAGTCCACTGCAGGAAATTTCAGGGAGTGGTGGTTTCTCATTGGCAGAGTTGTTGCTGAGCAAGGAGAAAATCTTCCTTCTGATGTCGTAGTAAACTTCTTCCTGTCCAAGAGTGTAAAGTAAGCTGTGACAAATGGTATGTTCATGAGAGCTTCCCTTCAGGGCTTCCTGACTCCATTTAAAATAAGGTTTCCCTTTATTAATTTTCACATATCTGTTTCTCCTTTCAATTATCTCAGTTTTTGCTTCATATATTTTAAGGGTCTGTCACTAGGTGTGTAAATGTTTATAATTGTTATACCTTCTTACTGTATTGAAACCTTTGCTAATTTATAATGTCCTTTATCTATTGTAAACTTTTTTGATTTTAAGGCTATTTTGTCTGATATTAGAATAGCCACCCCTGCTCTCTTTTGGTTACTATTTGCATGGAATATACTCTTGCACCCTTTGAATTTCAACCTATTTGTGTCTTTGCATCAGAAATGTCTTATAGACAGTAGATAGTTGGATCATGTGTTTTAATCCATTCTTCAAATCTCTGTCTTTTGATTACAGAGTTTAACCCATTTACATGTAAAATAATTACAGATAAGGAGGGATTTACTTTTGTCATTTTTCTACCTGTTTTCCTCACACTTTTTCTTTTGTGTTTAGTCAGTTTTTTTGTAGTGAAATGTTTAATTCCTTTCTCATTTACTTTTGTGTATATTCTGTAGGGTTTTTTTGGTGTTTACCATGATTAAATTTAACATCCTAAATTTATAACACTCTAAGTTGAATTTATGCCTGCCTAACTTCAATAACATACAAAATTTCTGCTCCTTCACAGCTCCATCCCTTCACCTGTCAATTGTTGATGTCACAGAATTGCCTCTTTATATTTACAGTGTGTGCCCCCAAACATAAACTAATAATTTTTTTAAATGCATTAGTTTCTTAAATTATGTGGAAAACAAGATTTTGAATTATAAACCAAACTTACAATAATACTAGCTTTTAAACTAGTGATTTTTTAAATTTAATTTTTATTTTATATTGGGGTATGATTGATTTACAATGTCATGGTAGTTTCAAGTGTACAGCAAAGTGATTTGGTTATACACATACATATATCCATTCTTTTCCAGAATCTTTCCCATATAGGTTATTACAAAATATTGAGTAGAGTTCCCTGTGCTGTATGGTAGGTCCTTGTTGATTATTTTATATATGGTAGTGTGTATACATTAATCCTTAACTCTTAATTTATCCCCCCCCACCACCTTTCCCCTTTGGTAACCATAAGTTTGTTTTCAAAGTCTGTGATAGACTAGTGATTTTTTTCTTAATGTATTAATCTTGTCACTTATGTGGAAAACTGTGCACTTACAAATCAGTGTTACAGTAGCACTAGCTTTTATAATTGCAGATGTATTTAATTTTATCGAGATATTTATTTCTGCATATAGCTTAGAGTTAATGTCTAGTGTCCTTTCATTTAATCTTGCAAGACTCCCTTGAGCATTTCTTGCAGGGCAGATCTAGTGGAAACAGAACCCCTCAGCTTTTCTTTTTTTTTTTTTTTTTAATCTGGTAGTGTCTTAATTTCTCTCTCACTTTTGAAGGACAGTTTTGCCAGATACAGGATTCTTGGTTGACAGTGTTTTCTCTTAGCACTTTGAATACATTGACCCACTGCCTTCTGGCCTCCAAAGTTTCTGATGAGAAATCTGCTTATAATCTTATTGAGGATATGTATGTAATGATTTACTTCTCCCTTGTATGATTTCAACATTCTCTCTTTGTGTTTGGTTTTTGAAAGTTTGATTATATGTGTCTCAGCGTGGGTCTATTTAAGTACATCTTACTTGGAGTTTATTGAGCTTCTTGGATGTTTATATTCACGTCTTTCATAAAATGTATGAAGTTTGCAACCATAATTTCTTCAAATATTCTCTTTGCTCTTTTCTCTCTTCTCCTTCTGGGACTCCCACAATGTGTTTTTTGGCCTATTGTTGGTGTCCCACAGATCCTTTAGTTTCTGTTCATTTCTTCAATCTTTTTCTTTCTGTTCCTCAGACTTAATTTCCTTGTCCTATTTCTGTTTCCTAATTCTTTCTTCTGCCTGCTCAAATCTGCCTTCTAGTAAATTTTTTCATTTAGTTATTTACTCTTCAGGTCCAAAATTTCTTTTTCTTTTTAGGTTTTCTGTCTCTTTATTGATATTTCCATTTTGTTCATACATCATTTTCTTCACTTTCTCCATATCTCCCTTTAGTTCTTTGAGCATCTTTTAAAAAGTTATCTTAAAATCTGTCTAGTATATCTGCCATTAGTCCTTTTTAAGGGACAGTTTCTGTTGATTTATATTTTCCCCTTTAATGGGCCATCCTTTTCTGTTTCTTTGTATGCCTTGTGATTTTGTTGTTGTTGTTATTGAAAACTAGATATTTGAATCTACTAATGTGGTAACTCTGGGAATCATGTTCTCCTGCATGCCCAGGATTTGCTGGATTTTGGTAATTGTTTTTGTATATTTATTTATTTTGATTGTTGTAGGCTGTCTCTGTGCTGAGGGTCTGCCTGAGGTGTAAACTTAATGTCCTCTCAGGTCTTTATTTGAGACTTTCCTTCCGCATACCTGGTCACTTTCTAATTTTCCCAGTACATAAAGTGGTTGTTGAATGTCTTCGTCTTTAATGTCTGACTCCCAGACATTAAGAAAGAGAAAGATGAAGGGGTGGTGGTGGAAAGGGTGCTGGCTCTTTAAATCTCCTAGGAGGCGGTGGGAGAGCTGGTGGGAGAGAGGTTTGCACCAATGGAGGGAGCTACAGCAGTGGCTTCCTGCAATCTTTGTCTGCACCTCTGTGATCAGAAGCAGTGATCAGTGATCAGAACACAGATCCCAAATATTTGGGGGACAGGGTCCTTTTAGCCCATCATGGGTTGGGGATGGGTGGCTGGTTGCTCCTGTGCTAAGACCTGAAGTTGACCCAAATTAACCACAAGTCTTTCCTTGGAAGTGCAAGTCTTCAATAGACCCCAGAGTTCCAGAATAATTACATCAGACAGATCCTGCCAGCGTAATTGTTGTCTAAGTGGGGAGACAGATTCCTGGTTCTTCCTACTCCACCACCCTCCCTGAATCCTTTGGGCTTTTGTATCAACTCTCTGAGGTAGGAAGTATTCTACAGATGATGAAACTGAGCCTCAAAGTATTAACCACCCAAGCTGGTATTACATAGCTCATAATTGGTAGAGCTGGGAGTAGGCACTCAATTCTGGTTCCATTGCACATATGCTTGACTCTTACTTGGTTGTGTCTTAAGGTGAAGGGAGTGGAGTTCTGAAGAGGCTCCTCTCTTTATTCTACCAGGTTCAGGTCGAGGTCCTGCTTCCTTATCAGAGTCCTCAGCCCAAGGTGGAGAAGGATGAGCATTTCAAGACTGGTTTCTTGGGACTTCCCTGGTGGTCTGGTGGTTAAGAATCCGCCTTCCAATGCGGAGTTTGATCCCTTGACGGGGAACTAAGATCCCACATGCCATGGGGCATCTAAGCCCGCGTGCCACAACTGGAGAGCCCATGTGCTGCAACTCCTGAGCCTGCACCCTCTGAAGCCTGTGCGCCACAACTAGAGAGAAGCCCACGTGCCACAACAAAGAGTCTGTGCACTGCAACAAAAGATCCTGCGTGCTGCAACTAAGACTTGACGCAGCCAAAAATAAAAGTAAATAAATAAATATTAAAAAAAAAAAGTGGTTTCTCTCCTGTGGCTCTCAAGGAAGCACTGCCGGGCAGTGTAAAAAGTCCTGTGAAATATTAAAAATATTGAAAATAAAAGTTTTAAAATATTGAAAATAAATTTCCCCAGGAGGCTAGAAAGCCTGTAATAGCTAATTGTTTTCCGTGCTTAAAAAAAAAAAAATTTAAATATGCTTAAAGCAAGGATTGAAGGAAATACATGCAGCCAATGCAATATATCTTCTGTATCTCTATTTCCTTAGTCATATCTATCTCCCTATATATATTTACCACAGTTGATTACTTATTACCTGCTTACTATGTGCTGAGCACTGTTAACCCCTTGACATTCATTCCTTTATTGTCCTCTTACAAGGAAGGCACAAGCTGCCTTTGCTTTGGGAATGGAAAGCAGCTACTATGGCAGCACCTAGGGTTATAGAAACTGGTTATCTAGAGAGCTAAGGCACTTTCTTGTAAGTTTGCTGCAACCCTTCGAAGGAAGAACAAGCATTTTAGGTCCCCTGCTTCTGCTTCCCCCTCCCCATCTTCTGCTTAGCCCTGAGAAGACAGGGGTTTTCCCTGTGTCCTAAGAGAGAAAGCACGCCATAGGTTTTGCATTCCCGGAGCCAATTATTTACATTGCTGCTTCAGATTCTAGGTAGAAACTGACTTTTGTTCAATCTAAAGATCCCAGGGGAAAAAAATTTAAAGAAAACATAAAAGTTGAGAAAGCTCTTTGGTTGAATGTATTTCTATGAACAAAATTTAATGAATTTTGGGAATTTCATCCTTGATTTGTATTTCCTTTCCAGTCATAATTTGTACTTTGTGCTCAAACATCCGCCACTGTGTTTTTCTCCTCACGATTTCCTATAATTTTGCTTTCAGGAAATGACTCACCAAAACCTGAGGAATATAAGCAAGTTGAAACACATTTTCTGGATGAGAAAAATGATCTTTAATGGAGCCTGTAAGAATTGTTTCAGGAATTAACATGAGGAGTTCATAAATAAAGAGATATCCTTTTATTTTTAAAGCAACAGTATTGGTAAAGATTCTTGGTTTCCCAACAATGTGTTTTTTGCATAGCAACTGAACTACCTGAAGGAGATAGGGATAAAGATCTCCACCCTGATGTACCCTCTGAAGACTGGGAGGTACAGCAGCTGTTTTTATTTTTCTAGGTTTCTGTGATATCTTTTTTTTTTAATTTTAAAAAATATTTATTTATTTTTGGCTGCGTTGGGTCTTCGTTGCTGTGTGCGGGCTTTCTCTAGTTGTGGCGAGCAGGGGCTACTCTTTGTTACGGAGCGTGGGCTTCTCATTGCGGTGGATTCTCTTGTTGTGGAGCATGGGGCCCGGGCTTCAGTAGTTGTGGCTCGCGGGCTCTAGAGCCCAGGCTCAGTAGTTGTGGCACACGGGCTTAGTTGCTCCGCAACATGTGGCATCTTCCCGGACCAGGGATCGAACCCGTGTCCCCTGCATTGGCAAGCGGATTCTTAACCACTGAGCCACCAGGGAAGTCCCTATGTTTCTGTGGTATCTTGATGACTAGAATGCAGTGATGGTGTTGGGGTAACTGATACCACGGCTGTCACCCTCATCTTTCAGCATAAATTCATCTGTGATCTCTTTTCTAAGTTGGAAACAAAGTGAGTGGGTAAAGTATTTATCAAAGAAGAGTGTGTTCTTCCTCAGAAAATTTCATTTCCAGTAATTCCCTATCAGTTACATCTTTATGAAACAGAGATGAAATTGATTTGTATGATTTTATTGCATTGAAATTTTGAATAGTCTTGGAGCTGGAAGGAATTTTGAAAAGAGAACTAGAAGAGAACGAGTATTCTTCCCCGGCAGGACAAGAGAATTGGTGGTCACTACTTTTGTATTGACTGGTAGCCAACATTATAGTAAGGCAACTACGGACATGCGCTAGTGGCCTCCAGCTACATCTCTTGCCAGGACTGCCTATTTAAGACTACACGTTCTTAGAAGCCTTAAAAATATTTTCTTTTACCTGTATGCCTAGTGTAAATCCATTGTCAAAGAACTTTAGGACAAAAGTTGCCTCCTTCAAGCCTTGTCTTCATGATTTTAAGCTCTGTATGTTACTCTTAACATTAGTGATGTTTGGCATAGACTGCTTCTGGTAGATGTATGAAATGTTCTTCTGTATATTTATTGAGTTTAAAGAATTAATGTAATCTAGAGTCTCATAGGTCCCAGCTGTTTTAGAATGTAGTAGAGTGTAGCAGAAATACATAAGCTTTGGAGGCAGGTAGGTCTGGGTTCAAATCTCACTTAGGCACTTCCTTGTATAACATTCTGGATATGTTGCTTAACCTGAGTTTAACTTCCTTATAGAGAGTAAAACCTACTTTATAAAGTGGCTATGAGGATTAAACTAAAACAATATACTGCTTTAAGAGGTGGTAGCTATTAGCATGGCATTTGTTAGACGAAGAGCTCCATAATCTTTGTGCATGAAATACAAAGAAAACAAGTAACACTGGTAAAAACACATTTATTTACGTACCCTGTCGTGTGCCCGGGAGGTGTTTTTCACTTTCCAGTAATTGAATTAGGTTATAACAATTAAAATTCCAGAAGGTAAACTATTGTAATTTATTGTTGCTCATGACCGTAAGTAAACAGACATGGTACCACATAAAGTAATTTTAAACACGTCTAAACTTTTGGTATAGCTTTGATGTATACTTTGGCAATGGACCTAATAGATTACCAATATGCTTCTAAATCCCATGGTTCTCTTCAGACACAACAGGAAAAATTTCAATTTAATGTTTCAATTTCAGAAATTTAACAAAGATTCTTAGGAAGCTGGAAAAGGCCATTACCTAAGCCTATAGTGTTTACCACAAATATAAATGTATTGCTATTAAAAATAAAATCATGGTAGGCAGCAGTCAACTAATTGCTAATTTCATTTTGTAGATTATATAGGAATTCTTGAAAATAATTCACCTCAGATGGCAGGCTATAGAAGTTTGTTATTTTAAAGTAGTTCTTTACTCATTAACTTTTTGAGGACTAGTTAAAGGAATTCCGATCCCAAGTCAAATCATTGAATAGCCCATCAAATTGTATTTTACACTAGAAACAGCCATTTCCAAGAGACTGCATCATACATGGCATTTCCTTTGAGAATGCCTTTATCCCTGGCTTCAAATCTTACTTACAGCATATCATTATTTTTAGAAGGTTTGGTAAGTGTTAAAAAATGGGTACTCATTTTCTAGAGCAGGATATAAGAATGTGCTGATCACCAAGTATGAGATTTTACATTACATTAAATTAAAATTATATACTGTTGGAAATAGACAAGATAGGGAGTTCCTAGATCCTAGAAAATATTATGGCTAAGGAAATAGAGAACTCAAAAGAGGAATCTACCTCCAAGAAACTACTTCAGTATAGTAAAATAGAATTAGTGCCCTGTCTTAGGAAAAAGTTTGTTAGTAATAAGGAACTGGGACATCATACATTGTTTCTTTGGAGATTAAAGTGCAGGCTATGAAATGGCATATAAAATAATGCATAAAATAGTGCAATCTTAAGGTGCCATTATTTTTATTACACATAGCCTATGTTCATATGTCCATTTTCGCTCAAAAATCCAGCTGTAGTGACACCTTTTAGCTTATTTATTTAGGCATTACTTATACTCTGTTCTACCCACCTTAGGGGCTACATAGAATATTTTAACACTTTAACAAGTAGAATAATAGCGCCTACATTTGAAACTACTAAATAGAGATTAAGGCAAGCCCCTGTAAAGTTCAGTACTCCAAAAACACGTTTTACAAAAAAAAGTTGCTTCCAAAGCCAGTGGCTTTAGACCTGATGGCACCCCAGGTTTTTAAAACAGTATGATTACTCTGATTACATTTGTGTTTGCCCCATTATTTCCAGGCTCTGTACATCAAGAGGAGCTCAAAACAAACAAACAAAAACCAGGTTCTATATCCTCATGTTCTAAAATAATACATAATTCAGAATATGTGAAAACCAAGCCAAGTCCACATGGGAGATAAGCTGAGAATCATGTTGGGGGCGAGGAGGCAGTCCTCTCCATTTCTTCCACAGGCCCTTCCACGTGGTACCTGTTTGTAGTATTGCACCATAATCAATTCGTAAGTGGGACAACTTATTAGAGAAGTCTCCTCTGAAAGACAGCCAAGGAAGATGACAGGAATACTTTATAAAATGTTGTTCTAGGACAACACAGTATTAACATACAGCATTTAAATTACCGACCTATAACCCAGGGCAGGATGGTTTCTCTCTTGGGAGGCTAATTTACAATTTTCCTGTAACATATGGCAGTTTTAGGTGAAGGAAATATTTTGTGATTTGTTGAAACTTAAATACCATTATAGTACCCAAAGGCAAGTATAACAGCTATCAAATGGGCCAAGGCAACATCCTAACATGTTTTAGCTAGTTAAGATTTAAGACTTAAACTGTAGTGCTTTATCTCCTACTGTTATGCCACATTCATGCATTAACAAGTGCAACTCATTAACCTTATGGGCAGATGACTACAAGTGTATACTGTAGAAATTTGGATTTTGAAACAGAAAATCTATCTTTTAATAGTGAGTGCTTATTATGGAAGCCAAATACTCATGTTAACTGAGACTGTAGACATTTAGGGTGTCCAGATGTAGTTTAAAAAGAGACCCAGGGAACTTTAAATAATTCATTAACAACTATTAAAAAGATCATCTGAGGTTATATCCCTTTGTAAGCCTGTAAACATGTACTCTGTTACTTAAGTCTTCCTATTGACATGAAAGCAGACTATGAAAGGCCATGAGTATTCCAGTAGGCCTCCTCCGAAGTTGTGACAATATGGCTAAATCCTATGATTAAACAAATGAGACCTGCTGAGAAAATGAGTTCCAGACAGGGACTTTTATGGATGACCTTGGCTGACAAATGTTTTTTGGAAATTGTTTATTTTAAAATTACCTTCCCAACAAACCATGAAAACACTTGGATGTTATTTTATGGTTTTTCATTGAAAACATACTACATTGTAAATGGAGTTTCAAAGTTAGACAAAGAATTGATCAAAATCTAAGGACAATATTATGTAAGGACAATGTTAAAAATTGATAAGAAAACGTTTCATTTGGTGAGGTTAATCTCAAGGATGCATAACCAAGTCATGTTGGACAGATAAAAAAAGGTAGTGACCTTGTGCTTTTATTCAACTAAGGTACTTACCAAAACCTTAGGTTTTATACAGGTGTCAAACTCCCACCTGGAAAGGGATAGTATTCTATACTACACCTAAGTTTACCTTAAATAACTGAAGCCCAAGGCAACAGTTGTTTAAAAGAACTTAACAGGCAAATAATGACTACATAATTTAGTACATTAAAATAAAACTAGGACAGTAATAGTTGACTGTTTCAAAAATAAACAAGTGGGGAAAATAACCACTGTACACAATTTGGAGGTTGTTAAAGTGACCACTTAGAAGGTTGAACAGTGCAAGACATGCTTTTCCAGTTACAAGCTCAAAACAGGAGTGCAAACGAAATTAAAGCTTTTGTTTAAAGTTGCAGGATAAGGAAAGCTTGAAATTAATATTAAAAAGCTTCCCTCAGGTCATTCCCCAGAAATGAAATGATCAAAATGCCTTTTCATAGTATAATTTTCTTCAGTGAACTTTCTTTCAATGGCAAAACTGCATCCCACAGGTTGGGTTTCCTACTCACACCACTGGTCATGACCACATTTGATCAATGAGCACACACAGCGGTGAGTAAGGAAGAGTACTAGTTGCCAGAAGTCTGACATCAATGTAAAGAATTGGGGTTCTGCCTTAGCCAGTGTACCTGAACCCTGCAGAGAATAGATAAAGCAATGGGCTCTAATACTCTCTCATTCTTGTAAAACTGGAGGACAAATGGACATACAAATACCACCCCGCCCCCAGAGGCAAGCTGTTGTGGTGGAAGATGTTAAGCGCTTAAATGAACTAAGACGCTGCTCTAAAAAGTGGAGAAGTGTAGAGGTTCAAGATCAATACCAGTGCAAGAGCTTTTTAAGTGAGTTGACTAGGCAATGCATGCATCCATCCATGCAAATGTAGGACATGGCCCCAAAAGTGAACCGAAAACATGTATATAACAACTGGGTAAGTCCCTTGCCAGTAGTTTATAAAAATATATAGTCAATACTGTAGAGGCCCCTTCTACAGCCAATACTATGGAAGTCCGTTTTAGTTACCCATTACTTCAATACCAAAAAGCATTTACTACTTTTCAGACATTCCAGACAAAGGTCACTTATAACAAAAAGTCAACTTTTTTTTTAAAAACAAGATACTGTCCATTTAAAAAGTAGGTCTTTTCTTTCAAGTGAACAGGACATTTTATGTATTAAACTTAACTTCTAGTCTGTCAAGACTGGTTTAAGATCCTTATGTAATGTGCATATATGCAGAAACAGATAAACTTGCTTTAAACATTATCTGCACAGAAATAAAGTTAACTTCTCAAAACATGATAGGATAGGTCTGGTTAGTACAAATCTATTGCAAAATAAAAGGATTCTGCGCATCAGTTCAACGAGGAGAAGCGGGAAAAGACTGTCCCAACCATGAGAGTTCAAGTTTACGTTGTGTTCTGAAAGCCTAGAGCTAAGGGACACCATGTTGCTCACAGTGTCCTGATATGCAGAACTGCTCAAGCTACGAAGTCAGGGCTTCCTCTGGAGCTAGAAGCACATTCTGGTTTACTTTCTATTCCGGAGACGTTTAGATTTCCTAAGAGAGTCTATGGCTTCTGCGGCCTTTTTGCGTTTCCGAGGAGACTCTTCATTCTGCCCAGACCCTGAGGAGTCTCCTACTGCACTTTCCATTACTTCTCGCAGTTTGCGTTCCAGCTCTGCCAACCGTGCGTTCTGTTCACCTATGATCTGGGTCTGCTCTAGCAGTTTCTGGTCCTGGTCTTGAAGCTGTTTCTGCTGTTCTTGCACTTTGGTGCGAAGCTCAGAAATTTCACGCCTGAGAACAGTCACCCCAGCACCATTTGTCTTAACCTGCTGCTGGAGTTTGGTAACCTCTTGTCTTGAAGGGTTTTGCTTAGAGAAGAGTTGCATTGTTGTCAGGGCTGCAGAAGGTCCTGGAACTGTGGAGAAATAGTTTAAAATGGTCAATCACTTAAAATGCCTCACTACCAGTAATACTTCATTAATTAAACTTACTCAAAAACAGAAATATCCTTTATAAAATCACTTCTGATAATTTCTTCTTTGCAATCTATTTGATCTAATGGATTAATCAGACACCTTGTCTTAACTATAAATGAGTTTGAATTCTGATTCTCATGTTCATGTGGCAATATGTGGAATCCAAGCAAATGGAGATGGGCATTTAATGGCATAAACTTGGATTTAAAATATTATAAAGCATTTTTAGGACCTAGTAAGAAAATATAAATAGTAAAATTAGAGTAGAATCATTTCACACAAGCAAACATAAAACATCTGAGTTAGAAGTACAGACCTATCATGTTCGCAGATCCTCTCTGCACTTAGTTATATGCAAAGGCTTCAACATTAGCCAAACAACAGGGACACCATCAAAAAGTGGGTTACATCACATGTGATGATCAGGAAGAACTTCTGACATGGTGTAGGAAGGCTTTGGAACTATTCTGTTTTAGTAATAATAGAATGTAACATGGGCACAAAAATCACTATTTTAAACTAATAACCTACTTTTTTAAAACCCTATCTCCTGAAGCTTTTCTAAAAGGACCAGATGGATCCATCCACACCCTAAAACCCATCTTGCTAATTTTCTCCTTATACATTTAAATACTCAGAATATTTTCCTTAGCTGGTGCATTCTTCCTTCTCTCTCTGCTTCCCTTTAGCCAACTAACAAGGCTCAGATCAATTCTCACCTCTTGTGAAGTCTCAATCAGACCAGCCAACGATGATTTTATCTTCCTTAAGATTCTCTCTGCTACTCATTTGACATTTAAATGGACACTCCTTTAAACTATTTCTCTTGCCTACGATAATTTGAGTCTGGATATGTCTTACCTTCTGAAATAATAAGATTCTTGAGAGAAGACACCATGTATTATACTTCATTTTAGTCCCCACAGGACACAGTACAGTGCTGTGCACATAACAGGTACTCAATAAATAACAGATGTGTTAATGCTGAGATGCTGTAAGCTTTATTATTAAATTACAGACAGCCACTCAGTTACCCCACCGAGTACTCCAGGGAGCTAACTGATCTGAACAAAATATTTTACTAAAAATTTGTTCCCAGATTTAAAGTATTTGCAAGAGTTGAAGATATTGAACAATTCATTCTTTCAGTAGATAAGGACACAAATCTCTAGGATCCGACAATGTTCAAAACAGCCTTATGCACCCTGTCTTCTAAAGTAGCAGCCAGATACTCCAGGGGCTGAAATAATTAACTGGTTATTTCCATGAAGAATTTTTTGGGTTTTGTCTGGTATATTTGATTCTGTTATAGGATAACGAATACTAACTAGTCAGAAACATCAAAAACCATTCACATATACATAGCTTTTCACTCAGCAATTTGCTCTGATAAATTTAAGCCAAGTTAAAAGTTGTGGATATGTACAAAGATTTAGCCGCAAGATTGTTCTTCAGAGTGTAGTTCAAACACTGAAAATCTGGAAACAAATGTGCCTAACAGCAGCAGATCAGCTACATAAATTATGGTCTGTAGCCCAATCTGTCATTAAAAATTATGTTGCAGATACAGTTACAGACCCAGAAAAGTTCAAGATACACGGTTAAGTGGTGGGGGGGAAAAGCAAGTTACAAATCTATGTACATTATAATAATATGAACATTATTATAAACTGAACGTATTATAAACAAAAGATACCTGGAGGAGAGCCCATGAGTCTTCCAGATACATCTGATCCTGGTAATTTCCTCTTTAGAATTGGAACAATCTTTTCATCAAAGTATTCCATTGCCATGGAGGAAATATCCCTTAACTCTTGAAGTACTTCATGAGCTCGCTGAGGGGCT